>NC_068914.1:76803118-77116868 GCF_023091745.1 Budorcas taxicolor
TGATTTGTACAATTGGAAAACCCAGACTCCCTCCTTCTCTGAAAAACCGCAGGGTCTTATTGATCTTTTAGAGTCTATCCTGTTTACTCACAATCCCACTTGAGATGATTGTCAGCAACTGTTACAGGTACTTTTTACTACAGAGGAGTGCAAATGGATCCTGTCAGAAGCCCGGAAAAATGTGCCAGGGGTAGATGGGAGGCCCACAATACAGCCTAACCTCATTGAGGAGGGGTTCCCCTTGGTGCGACCCAACTGGGACTTCGAACGCGCTACCATCAGACTCTCATGGCTGGCCTTAGAGGGGCCGCCAGAAAGCCAACTAATTTGGCCAAAATAAATCCAGTGAGACAACAGCCAAATGAGAGCCCAGCAGCCTTCCTTAAAAGGATAATGAAAGCTTTTAGACAGTATACCCCTATGGACCCACAGGCAGATGAGTCACGAGTGGCAGTTATGCTAGCATTTGTAAATCAAGCAGCCCCCAATATTAAAAAAAAATTACAAAAGATAGAGAGGTTAAATAAACAATCCTTGCAAGATCTAGTGAGGGCAGCCGAGAGAGTTTTTAATCATAGAGAGACCCTAGAAGAGAGAGAGGACCGCATTAGAAGAAAAAAAAGAAAATTTAGAGCTGAAAAAAACCGTAAAAATCAAAAAGAGCTGGCCCAGATATTTTTTTGCTGGGGTTGAAAACAAAAACAGGTTCCAGAAAGGGAAAATTTTGGACTCAAAAACTGAAAAAAAAAACGACAAGGCGTAAGCTTAAAAAAAACCAATGTGCGTTTTGTGAAGAGTTTGGACATTAAAAAGATAAATGCCCCAAGAAAAATCTAAAAGGGGAGCCCAAGAACCCCAAAAACGAGACTCCCTCTCCAGACAGTCATATCCTCTATGCAGGTGAGGATAGCGACTAGGGGGGTCAGGGCTCGAAGCCCCTCCCCGAGTCCTGGGTAACTATAAATGTAGAGGGGAAACCGGTTGGCTTCATGGTGGACACGGGAGCCCAATACTCAGTCTTAAACCAAAAAGATGGACCCATGTCTAAAAAAAGTAGCTGGGTGCAGGGAGCAACCGGGACTAAACGATATGGATGGACTACAAAACGGCATGTGAACTTGGGGGCCCACCAGGTGACCCATTCTTTTCTGGTGATACCTGAGTGTCCAGCGCCCTTGTTGGGAAGGGATTTACTGTCTAAAATAAATGCCCAAATTCATTTCGACCACGGACAAGTGTCGGTTTTAGATGGGACCGGGCATCCTCTTCAGGTCTTGTCTCTGGCATTAAAAGATAAATACAGACTCTACTTGCCAGAGGCCCCAGCGACAATAAGCCCCGAAGTACAACCATGGGTTCAAAGATACCCTCAGGCCTGGGCTGAAACTGCAGGAATGGGACTAGCCAAACAGAGGCCCACTATCATTGTGGAACTAAAAGCCAGTGCTTCCCCAGTGAGGGTACGACAGTATCCCATGAGTCAGGAGGCTCGACAAGGAATAACTCCTCATATACAATGCCTCATAGACACTGGGGTCCTGAAAAGGTGCCGGTCCCCATGGAACACTCCCCTGCTGCCTGTAAAAAAGCCTGGGGGAACTGATTTTAGACCGGTTCAAGATCTACGAGAAGTCAACAAACGGGTGAATGATATTCATCCTATGGTTCCTAACCCTTATACATTGCTAAGCAACTTGCCTCCAAACTACATTTGGTACACTGTTGTAGATTTAAAAGATGCCTTTTTTAGTTTGCCTCTTGCCCCTGCAAGCCAAGAGATCTTTGCCTTCGAATGGCAGGAAGACAGTGGTCAGACCCCTGTGCAGCTGACATGGACTCGCTTACCACAGGGTTTCAAAAACTCGCCCACGTTATTTAATGAGGCCCTGGACGAAGACCTCCGTGAATATCGGGTTGAACACCCTACCATTGTTTTATTACAATATGTTGATGACCTTATGCTGGCGGCGGCTACAGAAAAAGAGTGCCAAGAGGCAACAGGTGACCTTCTCCAAACCTTGGGGACTTTAGGTTACCGGGCTAGTGCCAAAAAGGCCCAGATTGCCAAGCAAGAGGTTACATACCTCGGTTATAAGATAAAACAGGGCCAGAGGTGGCTAACACAGGCCATGAAAAAAACCATCCTCCAGATCCCTGAGCCGGCTAACCCTAGACAAATGAAAAAAATTTCTGGGAACGGTAGGATATTGCCGGTTATGTATCTTGGGGTTTGCAAAAAAGGCCAGGCCCCTATATGAGGGGACCAAAAAAAAACAAGGACTGGAAATGGACTGAGCCAATGAAAGAGGCCTTCCAAGAGCTCAGGCGAGCCTTGCTAGAGGCTCCTGCCCTTGCCCTCCCTGATCCATCTAAGCCTTTCCAATTATTTGTAGATGAAAAGCGGGGGATAAAAAAAGGGGTACTAACACAGAGATAGGGACCATGGAAGCGACCTGTAGCTTACCTTTCCAAGAGACTGGACCCAGTGGCAGCCGGATGGCCACCTTGCTTCCGTATCATCGCGGCCACTGCGCTCTTAGTCCATGATGCTAATAAACTGACTTATGGACAGAGACTCTTGGTCTACACTCCTCATGCCATAGAGAGTTTTAAAGCAACCCCCAGGTAAATGGATTTCTAATGCCCGCTTGATGCACTACCAGGCCTTGCTACTTGACACCCCACGGATTCATTTCCAAACGCCCTGCACTCTAAATCCGGCCACTCTTTTGCCCAATCCAGAGGAAAATAGCCCCCTCCATGATTGTGATGAGATACTGGCCGGGGTAACAACAATGCAAAAAGACTTAACCGATACTCCACTGGATAACAGTGAGCTAAAATGGTTCACAGATGGCAGCAGTTATGTAAAAGATGGACAGAGACGGGCGGGAGCCGCAGTAGTAGATGACTCTGGACAGACGGTATGGGCAGAGGCCCTTCCCCCGGATACCTCAGCACAAAAGGCAGAGTTAATTGCCCTAATTCAAGCACTAGAGAGAGCCAAAAATAAATAAATAAATAACTATTTTCACTGACAGTCGCTATGCTTTTGACACGGTACACATCCAGGGCCCAATATATTGGGAACGGGGGTTTTTAATGGCTGAAAGAAAAGAAATTAAAAACTTGCCTGAAATCCGTAGACTTTTAGAGGCTGTACAGATGCCTCAGGCTGTGTCAATAGTACACGTACCTGGACATCAGAAGGGTGACAGCCCCACGGCACGAGGAAATCGTGCCGCAGACCTGCCAGCTCAAAAAGTAGCTGATAAAGATTTCATCACCCCTGTGTTGGCGATCGGACTTCCACCTCCAGGTATGGCAACTCTGCCCCCAACCCCTGAGTATTCATCCACAGACCTTGCTTGGATCCAAGAACACACCAACCTTCAAAAAGATAAAGATGGATGGTACCGAGACTCAGACGGCTACTTGATACTCCCTGCTCAGTTGGGACGGCAACTATGTGAGCATTTGCACTTGTCTACTCATCTGGGAGAAAAGAAGACTCTGATGCTCTTTCAAACTGCGCGCCTGTGATTTCCCCAGCACCAAACAACTGTAAAAAACATAGTGCATGCTTGTAAGGCGTGTCAACAGATGAGGCCAGGAAAAAGACAACATGCAGGACTGAGGTATCGGGGAAAAGGACCAGGGCAACACTGGGAAACAGATTTCACCGAGGTAAGGCCAGGCAAGTATGGTTACCGGTACTTGTTAGTGTTGGTGGATACCTTCTCAGGGTGGGTAAAAGCTTTTCCTACAAAGGGAAAAACCGCGATGATAGTGGCGAAAAAGATTTTAGAAGAAATAGTTCCCAGGTTTGGCCTGCCAGTGACCATCGGCTCTGATAATGGACCTGCCTTTGTGAGTCAAATAGTTCAGAGCCTTGCCCTAGCCCTGGAGACTAAATAAAAGTTACATTGTAAATACAGTCCACAGAGCTCGGGGCAAGTAAAAATAAATAAATAAATCAGACTCTAAAAAAACTTTAACTAAATTGGCTATAGAGACTGGCGGGGACTAGGTGACCCTCCTTCCCTTTGCACTCTTCCGTGCGCGTAATACCCCTTATCAACTTAATCTGACCCCATTTGAGATTCTGTATGGGAGACCTCCCCCTATATGTCCAATATTTAAAGGAAAAAAACTACCGCCTCCCACGTTGGGGCAACTCCAAGAGGCCTTGATGGCCTTAAGCAAGGTGCACTCTAGTGTCTAAAAACTGCTCCGGGAAATACATGTGGGTCAAAATAAGGGAACTATTCCCTCACATGACATTGACCCCAGAGACTGGGTATGGGTCAAAAGGCACCAAACCAAGGCACTAAAACCCAAATGGAAGGGTCCTTATGTTGTTCTTCTTACCACCCCAACTGCCCTAAAGGTTGACGGTATCGGGCCTTGGGTGCATTGCAACCACGTATGCCCAGCTGCTTCAGCAGAGCAAGAAGACGCTAAAAAAAAATGGAAAGCATCTCTGCACCTGTCCAACCCCTTGAGGCTAAAGCTTCGAAGGCGCCAACAAGACCAGGACAGCTCGGCTGGGCTGCTTTATGGATGACCCAGTTACTCTGCTCCGGAGCTGCCAGCGTGAACCTGCATCAACCCGTCAAAATCACCTGGAAGCTGCAAAATAGACTAACACGTGAGATGCTTAACTCCACCACCGCAATACATCCACCAAATACTTGGTGGCCAGACTTGTACTTTGACCTTAAGCCGATGGTAAATGTGCCTTGGGCTAGGGGTTATCTCCGAGAACAAGGGTTCTGGGCATGCCCAGGCGCACCCAGACATGACTAAAAGACCTGTGGGGGAGCACAAGACTCACTGTAAAACTTGAGATTGTGTTACTTCTAATGATAGACCTCAGCGCTGGAAAGTAAAAAATCGAGATTTACTTAATTTTTCATTCGCCAAGCCCCTCCCTAGGGTCCTCGGAGATCCAACTTTTAGCTGTAAAAGTTGCAATTATGCACAAGTCAAAATAAGGTTCAATCCAGAAAAAAAAGCAAACAGGAGGGGATTAGATCTGCTCTTTCTGCAACAAGGAGGACTCTGTGCTGCCCTAGGAGAAAAATGCTATTTCTATGCGGATCATACAGAAATAGTTAAAAAATCTATGGCCAAAATGAGAAAAGGACTAGCCCAACGTAATCAAAAACGTGAGGCTCAACAAGGATGGTTTAAATCTTGGTTTCAACAATCCCCTTGGCTGACTACCTTAATCTCCACCTTGCTGGGACCCCTGCTAATACTTCTGATGCTTACCTTTGGCCCATGTATTATCAATAGACTTATAGCCTTTGTAAAAAAATGCATAAATACAGTACAGCTGTTTGTGCTTCGACAATAATATCAAACTGTGTCTCAGGACCAAGAGGAAGATTCCTCTATATGATCTAAGGACAGGGGGGAATGTTAGGGACCAAACGACGGTCTCTAGGACCTGAGTCATGTTTACCAAAAAGAGACAGGATATGCGCTCATCCTGCCTGGCCAATCATGTAACGCCAGCTATTCCTGTAACTGAGACAAAGAACTGCCTGTATATAAGCCGCCATACTCCTTTGTTCGGGGCTCTTGTCGGATTCCCTTGTGTGGGATGAGACTTGAGCCCTAGCGTGCTAGAGATAAACTCCCTTCTTGTTTTTGCATTACTGTGGTGGACTTCCTCTCTCGGTCGGTTCGGAGATACGGGCTCGGAGCATAACAGATCTCTGTAAACCCTGGCTGCCCTTCTATTTTAACAGGGCTAATTCCGCCCATGGGCAGAGGAGCCTGGCAGGCTACAGTCCACAGGGTCTCAAAAGAGTCAGACATGACTGAGCAACTAAACAATAACAACACAATTCAGGACTCGTCCCTCATGGATTTCTGGGGCTTGTCATCCTGTCTGTATTTTTGAATGATGAATGGCCCTCTCTTGCATCTTTTAATCTGATTTCTAAATTCTGTTAGTTTCACTATTCAGTAAAACAGTATATGTTCTCTCAATCTTAGTTAACAAAGAGAAATTGATTGGCCACTTTACGGTGAACTACACATTCTCTGATCTGGAATTAGGAGGGTGGATGCCTTTGCCTTCTTCCTGCAGGCTGCCTTTGATCTAATCTTATTTGATTAGGAGAATTTTCAGAGATGGAAGAGGGAATACAAGCCTTATAAATCCTAAGAGCTGGCTTTTAGTTTCCAGCCTTGAGAAGCAAGGGAAATCTTCACTCAGTCTTCAAATAAGCCCCAATTAGTTTACACTTTTTATTGTATATAATTGATTTCTAAATTATTGTGCATTGGCCATCATGGAATGGTTACCTCCAACTTATTCACACTTTATCAAATTGGGAGCAGGAATTTCCATCTTCCCTAATAAAGACTGAAGAGAAACTGCCTTTTATCACAAAATGACATATCCACTAACAAATCAGTTTACTAAAAGAACATCTTTTTATGGCTATTTTCCACCTCTTAAGGTCTCCTCAAGTTTAGATGTAATTTCAGCATTATACCTGATGTGAAACATTTGAGGGTTAACTCAGGTTCTCAGGTTCTCACTTATAGTGACTATCTTTTCTTACCAAGGGTGCCTTTCTCTAGGAACAACCTTCTTTAGTCTGTCAGTTGTTAGCAAATATTTTCTTGCATCTGGTATTTTCCTTTTTATTCACACTTTCCTGAGTATTTTATGATTTCATTACTCTTCAGATCCCCCAGTATTTTACTGAAGCTTGATTAGTGCTCTTAACCATATGATATTATATTTAATTTATAAAATATGCCTGTCCTTAACTGTACTGTATACTCTACCAGAACTTAACACTGCTTAAAAAATATATTTTTAATATGCAGATTCCATTATTAAAAGATTTCAGGAACTTTGAGGATTGTTGTTCAGTCACTCAGTCGTGTCCAACTCTTTGCAACCCCATGGACAGCAGCAGGCCAGGCCTCCCTGTACATCACCAACTCCCAGAGTTTACTCAAACTCATGTCCATTGAGTCGGTGATGCAATCCAACCATCTCATCCTCTGTCATCCCCTTCTCCTCCCACCTTCAATCTTTCCCAGCATCAGGGTCTTTTCAAGTGAGTCAGTTCTTCACATCAGGTGGCCAAAGTATTTGAGTTTTAGCTCAGCATCAATCCTTCCAATGAATATTCAGGACTGATTTCCTTTAGGATGGACTGGTTGGATCTCTCTGCAGTCCAAGGGACTCTCAAGAGTCTTCTCCAACACCAGTGTTCAAAAGCATCAATTCTTTGCCACTCAGCTTTCTTTATAGTCCAACTCCCACATCCACACATGACTACTAGAAAAACCATAGCTTTGACTAGACAGACCTTTGTTGACAGAGTAATGTCTCTGCTTTTTAATATGCTGTTTAGGTTGGTCATAACTTTTCTTCCAAGGAGTAGGCGTCTTTTAATTTCATGGCTGCAGTCACCATCTGCTGTGATTTTGGAGCCCAAGAAAATAAAGTCTGTCACTTTCTACTGTTTCTCCATCTATTTCCCATGAAGTTATGGGACCAGATGCCATGATCTTCGTTTTCTGAATGTTGAGCTTTAAGCCAACTTTCTCACTCTCCTCTTTCACTTTCATCAAGAGGCTCTTTAGTTCCTCTTCACTTTCTGCCATAAGGGTGGTGTCATCTGCGTATCTGAGGTGATTGAGATTTCTCCCGGCAATCTTGATTCCAGCTTGTGCTTCTTCCAGTCCAGCATTTGTCATGATGTACTCTGCATAGAAGTTAAATAAGCAGGGTGACAATATACAAGCCTTGATGTACTCCTTTTCCAGTTTGGAAAGTCTGTTGTTTCATGTCCAGTTCTAACTGTTGCTTCTTGACCTGCATATAGAGGTCTCAGGAGGTAGGTCAGGTGGTCTGGTATTCCCATTTCTTTAAGAATTTTCCACAGTTTGTTGTGATCCACACAGTCAGTCTTTGGCATAGTCAGTAAAGCAGAAGTAGATATTTTTCTGGAACTGTCTCACTTTTTTGATGATCCAACATGAGGATTACAGACATTTAAAAATATAAATGTCCTAATTAATATTTTTCATTTATGCAGTGACCTGCAAAAGGAAACAGTAAATTAAAATTTGTTGAGCACTTTCATATTGCAGATATTCTATGTGGTTTATGTGTATATTTTTATATAAATTATATATTTTTGATTGAATAATTTTCTCCTAATCTTCACAACTACACAGACAAATATAGTTTTCTTCATTTTACAGATGAGAAAACAGGTTTGTAGGAGTTGATTTTTAAAGTTTTGTCATGGACAGCATTGAATAATGTAGAAAGTTGGAACTCAGATGATCATTTATTCTATGATTCCTTCAACATACATATATTGAACAGCTGCTATGTGTTAGGCAGTGTCCCAGAAAACAAGGATGTAAAATCTCTGGAGTTACGGAGTTCAGGAACAGATGCAATTTCAAATAGGCTGATGTGGGAAGAGTTACTGAAGACTTCACTATGGCTGCAAGAGTTGAGACTGGTCTTGTCGGAGCAGTTTGTCAAATGGAGAAATATATATGAAGACTGAATTCCAACAAGAGCACTAGTAGAGTCTTGGAGGCTTAGGAAACGACAGTGTATTTGGGAAACAAAAGTTGTAGCTGGGCTGTAGAGTGTTCTATAGGGGAGCAGGGGAAGATAACAGTATTTAATTGCTCAGCAGGTAAAGAATCCACCTACAAGTGAAGGAGACAAAGGAGATGCAGGTTAAATCCCTGGGCCAGGGAAGATCCCTTGGAGGAGGAAACGGCAAACCACTCCAATATTCTTGCCTGGAAAATTCCATGGATAGCGGACCCACAATGACTCAGACATGACTGAGCACACGGCATGAAAATGGCAATATAATATGGAGGTTAGAAAGAGGGGATGGAAAGTGACTTCATGGTTTCTGAACCATGGGGTTCAGTTAATATTGTTAACTAAGGAGGAGATTAAGACAAAGAGCCATGGATGCTCCTGGGGCACTGATAACTGCGCAGACTTCTCTCTATTCTTTATCTTTCACTAGACCAAATCTAAACCAGACTTCCACTGAAAAATTCTCAAAACTCTTAAATGCAGAACAATAGCTTAAATGCCCCTGTGAGACAGGAAGTTCCTCTAGCTACCATTTCTGGTTTTCCTGACCTTAAAAGAAATTGAAAGCCACTGCCTACCATAGCAATGGGCTTCCCTGATAGCTCAGTTGGTAAAGAATCCACCTGCAATGCAGGAGACCCCAGTTCAATTCCTGGGTTGGGAAGATCCCCTGGAGAAGAGATAGGCTACCCACTCCAGTATTCTTGGGCTTCCTTTGTGGCTCAGTTGGTAAAGAATCCACCTGCAATGTGGGAGACTTAGGTTCAATCCCTGGGTTGGGAAGATCTCCTGGAAAAGGGAAAGGCTACCCACTCCAGTATTCTGGCCTAGAGAATTCCATGGACTGTATAGTCCATGGGTCGCAAAGAGTCAGACACGACTGAGCCACTTTCACTTCAGTTCACTTCACCATAGCAGTATTCCCCAGGATGGACCTCCTTAAGTGCCCTGAAGCTCCATTTTAGTGTTGTTGGTTTTTTTTTTTTCCCTTCACCACCTCCTGCCAATTCCACTCATGATAAAAAAGTGTTAGTATTCCCTCAGGGTAAGTTCTGGTTACTCATATGGCCAGAGGCACTGCCTCCCTGGTGATTCAGAATGTCATCTTTCAAACCTATGTCATTAATATTGCTGCTGCTGCTGCTGCTGCTGCTATTTAGTTACTTACTGCACTCTCTTCCCATCCCAACTCAGTTCTCTGTGCTCTTGGGTCAGTTTATTCTCCTTTTCATTGTGATGGAAAGACTGGAGTATAGACCTGGAGAAAATCAACAAGGAGGCTTCTTGGCTACTTTAGGCATTGAGGGTTTTGTAGGCTTTAAGCTACTGAGTAGCCCAAGAAAAAAACAACTTACCAAGTAGTCCACCTCAAACATGAAACCTAGCCTTCCTCAACAGAGTTGGGAGCCAAAACCCAAGATAATATGAACTGCCTGGACTTCTTTGAGCTATCTTGGGGGTAGCTATAATCTCAAAAGGTCACTGGCAGTGGAATTGGGTGCTCAACAATCACTCACCCACTCTCCATAGGAGACACTTTTGAGGAAACAATTCTGCAAGATAAAAGAGTATGTTCATATTCAGCTTAAAGAAGACAAGTCTACAGGACTTTAGTGACTTGAAATCTCTAAATCATGAGTTTTCACCCTTTGTGAGTTCCAGTTGCTTTTGATTAAACTGTGGACTTTCCAAGGAAATAGCTCTGACACACACAGTATTTTCTATAACATTTCAGAGATGCATGGACATTCTGAAACATCTGTTGATTCCCCTCGGTCCATGAACCCAAGTATGAATATATTTACCTTAACAGTTTTCACCTAGAAGACATTTTTCTGCTTTAAGGTCACCCTTATGGCAGCAAGTGAAGAGGAACTAAAAAGCCTCTTGATGAAAGTGAAAGAGGAGAGTGAAAAAGTTGGCTTAAAGCTCAACATTCAGAAAATTAAGATCATGGCATCTGGTCCCATCACTTCATAGCAAATAGATGGGGAAACAGTGGCAACAGTGTCAGACTTTATTTTGGGGGGGGGGCCTAAATCACAGCAGATGGTGACTGCAGCCAGGAAATTAAAAGATGCTTACTCCTTGGAAGGAAAGTTATGACCAACCTAGATAGCATGTTCAAAAGCAGAGACATTACTTTGCCAACAAAAGTCCGTCTAGTCAAGGCTATGGTTTTTCCAGTGGTCATGTATGGATGTGAGAGTTGGACTGTGAAGAAAGCTGAGCGCCGAAGAATTGATGCTTTTGAACACTGGTGTTGGAGAAGACTCTTGAGAGTCCCTTGGACTGCAAGGAGATCCAACCAGTCCATTCTGAAGGAGATCAGCCCTGGGATTTCTTTGGAAGGAATGATGCTAAAGCTGAAACTCCAGTACTTTGACCACCTCATGCGAAGAGTTGACTCATTGGAAAGGACTCTGATGCTGGGAGGGATTGGGGGCAGGAGGAGAAGGGGACGACAGAGGATGAGATGGCTGGATGGCATCACGGACTCGATGGACATGAGTTTGGGTGAACTCCGGAAGTTGGTGATGGACAGGGAGGCCTGGAGTGCTGCAATTCATGGGGTTGCAGAGTCGGACATGACTGAGCGACTGAACTGAACTGAAGGTCACAAAATGAGTAATCCAAAAATCAAAGAACTATAGTATACAGAAGAGGGACCAGGCTTCAAGCTGTGTAAGATCTGAAATTACTAGAGAGACATTTTATTTAAAGCACACCTGCAAAAAACAGAGGCTGAAGCTTTCTAAGAGAAGAACTTAACATGATTTTAAACAAGGCTGGTGAATTCCTTTACAACATGAGTGAACCAACCTCATCCCTAAAACAAACATACTCTACAGAATAAATAAGCAATACAATGCTCTATTATATTTTCTTTCCTGTAGTTATAAAATGATAGGAAGGCAACAGAAACATACTGGCTTAATTGTTGAAATATTCAAAAGTGTCCTGGCCCCTCTGTAAAAATGACAGGAATCAGAGTCTTACTTTATAATGAGACATTTTCCCACCAGTCTAGTCTACAGTAGCACATTTTGTTCACTGTGCTCCTGTGGTCATGGAATGTAGACATCTCTCAATTCACCAGCACTGTTCTTTGAGAATTCAACATGTGTGTTTGTCAGCAGAATTCCTCACTCTCTCAGGATTTGTCAAACACCACTGTGGTTCACTTTCTTTTTGTTATAACAGCTCTATCATACTTCTTTGTTTATAATTTTATTTCCATGTATGTGATAATATTACTACTAACTGGACTTTGATGGGGTCCAATAAGTAACACTACTCCTTCCTTTACTTCTTAATCAATTGAGAAATAAGCCAGCACCTGAATATGGGGGGTAAAATATCAACTTTATTAATACCAATACAGAAATTTAAGCAATTGGACTTACTAATGCAGAAACACACTGAGACAGACTTATTTCCTTGTTGCTGGCAGCTACAACACTGCCTCCCCAAACAGAGGTGGAACCTGCCCTTAAGAAGGTTACTTACTCCAAAGGGGAAGTCTAGAGGAAAGAAACAGACACATGTTCTTGGCTTTCCTTCTAAAATCACTTCTAACCACTTCATCTCCCCTCCATGAGACGGTGTGAATGAAGGAAGAGGGAAGGGTCAGGGGTATAGTTTCATTCGTGTGGAAGGAAACATCAGGAATATGGAAAATGTTATTCCTCACACACCCCTAACCATGCGTTCTCCTGCCCCATTAAGTCTTTGTTTAACCAGGGATAGTGGTGTATTAAGACAATCCCATTTCTACCTTCATGTGGCTGCTCCTCTGATGCAGGTTCCTCAGTGAGATTAAATCACATCATTAAATTACAATAATAAACTTGAGGTTTAAATGTGATGGTGGGAGTAAACTATTTTATAAACTAGTGTTAATTTAAATGAGATTACAGACCTCCAGTCTTTACTAAGAAACCCAAGGAATTATGAGTGGTTATTTAATCTCTACACACTTGGCAAAAGAAAATCCCATGATCCTCTTCTGGTTTAACAAGGAAATCTCACAAGTATGTGTATGTTTTAGAAAACAAAAGGATATTGATCTATATATTACCATGGCCATAATTAAGACTTACCAATCAAAATTACATTTTAGAGGTTCAAGATTACCTTTATAGCACATAGCAACAATTTCTGATGTCCAGTCTTAGAAAATTCTTTGCTAGAAATAATATTTGCAAGGACATCTTTTATGTTATAGAATAATATGAGCTTATTTGAAGCTAAAGGAGAATTTGGCTTTATTTTCCTGCTGGTATTTCCTCAACTGTTAATAGTTATAAAAAAATGTGATTTCAAATCAAGGTGCTAGAATTCAGTTAGTTATCACAGACAAAATTAAAAACCTTAAGAAAGTAAAAATAAACACTATAAAAAAGTGAGAACAATATAGGCTTACTAATAAGTGGAATACATGAAATGTGAAGTTTCTCACCTATTCTATAAAGTGCAGTACACACATAACTTAGTGCCTGCATGCTAAGTCGCTTCAGTCGTGTCTAACTGTTTACAACCCTATGGACTGTAGCCTTCCAGGCTCCTCTGTCCATGGGATTCACCAGGGAAGAGTACTGGAGTGAGTTGCCATACCCTCCTCCAGGGATCTTCCCAACCCAGGGATCAAACCTGCGTCTCTTTTGTCCCTGAATTGGCAGGTAGGTTCTTTACCACTAGCCCCACCTGGGAAGCCTACATAACTTAAGGATATTATTTAAATAAACATTCATCACCCATGGTATAGATGACAGAACTAACAAGGCCATTATACAAAACTTATCTTCCACAGTGGCCCACCAGGTCAGACCATTCTCTCTGGACAAATTCTTCAAACACCATGAGTTACTCTGTTATTTGTCACAGTAATTCAATGACAAACATCATTACCAGCCGAGCAACAGAATGAGGTAGGATGTGATTTTCAAGATATTATTGTCGCATTTACTTATACAAATGTTTGATTGGTTAACTCCTGACTAACTCTTGTAGTTAACAAGACACCAGGTATCACAGAATATTCTTTCTAATGAACAAGCCACAAATAAACATTTGTACTCCTGCAAATCATAATGATTCCATAGGTTGACTTTCAGTTTCTTCTTGTCTGAAGTGTAGCTCACTTACTTCACTTGCCCAGACTCTGACCTTAGCTTCAACAAGTCCACTGTGCCCAGAATTTAAAGCCACTTCTTGGATTAAACAATTCTTTATGCCCCTCCCTACTCATTCTGGGCCCCCAAGAGAGGAATTTCTAGGGGATCATTCAAAGCAGCTATAATGGGAATGGCCTACTGCCCAAACACTGCCTGGACCGGTCAGGAAACACCTACAGGGATTCCAAGAAAGAAGTGGCAGTAATGGCATAGGTATGTTTTAAAATTAAGTTAGGTACCTGAAAGAAGACATGGAGAGCAGAGAGAAGTTCAACCGCAGGTAGCTCAATGACAGATATCCACCACCAGAGATGAGAAAGGGAGAGGAAGAAGAACAGAGTGAGAAATGGAAGTAAGTGGAAAACCATGGGAAAGACAAAAAGAGGGGAGAAATTGAGAGAGTGTATAAAAGGGAATGGAAGAAGAGAAAATGAAGAAGAGTGACTGGCAGAACTGAATGTTGAGAACAAATGCACTGTCTATAAAAATCTGAAAGTGAAAGATCTGTCCAATGTATCCTAACTCCAAAACAGGATGAAAAGTAGGAGATATTTAATATGAACATAATGACTTCCTAAAAATCACAGTGAGAATAGAGCATGAGAATTCTGGATCCTCGTTCTCTGATAACAGAGAAAAGAACAAGATTTACTCTCTATTAGTAAAAGGACAGCTTGAAGTTGTCTGAACATCTATCCAAAACGATTCAATTTGTGCCCTGCTCAGAACTTCCCTGTTTTCAGGGGGATGGTTGGCTCCTTTTACCCAGTTATGTATTGCCCTAAATTCCCACCCCAGCAGGAGAACTGTCTCCTATTAGGAAGCATGCCAGAACTCACTACCAGGCCCATCTCCAGCATGCCTGGCATGGGTGGTTAACGCAGCAGCAGCAACCACCAGGAACCTGAGACTGGAAAGAAGTAGGATGATTGGGAAGAGCTGAGTATGATGTTTCAAGTTATGCTAATCATTCTCATCTAAGGGATAATCCTGAGAGTTGGCATATTTTTATTTTCTCTAAAAATTCAACCCATTCATTGTTTTAAATAGAAAGTATACTTGAGCTTTTTCCTTGCCTAGAAAAATACATCTTCAAATGTCTCTCAAGTGCATCTTCAATATGATCTATGAACTAACAGCTGCCATCCCCTCCTCTGAAATACTCCACTCCTCTGTTTGGCATGGGTTCTAGAAAACTATCTTGTTTTTTCACCTCAATTTGATTAAAGGCTAACCCTTCCACATCAAAGATATTGGATACATGACTTGAGCCTGAGTAAATTAGAATAAAGCATAACCACCCCTGCCTTAATTTTTGATATTATGATTCCATGGAGGCGACTACGGTGACCCTGGCATTTTCACTGCCCTATAACATTGCCAATTACATAATGTTTACTTAAGTTACAAAACATTTACCACCACTCATTCATCTTTTATATTACATCCACTAATATTCTGTACTCAAGTGAGTACCTTGCATTACTCTACAGCTGTCTCTCTTGTGCTTTCTCTGTCCCTCCTCCTCAAGTGGATCCACACCAGTGGACCTAAGGAATGGCAGCACCGTGACTGAGTTTATCCTCGTGGGCTTTGAGCAGAGCTCCTCTTCCACTTGGGCATTGCTCTTTGCCCTCTTCCTAGCCCTCTACAGCCTTGCCATGGCCATGAATGGCCTCATCATCTTCATCACCTGGACAGACCCCAGGCTCAACAGCCCCATGGACTTCTTCCCTGGCCACCTGTCCTTCCTGGATGTCTGCTTCATCACCACCACCATCCCACACATGCCGGTCCACCTGACAGTGCAGAACCGTATTGCCTCCTTTGTCATCACCACCACCATCCCACACATGCTGGTCCACCTGACAGTGCAGAACCGTATTGCCTCCTTTGTCATCACCACCACCATCCCACACATGCTGGTCCACCTGACAGTGCAGAACCGTATTGCCTCCTTTGTCGCTTGCATGACCAGATGCACTTGGCCTTCTCGGTGGGTGTGGCCGAGTGCATCCTCTCGGCTTTCATGGCCCATGACCGTTATGTTGCCATCTGCCTCCTACTTAGCTATGCCCAGATCATGAGCCGGCAGGTCTGTGTGAGCCTGGTGAGTACAGCCTGGTCCTTTGGGCTGATCAATGGCATCCTTCTTGACTACATGACATTTCGTGGTCCCTTCTGCAGAGACAACCACATAGAAAACTTCTTCCGTGAGGCCCCCATAGTGATTGCTCTCTCCTGTGGAGACCCCCAGTTCAGTCTGAAAGTCATCTTTGCCGATGCCATTGTGGTGCTGCTCAGCCCCATAGTGCTCATTGTCATCTCCTATGCCCACATCCTGGCCTCCATCCTGGGCAGGAACTCCTCCTCTGGTCGAGGCAAGACCTTCTCTACTTGTGCCTCCCATCTGACGGTGGTCATCTTTTTCTACACCTCAGCCATGTTCTCTTACATGAACCCCCGCAGCACACACGGTCCTGACAAAGACAAGCCCTTCTCCCTCCTCTACACCATCATCACCCCCATGTGCAACCCCGTCATCTACAGTTTCCAAAACAAAGAAATGAAGGGGGCCATGGTGAGGGCCCTTGGGAGGAGCAGCCTTTCCCAGGCAGAGTCTGTCTAGTGGGAAGATGCCTGGAGGGGCAGCTTCCTCCTCCAGTCCTGAGAGTGGATAACTTTCCTGTGCTGAGAGGCTCCAGGAAAAAGCATTCATAGGTTTCTTTGCACCACCATTATAGGACTAGAAGATCCTATTGATATTTAATGCTCATCTATCTGATGTACCTTTAAACACTGTGTTCTCTTGGACCTTCTTCATGACACTTGGAAATCTTCCTGCTGAGTAATTTTCTTCTAAGTTCTCACAACAGGATCTATAACACATAAGCACACTTAATTCCATTTCATTTTCTTTGCATAGCGCTTTTATATGCTCTTCCCAGCCTGAGTTCTGCCTAGGCATTTAGGAGTAAATGTTTTCTTTCAGCTTAATCTGTTTTTCTTTCTCACACTTCATTCTCACTTCCTGAAACTGCCCTCAACCAGTCTGCTTCTATATGAGAAACAGTAGAGGAAGAAAAAAGAAAAAGGTTATTACGGAGCAGTTGACACCAAAGAAGTTAGAGAAAAGAAGAAAAAGAAAAACTAGGCATCATCAGCCTAAACTTTATCTTGTTTGCCTCCACTAGCCCATGAGGGAGAATATGCAGCTGCATTTGGTGTTATGTTTACGCTTCTGTGTGTTAGGGAAGGGCAAGTAGGAGAGGCCAGGTGTCAAATCTCTTCTTCCTCAGTCCTTTAGTTTTCTTAAGTACATGACTATTTGATATTTCGCTTCAGATTCAAGTATCGGTTTGGCCAAAATGTTTGTTCAGGTTTTTCCATAATGGAGAGACCTGAATGAACATTTTGGCCAACCCAATAGTGAGTACCTCTACCAAGCTTCTCAGACTGCCAGTTTCCTTCCCTTTTACTCATACTCCTAAACAACTCCCCTCTCCCTGCTGCCTATTTTTCTCAACCATCCTTCAATTCATTCCAATTCAGTACTACTCCACCTTCTTCCTTATGGTAAATGGGTCCACTTCATTCCCTATACATTAAATCTCCACACTACCTCCACCACTGCAGATGGCTTTCTTAACTTGCAACCCGTCCTCCCTTGGCTTAGCTTCTCTTCTTCATGAAACCCAGTGTCCCTTAAGAGGGCATAATATTCTCAGCTGTTCTCTTTCTTTGCAAAATGCATCCTTCTCACGCTCCTTTCATAACAGATAGCAAAGAAAGGGCTTTGTTTTCTGACGATACTTCCTTGAGATGAAAGCACCTCACTTGGGATGCCCTTGAATGGATATCGTGATACAATCCTTTTCACATCCTGACATCACATACTAACTACCCTTCACCCTACAAAGCTCTATTCCTTTGAGTCCAATTGGTGATTATCTAGATAACAGAGAACACGTGAGACACACTACTCAGTCAGCAAGAAAGGAGACACCACTGTCATCAAGAAGAAACAATAAACACAGAACCTAAACATTTACATTATCAAAGAAAAACTACACCAAGACAAAGTGAAGCAGGCAAGACTTTCTTTAAAGCTACTGCAGTAGGAAGGAGACTAATTCAATGCTGGTCAAACAAGTGGCTGGTGAGTTTGTATGAGCTGCAGTAAGGGGATCTTAGGCCTGTGAGTGGCAATTGCTCTTAGCCAGAGTACTTCGGAATGACAGACAGTACTCACAACTATTAAGCACTTAGGTTTGAACAGATTTAAACTTCACAAAACCCTTTAATAGTACTAACTCCATTTTGAGAAGCAAAACTGAGTACCATAAAAGTTAATTTGCACAAATTCACTGCGCATTTCAAAAGGCTTAGCTTTTTTTAACTGGGCAGCACTTCCTGAGCATGCACTCCTTAAGAGGTAATCAAATAACTATCCCCAAGAATGGGGCAATCTTTATATTGAGGAAGTGATACTAGAATTATGCCTCAAAAAATAAGTAGTGAATTAAGATCAACCCTGAATATTCATTGGAACGGCTGTTGCTGAAACTGTGGGCCACCTGTTGCAGAGAGCAGACTCACTGGAAAAGACCCTGACGCTGGGAAACACTAAAGGCAAAACAAGAGGGCAGCAGAGGATGAGATGGTTATACCATCACGGACTCAATGCATGAATTTGAGCAAACTCCAGGAGATACTGGAGGAGAGAGGAGCTTGGCGTTCTACAGTCCATGGCGTAGCAGAGTCCTCACGATTTGGCGACTGAACAACAAAGTGAATTAAAAGACTGAAAACGGGTGTGGCATTGGCACGGATTTAGAATTCCAGGCAAAAGGAACTGCCTGATTCGTCATTAAAATGGTGTGTTCAACGTGGATGACAACAGGCCAGTATGGCCAGGAATGCTGAAAACTCAGGCTGTGTGACCTAGAACTGTCTTCTCTAGGCAACTCACTTCCTGGTTCAAGGTCGCGAGCTCCAAAGAGCCCCGGCCTCAAGCAGGAACCTAGGCATGGTGGGGGGCTGGCCTTTTGCGGAAGAGAAGCGGCCGCCCTGGCCGCATTTCCCCCGCCACAGTCTCTGCCCTGGTCCCCAGTGGCATAAGAAGAGCCCACAGGGTCCGCGAAAACTCCTGTAAATGCATTAACTAAAAGCCATCCCGAAATGCGCATCCCTACTCATCTCCCAGTGCGAAGCCACTAGTCGCCGGACCGCACGACCACGCTTTAGGGTTACCACACCCCGGCCCAGGGACCGAAACTGGGAGGGAAAGCCAGGAATTCTACCCAGAGTCCCGGCTCAGCCCGCCCTCAGCTTTAGCCCGGCCCCTAGGTTCCTTTCATCTAAAGCCAGCGCCATGTTTCCCAACCCGCTATGGCGCCGCACCACTAAACTACCCAGCAGGCCTTGGGGCCCTGACCTGATTGCAGCCGCCGGAAGGGGTGGGCGTGGCCGCGCTACGAACCTGCGGCCAATCAACTTTCCCCTGCTTCTTAGATCGCCGCTGTAGCAACCAGAGAGCTCCTTCTCCTTAGCCGCCCCTCCGGGACTGGAGAGCCCGAACCAGACCACTCTGGGAGATACCAGCTTTTCTGGGAGACTCCGCAGCCGCCCGCCCGCGCTGGTGACGCGGGCCTCAGGGTTGGGATACCCTCCCAGCTGAGTGCATTTGTTTAAATGCCACGCCACTTTGACGAAGGATGAGATGGGATGGGGGCGGAGCAAAGCTAGAGGCTGGCTTAAGTAATTCGTTGCCTATCACGTGAAATTACCTTAGCTCCCATCCTCGTCCGCGGATCTGTAACCTCGTTCTTTCCAGGAGACATCGCCCATTTCAGAGAGTTGCGTAATTGTTGCGTTCCTCTTCCCTCCTTTGGACAACGGCAGTGTTACCTGAGCTTCCTTATCTCCCTTTTCAGTTACTGACTCCAGGAAACCTTCCTGGTTCCCTTGACCCTTCTGGGTTCACTGGACTTGCTTTACGGTCCCTTCATGGGTTTTTTTTCCTGACTGTCTTCCCCACTATTCTGATAATTCATTTTTGAGTTCATAGCACATTGCCAGACTATAGGTGGTGCTATAATTGTTTCCTCAGTGAAATCTTAAGCAGACTCCTGATATATTAACCAAATGAAAGCAAAGCTGTTCTGGTAGGAGTGGAGTGTCAGTGTCCAAAGCCCTGGACCTTCAAGGAGAATCCTAAGGCACCATAATTAGTGACTTAGTCAGTTTAATATATATGACACGCAGGACATGGAAACTAAACATACCTAGAGCCTCCCAGAACACTCTTAAAAATCTCATTTAGGGATTTCAAATCTGATTACACGTGTTTATTTTTATTTTCCAGTCTAAAGACCTAGATAGCTATTTCTCTCTTCCGTTTAATTTCTTACTCTCTTCACCCAGCTCTGGGCTTTGAAGCTAAGCTGTATGGACCACATCAACAGATTCTCTTACCTCTGACTTTCTATTGGATTCAGCCAATGATAGCCATTCCCTTCTTCAGGGGATCTTCCCCACTCACGAATGGGACTGGAGTCTCGTGTGTCTCCTGCATTGGTAGACAGGTTCTTTACCAGCTGAACCACTGAGGAAGATGTATCTAGTGTTTAGAATTGTGTTTAAATATGCCATCGGAAAATATTTTGTAGGCATGTATTCTTAAATGTAGTCAACTACCCCAGGGCATGGGGTCCTCCCGGCTTCTGCCCCTGACCTCAGACGTGGTCGCAGAGTCGGACACGACTGAGCGACTTCACTTCACTATTCTTAAATGTACTCCAAAGCTACTGTTGTATGCCTCTTTCTGTGCCTTACTTTTTCACTGAGCACCGTTTTTCATCTCCCTCCACGCTACCAGATGCTAGCTTCAGTTTGATGCCTGCTATTCCATGATGTGCAATATTCATTCACAATGTTGGATCTGTCCATGCCTCCACTGATGAACACCCACGTTGCCCCCAACTCCACTCTACTACAAATACCCTACTAAGAACATTTTCCTATTAGTCTCCTACTGAACCTGTAAGGAATCTGTTTTATATTTCTTAGGAGAGGAATTTCTGGGCCATATCAATCTGTTTAATGTATCCAAGTTATACCAGATAGCTTTCCAGAAGTGATGAGATCAGTCTTGCAGCAGTGCAAGTTTCTACATTTCTACATTCCTGACATTAGTAATTATATGGATTTCTGATTTTTGCTCTTTTGATAGATGTGAACTGATACCTCATTGTTGGTTTAATTTGTATTTGATTACTAATGATTTTGATCAAATTTCCATATCCATGTTAGTTTTCTGTTCTGTAAATTGCCTATCGATATTATTTGAAACTTTTTTCCTATCGGGTTACTGTCTTTTCTCTGTTCCTATGCAGGAGTTCCATATATGTTCTAGGATGATATTACATCTTTGTTGGTTTTAGACAAAGTACATGTTTTCTTCACTTTACGATCTGCCTATTGTCTTTGTCCATAGTGCCCTTTATAGAACATAAATCTTTGTTTTGTAATCAAATTCCTCAGTTTTTGCCTTATGGTTTGCGCTTTTGAAAGCATCGACATATGTGGACTGCTCTCTTAGTAATGCCTCCTCTGTGCCTGGCATCTCTAAATCCGAGTTCCCTGGAGGCATCTCTGTAATCCTTGCATCAACTCCTCTTCATTGGACTCCAAAATATTTGCAGTGACTGAGTTTTATTCTTAAGAGAATCACATGTTCCTTTAGCCTTGTCTCCCATAAAATCTCAGGTTATGAAAATTGTATCATTTAACTATTTGAAGTTAAGCTTCCCGTAATCCTGGACACACATCTCACCTTACCTCCTTGGCTACCAGGGAGAACTAAAATGGCCTAGTACTGTCTTTCAAGATTTCCTTCACTCTCATTCCACTTGATGAAATTCATCTTTTGGGGTCAGAATTAGACCTTGAGTTGCAAACTCTTCTCTTATGAAAGATGATATTACATTAAATCAACATACCCCGCAGTCCTGGATTTTGGTTTTATGCCGGTTTCATGATTTGTTCCTGGAACCTATAATCCAGTTTATCTGTTTTGACAGGCTCTAGCACATTCTTCCAATGATATCACTTATTTTCTTCTCCTTTATCGTCACCTAAATAATTCCTTTCTTCTTTCTACTCTCAAAGACATAAAATTCCATAAGAGACTCTATTTTCTTGATGTAAAGTACTACTTTGACTGTCTATCATTTCTTTTTTTATCCCTCCTACTTACGCCTTTAGATCTCTTTTTTTCTTTCCTTCCTTCTCTTCCTACCCATTTTTCCCCTCCTTTCCATTCTGAATTTTACAAATACTGAGGGCCAGGGCTGGCTTTCTATAGATCATAGCAAAGAAGCTACTTCTGTCTAAGAAGCAAGTTCCCCACAAATATGTGGTGTGTCACTTGACTGGCCATTCCTTTCCAGGTGCACATCAGAACCCAGTTCTGTTTCTTCAGAACAATGTACTGCACCTTTTTTCACTGCCGCCGTCCAGGCATAGAAAGCTTGGTAGGCCCCATCCTGCCAAGTTTCTTTATCTACATGACATTTTATTATCCTGTGTAAAAACTCGTTATATTTTATATTACTTGTACTTTGAGCACTGGTGTAGAGGCCATATGTACTTTTTTGTCCAACCCATTCTACTTACTTTTCAAGAGAATTATAGGATGCCACCTCAGCTACTGCTTTTCTTCCAGTGTTATATTTGATGTCCTCTGTAGTATAAAATTTTGTGAACATTTTTTCACTGTTTTCTCCATTTGATCTTGTCATCCCCTCCCACCCATTGACTCCCAACACACACACACACACACACACACACCCCATTCCCATTTTGAAACTGAAGTGTTCTTAATTCAGGTAACATTGCTCATAGAAAAACTTTTCTGAAAAGCACTCTATTCCAATTCAAGAACATATCATTCCCTCATCTTTAGGCTGTGAGCAAGGTAAGGACATGGACCTTGACTTCTTGGGGTCTGCCCCTGTGCCTATCACTTTCCATGAGACAAGGTTGGCAATTGGTAAATACTTGCTGGTAGATTGACTCAGTCATGGTCCCCTTCTTGGATGTGATTTTCCATCATCCTTATAAGAATTATTTACCTACTCAAAAATGAATATTGAATTTTCCTTTTTATTCTCAAAGTAGACTTCAAGCCACCATAAGCTCCCCTTAGCATATTGTAACTACTTATAGCAGAGTAAGATGCAGAACCATTTAATAAGGGGAAAAACCCTGATTTCAGACAAACGTGGTTCTGGTTGTAATGCTGTCATTAATTGTGCAAGTTTGCACATGTCATGCCATTTAATACGTTAGTTATAACCAATGCTATGTTTATTCACTATAAACCCTCTTAAAAGGATACAATACATTTTTATGAAGTAGTTGAGATAGAAATAAGGTAAATGCCCCTGACCAAAGGGTCTAAGTGTGAGAGAAACTATTTTATGAGAAAAAGAATTTGCTTGTTATTCTATAACAGGCAGGAGTGGGAAGAGAGCAAGAGAAAGATAGGGTGGAGGAGCCTGTGAAAAGCATAAACTCCTCAGTGGGAACTTTCCTTGTGATCACTCCCCTATTATTGCATGAGTGTGAGTGTGTGTGTGTGTGTGTGTGTGTGTGTGTTCCAAGTTTACAGTAAAATTTTTATATGCCTAATAAGATCATATTTCTTGTTGAAACTAGTGAAAGTGCTGTTTTCTGTGTCCCATAATTGATAAGGAGGCAGCTTGCATGACTTTGGGGGTGTGGATGCAGAGGGAAGGAGAAGCACAATAGACCATAAAACATGCAGAAACTGTATTGCATGCTGTGGAATTCCCAGATTTTGGAATTGAAATTTGGGCCAGATTTAATCAGATTACTAAGAAACATGAGTAGTCTCTTCAGACATAGGAGTTATATACATAAAGTGGCGATATGATCATCACCTAATTTTTCTTTCAGCAATAACATTTTTGAAGACTCTAAGAAATAGTGACCTTTTTCTCAGCTCTAAAATCCTGTAATTTTCCATTTGTCTATTTAAGACACATTTAGACACTTTAGTGATATTAAAAAGTTCATTTTCTAAATAAGCTCTTTAAATAATGAAACTTTAAAATATGTGATAACAAAGCATGGTGATAGTTGAATTGGTGGTATTTTCTCTTTCTTTATGGTACCTAAAATAATGACATGCCACACAATCAGTACTGCCTTAAAGTCAATATAAGATTAGAGACTATAAAAATTAGAAGGCAGTTCCAGCTCTTAAGATATTCATAACTTGGAAGGGGGAATAACAAGCATAAAGAATAGTAGAAGTGAGGGAAAATATAGCTGTCCCTCAAAGAGGTATAAGCAAAAAGATCTGTATGTTTAAGAAAGAAAGAGATCACATTAGGAAAGGCTGCATGGAGGAAGTAGCCTTTGAGAAGGGCCTCAAAAAACCAATAGGATTCCAGCTGACAGAGATGAGAGGAGTAGGAATAATAGCAAAAAAATAGCTTCAGGAATATGGGCACTTCTAGAGAATGATGAATAGCACATTTTGATTCAAGGGTTTATTAACCCTTTCTGGCTTTAAGAATTTTATGAAAGCTATGAACCCAATTCCTAGAAATAAAAGCACAAATTTCATAATCGAAGTTTTTTGCATACTCTTTCTGGAGATTTCCCATTACAGGTAGCATAAGGGAGATGAGAGGAAAGCAGCCTTGCAGTACATTCCATGAGAGCTGGTGCAGGTGATCAAGGCTACAGAAGACCCTTTTCTGAAGGAGAGATTTGGACCTGACTGCATTTGGGAAGAATGGTAAAAGAAATGGAATCAAGATTGAGGGGGACACGGGGACACGTCTAGGTTACTCATCCAGAGATTGAAAGAGCTTTGATACCTTAGGGAATCATTTCTAGCTGACTGAATGATACAGATTTGCAGCTGATGTTATGGTGTCTAGAAAAGGTACCTGGGAAATGAAATGTTTGGGTTTAAAAGTATGCCAGGACCTGATTGGGGAGTTTGACTATCCCCACTGTATTTTACGCTTAATTCAGGAAAGAATGGGACATGATGCAGATTTCTGAGGAGAATGAACATTCACAGCTATGGTTTAGGAAAATGAATATTCAGAGCTTTGGTTTAGGAAAATCAATCTTAAGGGTTATGGGTGTGTGGGAGGCCAAGGCCATTTAGGAGTTCATTGCAGTTGGCTTTTATATACTTTAAATACATCCTATTTATTCAGTTCCCCTTCTGTCCTCGCCACCCACTATTTGCAGAGCCAGGACTTCAGTAAGCATTTGGTGGTGCTTGCCAAATTGAAAATCATAAATTTACTTTGAGGGTCCCCTTGTAATGTCCCTATTACTCACCAGATGGCACCATTACAGCATTACTTACAGATCAGGCTTCCTTCTAAAGCACAGTGCTTCCAAGCAGAATATGTTTCTTTGAGGGAATTCACCTTGGGACAATCTAGAGGTGATGGGGCAGGGGGGTGGCAGTGGAGTGGATGGTAGCTAGAATGAAAAATTCAAGAATTCTCTTTCTACACTGTAAATCAACTAAACCTCAACTTTTAAAAATATTACTTTTGTACTTTTACATATTATTTCTTATTGTAACAGAGTATCTTGGCTGAATTTCTATTCCTAGGCATATAGATGGCGAAAGATGCTTAGAAAAACATGCCTTTTCAAAGATGCAAGCAGTTTTCTGTCTAGTAAGAAGTAGCAAAGAGTCAGACATGACTGAGCGACTGAACTGAACTGAACTGAACTGAAGAAGTATTCGACTTAAATATATCTGGGAAAGAACTGTCCCTTAGTTCTGGGAATACTTCTAGGTGAGCCATTTTGTTATACATATCAAGCTGAGACCATACGCTGGTGAAATTGAGGCCACCTAAAACTGTATATTTATATTGCAAGCCAGTTTGCATCTTAGAAAAATAATGATTTCCCTAGAACAGATTTTAGTTGCACCATGCTAGAGTTGTAGTTTATTTCTATGAAGTTGTATATTTTCATTTTGAGATTCAGAGCTAACCCTGAGAAATTTCCTGAGATAGGAGTGCCAGAAACAAAGACTTGTGACTACGTACGTGCAGCTTTGCGTTGAGCTCAGACCTGAAGTGCAGCACAGTTATAGGGGCGGCGGGACCATCGCCTCACTGCCACACATCAGCAGTGCCCTGACAAACTCCCGAGTACTAGAAGACTTGCATGTAATGCTAGACAAGATTCTTAGCACATTCTAATGGGTGTCAATATAATTTGAATTTGTTGAATAAAGTGGTGAATAATCAGATTTATGCAGACTTCAATTCAGTACAGGAAATACTTTAGAGGCCCCAGGAGACAAAGGTGTTATCAGTTCAGACAGGGTCATTTCTTTGGTATTTTTTCAAATTAAAAACCCTCATTACCATTTATTAATAGTTAAGTGATTCTTACCTTTTTACTTAATTCTTACATTTTAGAATTAAATTGAAATAATAGGTCTCTCTAGAGACTATACATACACAATTTTGCATTCAATTTCAAGGGGTTGGGGCGCCCTGAAATTCAACAGTGACCCCATGCACGAGTCCCAGGTTAGAAATCTCATGTGAAACTGATTCATCAGATGCATTATAAGGAAGAAATGCCAGAGGAGAGTGGGGAGTCTGAAGAAGGGGGTAAGGAGGTGGGAGAGAAACCCGTGCTGTGTCCCTCTGGGATGTTGGTGCAGGTCACTGAAGACAGTTGAAGAACTGCTTTTTCTGTGGAGATTTTTACCTATTTGGACTTGAGAGGAATCGCTAGAGACATTCTGGGGGCCCTGGGCTAAGGGACTGATGACACATTTTGGATAGTAGGCATAGGAAGAATTGAATTGGCGTCAACGGTTAAAGGGCTCAACCAGACCATTCTACAGGTGCTGAAGGGCTAAGGTGCCTTGAGATTCACGTCGTACTCTGCAGAATTTAAGCTACAGACAACAGGGAAGAGGCATAAGAATGGGGCTGTGTCAGGGAATATCTGGGAACATCAGCTTCTTCCTCTAAAGAAGCATGTGCAGAAGGCCATCTTCTCTGTGCCATTATTGTATTATCACCCACTAGACTCTGAAAGGTCACTAACCAAAACCAGCTCGGGAATTACTTGCTCCAACTGAGAAGATGAAAACTGAGTGAAACTAACATTACTTCCTTTTCAGGACTCTTAAGACTCTTGACTGAGGACATAAAGGATTCCTTTCTCTGAAGATGAAATAGAGCAATTAGTGGAGTGGGTTCCCATCTAGGGTTAAGTCAGAAGATCTGGGTTTAAGTCCTGGTTATGCAAAGTACTAGCTGTATGACCTTGACTAAGTCTTGGAGTCTATTTCTAGAACTGTTAAGTGAAAATAATAATAGTGCCTACTTCATATGGTCATTGGGATATAAAATTGGGCACAATGTCTGGCACAGAGTAAGTGTTCAATATATGATGGCTCTCATTGTTTTTGGTGCTGAATGCTGGAACTGTAACAGAAAACTATCTTCCAGCCCTCAGGGACACTTCCTCACTAATATATTTTAGCTGCCCTCTCTAAGGCCCCAGCACATATTCCCTAACCACTGCACAACTCAAGCCATCCTCTGGTCATCCTATGTGTACAAAAGTTGGCTTTAAGACCTTTTTGACCCATAATTACAGGATATTTATGAAGAAAGGCCATGTAAGCTTGGGAATCTCATCATCCCCTTGACTGCCCTGAATGATAAAGAGTTCTTTAGGTAGGGAAGGATTATATTAAACTAGAACCTTCCCTAAATAACTGTGTTTTCCCAGAGGAGCCAGTCAACACCATCACCCCCTACCCCAAGAGAGCTGTAAGAAAACTAACATTTGCATAAGATTTCTCAGATGTCTTATTATCTTTCTCAAAAATTTTTGTCCCCATTTTACACAGACAGAAACTGAGTCTCAAGCAAGGAACCAAGTCTCAAGCAGTCATTTACTGTTGGATCTGAGATTCATTGCCAGTGCCCTTTCCACATCTCTGTAGCAACCAGCTGCAGAAACACACATACATATATACACATACCTACATGCATACATACACACATTTGTAGGTACAAGCATACACACACACACACACACAGCACCCCAGATCATTATTCTCCCAAATTTTGTTTGAAGCAGCCTTAGGAAGGCTCCAGTGCCCAAAGGAGCAGACTAGAGCTGATGTCAGGCTAAGCTCCCGGGGGGACACCTTACCGGCATTCTCCACTAGAGGCCTGAGGCAGTTTTTGTGGTTTCCTTTGTGATGTGTCACTCTGCCAGAGATCCCAGGCAATCCCTCCTGAACAATGCCCCCTCCCTACCCCTCCCATGAAACAGGTGTCTTGCCTACCATTTCAGGACTCCACTTTGGAAATCATCTCCTGGGAACCAGGTGCTCCACTGAAAAGTCTCCTGCACATCTGGAGTTCTGGCTACTAAAAAACCCTTGTTTGGGAATCGCAACATGTACCCTCTCCTTCCTCAGTCCAGCTTGAGGTCAAGGTCCAGGGCGGAAGTGACAGCAGGTAAAGATGGCAATGCATATCCCAGTCAGGGCAGGGACAATCAACTCCTTGGAACCAGAGGCAAGAAGAGAGGAGGGAAGGCATGGTCCCTGTAGTTCCCACTAAGCCTGTGTCCATGCAGTGGGTCCAGAAGCCCCACCCTGCCATTGCCCTAGTACCAGTCAGCAAGGAGGGGAGATGACGCCTCTTTATTAAGGTTAACACCAAGGAAAGCATTGAAAAGGAATACACAGAGGAAGAGGAAGGGCACACAAAGTCACCACTTGAGGAGGTGGGAGGGAGGCATATCAGTTAGGAACCTCAGGACAGCCACATGCTTCATGCCCTGGTTGTGGGGGAAAAGAGAGGAGAGGGGAAAGCGTCATGAGAGCCTGGGGCTCACAGAAGGTCTGAAGCCCCCTGAACCTAACACCAGAGCCACAAGCCCTGCCCCTCAGGGCTCACACACTACTACACAGGTCAACACACATAATGCACACAAGACATTATGGAGGCAACACCGAGAGTCAGTGGGCAGGGAAGTATTGACAGGAAAAGGAACTGAAGTTAAGCAGGTATAGCCAGCAGAGAGACAGTTTTCGGCTGTGGCCCCCAAGAGTCCCTCAAATGTCCCCTAAATCTGGGCTGTTGCTGAGCACCACCCCCAAGTCTCTGCCTGTGAACTGGGCTCTTTGTTCTCTAAGCCCCAGTGAGTGGATAAAGCAATCCCAGATGAAGTCAGTGACAAGGCAGATCCGCTCTGCATGCAAAATCCTAGAGGTTGAGCTATAATGTCTTCATGCACATTCAGAGCCAGCTCCTCCCAGCCCAGGGGCCCTCGGAACCCCATTCACCCAGATTCCTAGGGCTGCAGTTCCCTCCTCAAGCTTCTTTTACCAATCAGCAGCCGCAGAGGTCTGTGAGGGGGAGAGGCTTCTGCAGAACGCTGAATAGCTTGGATTTCATCAGAAGGGTAAATTTTCTGTTGCCAGAACAGAATACCCCCAATTCCTTAATTTCTAGGTAAATCGTTAGAGATTTTTTGCCATAGTCCTAGATAAGTCCTTTTTCAGAATAGAAAAAGCAGAATTTTATTTACACAAGTCAGGGGTTCTCCTGTTGGCTGGGGCGGGGGAAAGGGCAGGGTAGGGGATTGGATGGGAGTCCGGAGGTGGGCGCTTCCTCTCCCGGAACCTCACCTTTCCGCAGTTTGCTACTTCTTGCTTGGTGAGGCAGAAAGAATTCTTGATGCTCCCAAAGTCCTTCACCCTGTAAATGCTTCCTCAAGGAAGTCTCTTCTGCCTGACCCACAAGAGCAGCGGTCGGAGTGAAGCACGCTGCATCGCGCCGTTCAGTCCCCTCATGCACTCGGAAACCCAAAGTCAGCCCGGGAAAGTAGTGCCCCCTCGGAGTCCCCTCACAGAGAGGCCTCGCCCTCCAGCTGCAGCAGGGTAATGTCGGGCAGATCGAGGGGCTCCACAAGTGGCCCGTCCCCCCCCAGAAGGCCAGCACAGGGGCTCTCCGGGCGCTCACAGTGACTAGTGGGTGTGGCGGAGCTGGACATCTCCTTTTCTTCTTCATCGTCGTCCTCCTCGTCCTCTGGATCGCGACCCAGCAAACCGCTGTCCCCAATCCCAGG
Source organism: Budorcas taxicolor (assembly GCF_023091745.1). Taxonomy (NCBI): domain Eukaryota; kingdom Metazoa; phylum Chordata; class Mammalia; order Artiodactyla; family Bovidae; genus Budorcas; species Budorcas taxicolor. The sequence continues at coordinate 76,833,110 of NC_068914.1, forward strand.
CGAAGGGGTCTCCGGATCTCGGCGAGCGCCCTGGAAGTTCCCCTTGCTGCCGACCACGCCCAGGCCACCCTGGCGGGGCGCGGTGGTCATAATCCGGCACATGGAGACGATGGCTCGCTGGTTGGCGCACACGTCGTCCGAGAGCACCTGGATGTGCGAGGCCTGCTCGTCCAGGGCCCCCCGCATGGCCCTCACGTCCTCAAACAGGGCCTGCAGCTGGGCCTTCAGGTGCTCCATCAGTTCCTTCATGCCGCCGTTGTACTCCCCGGAGATCACGTCCCCCACGGCCGGCACGGTGGACACCTCGAGAGGGGCCGGCATATCGCCGCCGTCCTTGGTCATGATCTCCAGCAGACCTTCCTCCATTGAATGGCAGAAGCGGGCGGTGGCGGCTCCGGGTCCGGTCCAGCCCGGCCTCGGGTTGGGGGAAGGTACGGGGAGCGGGAGAGGTGCCCGGAGTGGGTGGGAGGAGCCGAGGGAAGAGGAGGCTCCAAACAGGGGTGGAGAGGTGAGTCCCGGGCGGAGGGTGCCGGCAGAATCTGGAGAGGCCGGGAAGAGACGGCGGAACAAGGACCGGGCTACAGTCCCAGGGCCGGCGTCTCTCCGGCTCGCCCCGGGGCGAAAGCGCCCTGCCCTGCCTCGACTCCTGAATTGCACCCGTGTCAGCGCCTCCCTCTGGGCGCCAAGAGCGTCAAGTGCCCGCCGGTTCCCTGGGTCACAGGAGCGCTCGCACAGGGGCCCAGGTTGAGGCCGAGGCCAGCAGCGGGTCGACCTCGGGACTCCCCTCGGCCGCTAACTGGGAGCGCTCGCGAGTGTGGTTGGAAGTGACAGGGGCGGGTCTCCCAGCGGCGCCGCGGATGCTCCTCTGTTTCCAAGGCGACGCACTGCACGTAAAAGACGTGTGTCTCCATGGCAACCAGGATGTGGAGCAGAAAAGGGAGGACAGCTGGGAAGCTGCAGTGGGGCTCTGGATTCTGAGCTTGCGGTTGGAGCGGGAGGGGAGGGGACGCTGCAGTGGCCTCAGCTGAGGCTGAAAGAACGTGTGGCCGCAATGTTTCATAGGGAAGCATGAGAGAGCAGTTTGCTGCATAAATCCCCAGGTCGGGGACACATCGTCCCTCCCCTACTCTGGGTAGTAGTCACCGAGCGAGACTACCTTGGAAGGATTTTCACCTGCCCGCAATCCTTCCTCTGAGAATGGCGTTACAGCCGAGTCCTGCTTCTCTAACCTCCTGCAGGAAAGCAGAGAGGGTAGAGAGGCCGATGCTATTACCCAGACTTGAGCTGGGATGCGCGGGCGCCGTAGAGCCGGCCCCGCCCGGCCTCCGCGGTGCAGATGCGCAGGAGGGCACTACGGAGGTTTCCGTCACTCCCTTCTGCTTCTGCAGTAAATCAGCCCTCGCTGTCGATAAGATGGTATCGAAGCCGAGAAAAGATGGAATTCCCTCCCATAATAGACCCAATCGCTCCTACCCAGGGCACTGGGGGTTCTTTCAGGACGGTGAGGCAAAGTGCTTCAGTTTTGAGAAAGAAAACTCCGTAAGAATAGAGATTTTTGTCTCCTCCGTGTCCTCCAGCACGGAATCCCCCGCACTTAAAATAGAACCTGGCGCATAGTAAGTAAATGCTCAGTACATTTGTTGAATGAATGCTTTAACAAGGACCACTGTGTCCCATTCCCTTGTCCAGAACTCTCCAGCTCACAGGTAGTGGCTTTTAGGAGGCCTGAATTCAGTTTTGTTTCGGCCATTTATTAGTTCAGAGACCTTGAATAAATCGTTTTTCTCATCTGTTAGTGGATCGGACTGTATAATATTTGGTAATACTATTTCTGACTCTGAGGAACACTGCGTCCGCTCACAGTTGAAAGGGTGAACTGTCGACAACGTGTGGAACGGATGGCGGGAAGGCCCGGTGGTGTGGGGGGATTATGTAAGGGTAATTCCCTGTCCCCAGGCCCAGCGTCCAGGAACAGACATGCAGTGAGTGTTTCAACCTTTGTGACAACTCCTTTCTCTTTTTGAGGAGTGGAGTGGGAAAGGAGGAGGAGGAAGAAAAGTTGAATTTAATATATTTACAGATGACTTCAGATTGAAAAGCAAACAATACCTGGGCAGCAGCATACTAATAATGACCTTAATAAATTGGAGAAGCCAAGTGATCAGAAACCACAAATGAAGTTCACAAGAAGAAATAAATTTGGGGAAGAGAAATGATGTAACACTTCAAGATGGGGAAGAGCTGGTTTGGGGTGAGTGTTTTGTATACTAGTGGTTCAGTGATAGCGGATGGGTTACTTTGAGGTTTGCCTTGTTGCATACTCTCGTGATGAGGGGTGGGGCTGGCCCAGAGAAACTTTGCTGGCACTAAAGAACTTTTTGACTTATTCCTTGTCTTACTGCTATTAAAATAGAAATGTTAAAAAACAAATAAATAAGAAGAAGCGGGCAAGTATCCTAAACAGTAGAATGTTTAAGGCATTGTTAGTATAATAAAGTATTACATAACCCTTAAAATTTTGATATTCCAAAACAAATGTATGAACAAATTTTAAAAACCTATTTATGTTCTATATATTGTATTTTCTATGATTCAATCTTATTTGCTTGCTCATTCTGTCTTTCTTTCATTCCACAAACTTATGACTCTCACCTTGGTTATCATCCCCACCTCTACCATGTGCCCCCCAGGGTATTCTTAAAGCTGAGAAGAAGACAGAAATGCTTTTCCTTGGTTTCCCTAAGCACAGCCAATGTGCGCTGTTATCCGCAAAAACAGACTTTACCAAAAAGGAACTGTAGGAAAGCTAGAAATATATAAGACATACAAAAACAACAACTGAGCTTCCACAGCATGAGTTTCTGATCATACTCTAGCAAGCATATTTTTGGGGCTTATGGGTTCAACCCTGTGTATGTGTGTTAGTCGCTCAGTCATGTCCAACTCTTTGCAACCCCATAGACTGTAGCCTGCAAGGTTCCTCTGTCTATGGGATTCTCCAGGCAAGAATACTGGAGTGGGTTGCCATTTCCTTCTCCAGGGTCCAACCCTGCTGTTCATCTTTCCCTGGAGGCCTTTGCTATAGTCAGAAAAAAAAAAAAAAACTGGCATGATTTTCAAATTTTTGCCTAGATCTGTTGCTTCACATCTCTTGACCAGCACTTCATATGGATGATTTCACCTTGCTAGCTCCCTCACTCTTCAGAAAGGTCCTTGCTTTCTACCTACAAAGATTAGCCCTGTCCCCAATACAGGGCCTTGCACATTAGCCTTAACCTTACATTAAATACAGTCCCTATACAGTAGGACCTGGGTTATGCCATCATACAAGGCCCTTTGCCACTATTGTTGAGGATACCATATATGTCAAGGCTTTCAGCATAAGATTACATCATGCTGCCCAGAGACGCTGGCATGAGGTCTGCTGAGAGTTCGGGGGGTCTGAGCCTAGAGGGAGGGGAAATTACTGGAGAAGCACGAAAGAACATGGGAAACAGTGCAGAGATCAAGGGTGTGGCTGATCCAGTCAAGTTCCAGGTCAGATATTTGAGAGCCAAGGGTAGGTGGGATCTGGGGGTGTGGACTAGTCACAGGACTTGAAAATACAAGGAGACAATTGATGCCTCAGATTCAGAACCAGATAATTTTAGGAATTCTGTGGGGAGTTGACCTAAGGGGAAATAGGAGAAGGGTCTAGTCTCAGAAAAGCAAGGGGGCAGATGCAGAGAGTGGAGCAGAGCCTCAGTCAGCTGGCTGGGTTATGGAACTGAGCTCTCTGGAAGTCAGGGTCCTGGGGTTTGTTGAGTGGGTCCATCCCCAAGCTGAATGGGTACTCTGGCCACATCACTAGAGTATTCACACACAGCAAGAAAACAATAACCCTTGTGTACTCTTCTCTGCTTCCTGCCTTTTTCTTGTCCTCTGGGAATCAGCTTAGCTCTTCTATTTCTTCATCCCAATCTTATCAGACTATGGTGGGGCGGGGGGGAAGCGACTCCATGCTGCATCGGTTAAAAGTCCCCATCAGCTACATCTAGTTCCAAGCCTTGAATTCTCACTAAACCTGTGATTCTTAGTAGTCTCTGCCATTTTCCTCTGTCTGCTATCTTATATATCTCCAGTCTTTATTTTATATAACTTGTGTACTTTTTGCACTATAAATCCAGCAATCGTAATGAAGCTGCTAGCTTGACTCAGATCTAGAATGATGGTCAAAGTCAAGGAACAGCTGACTGCTGCACCACAGGTCTGCAATCCCAGACAGTGCTCCCCAAATGTAAATTTTATGAAGCTGAGTTGCCTTGCAACCCATCTCAGCATGATACCACATTCAAAAGAAACACATCTAATAACCAAAAAGAATTAAAAAGCAATTGAGATTTTTATTATGGTCTTTGGAAAAACTCTAAAGGGGTTTACATTCTTAGCACAGAGCAAAACATCTTAAACTTCTCTCCCTTCCTGCTCTATTCATCTTGCTCACATGACCATAGCTGCTGCTACCCTTCTCTCTCCTTTCTCCCCAAACACCTCCAAACTTCCACTCAAGCCCAGCCCTTGCTTTTTCACTCCCCTGCCCCCTTTACTTCTTGATCGTATTCCTTTTCTTTTCTGCAAGAAGTTCCTTGTCCTTTTCAGCTCTTTTGATTCTGTCTCTCAATCTCCTGATCTGCACAGGTACCAGGAGCCCCAGCTGTCAATGACAGGGGTCTCCTTCCAAGAGGATAAGAAAGATCAAGAGACTGAGAATACTCACATTGTTGTGTTTGTCTGTCATGTAGACTAAATTTTCTAAGCATGAGAGAGTGGTTTGCCTGGTGTTACAGCCAACGTGTTTGCTCATCTCCTCCACACTTGTACAGAGGAAATGGGCATGATCGTTTGCAAGAATCCTCAACCATATGAGCCTCTGACTGAAGGGAGTGGGGTCCACGTGTTCACACTCTCTGATGTCCCTACTGTCACAGACATGGTTATGAGGTGACATACACAGATACACACAGTCAGACTAAAGGCTTGAGCTAGACTTTCAGTTGCTTGCTTTGTGCCTTCAACCTAATATTAGGAATCCCAAAAGTTCCCCCTCCCCATTTCTTTCTCACTCATATTAACTTTACTCAGAGCAAAAATTCCAGGGGAACTTTCTAAATTCTCACACAGTTTGCAGTACCACTGAAACTAATGTGTCATTTCAGTTAAACCCTGCTTGGCTGGTTTTCTTCATTGTCCACTGCAACCGCTTCTCTTGCATCAGCACTTGCAAAGGCTTGTTCACCTTTTGGTGCACGTTTAGTTATTTATCATGTGCCATGCTAGACATGACTAGTTCTAGTCCAGGTTTCACCGGGCAATTGGCCATAGATACAGACATTCCAAGATGACCTCTGGTGCAGGGTCTCATGTACCCTCCTCATGCATCCTCTCCATGTATCTTCTACCCCCAGAAAGGTGCCCATAGCTTAGGGCCTGCTTTGTCCCCAAGTCAGTATCTTTATCAGGCATGAATAACGTTGCATCACCTGAGAGCACCCACAGTTTCTGGTGCCATGGTGCAATTTTTCTTGGCAAATTCCCTCTCCCAGAATATCAGTCAAATTCGGAGGAACTTATGTCCAAGTGTCTGGACAGGGTACGGACTACGGTATGTCTACTTCTGAGTTCTCTTCCATTTAAAGAATTCTTAGAAATTGACTTATGCAAACTTCCAGTTCCCTTCTCACCTGTCATATCTTTCTGCCTCTGACTTCTCTTCCATTTAAAGAATTCTTAGAAATTGACTTATGCAAACTTCAGGTCCCTTCTTACCTCTCGTATCTTGAGAAAGTCTGTAGACAATTTATCCAAAAATGTTCAGGTCTCACTCTTACTAATGCCTCTACTTATGCTCTCTCCAGACTTCTCAGAAGCCCTAAAAGTACAATTGAAAGTGGTTCCTACCACTTCCCTTTTGCTTTGAGGTGGTATTCCGAGGGCCAGCAAGGCACTGCCAGCTGCACTAGTAGAGCACCCACTGAGAGGGTGCACTGTGGTTCTAGTCAACACACACAACCACACTAGTATTTGTGATTGTGCCATGAACAGGGTCCCCCAAATGTAATCCACATCTTCAAAGGACCACAATGGTGCTGCACCGTAGGCAGAAGTGAGGAGAAGGGCCCTTTCTCCAACTTTTTCGCTGAGGCCCTGAAGCCCCTGGTTTAAAAGTCTTACAGGAAACCAGCTCTATCTTCTGTGGTCAACCACACACTCACAGTTTACAGATGCAGTGCCTGTTTTGTTTGTTTCAAGGCACAAGGATCCCCTTCACTCTAGAACTCTCTAGTCCCTCTGCCTTATACATCTCCACAGCCATTAACATCTGTGATACTGTATTTTTACTTGTTTGTTTATTTATATGTTTATTTATTGTCTTTCACCTCCCACTAGGTGTGAAGTGAAAGATCCCTAAAGAGCCATTAGGGCAGAGGTTTGGTTTTGCTCACTGCCTGGTACCTGGGAGGTGCTCAATAAATATTTGTTGAATAGATGAATGAATGAATCCGTACCTAGAAAAATAAACATCTCCCTTAAGGACACCTAGCCTGCAGAGCTCCAACTCTGCCTTATCTTAGAGAGCAAGTTATCTATGGTTTCAGCCATCTACTTCTATGATCTGTGGCTTATGTTCACACAATTCAATGGCCCCTTTAGTGGCTTTCCTTGAATAAAGGAATACTTACTATAAGACACATGGAAGTCCCCACCTCTTGCAAAACAGAAAAGTACTTGTAACTTTGAAATAAGAATTACCATATAGCCAGCCACCCACTGGAATCCCCAGTGGCATATTCCGCCACCATCCCCATCCGAGTGTCAAAGGTTGGGGCCAAGTTTTAGTCCAATGTCAAGGTCAGAGGATTGCATGCTCTCCCCTCCCCTCAAATATTTGAGAATGGAATGATGCCAAGCCTGCATCCTATATGTCACAGAGAAATCCTGATTTATACTCTTATTCTACTACAGACAGGCCTCAAAAAAGTACCCTGCCACTGGTTATAAGATTGCTAGCTAACTGAGAAAGGATATTATTAATAAAAAGATTACTATGCTATAAAGTTAGGGTTTCTCTTCCCTTTGAGTTCCTGAGCTGATAGACTAGTAATTTAGTGTAATGTTAGCCCAGGGTACTTTATACTATAAAAAAAAAATTGAGGCCTTTTTGTCCTCTGCTTATCCCATCCTTACTTATGTTATAAAAACAAACAAAAACTCTCCACATTGATCAAATATATAAAAGATATGAAGATCAGTTTTTCCAGGATAGTAAAATCAAATTAAAAACCAAACATCAAACATAGATCAGAAAAGCAATATTCCGGGAATTGAGGTTAGTCTTCAATCAATATTAGCAGGACAATTTCAATAACAACTTGCTATTCTCAACAGTGTTATCTAGGTCTCTAAGAAGCAGAGGGCAGTTTCACTGGTAATTGCCCAGATCAAATGCATTAATCTGGAACTCAGTTCCCCTCAGAGGGTGATCCTGAGTCACATATCTAATCTCCCGTTCATCCCATCTCATCTATCACCATATCACACACACTTCCAGGTGCCTCATATTTTATTAAAAATCAATTCCAGCTTACCAGGGACATTAATGGCTTTTGCTTTTCAACAGAACAATGAGTACCATCTGAGACACTTGCAGATGTGAAAGACAATAAACTGCCCACAATTTTACATTATTAGATCATTGAAATCACTGGTGTTTCCATTGTAATGAGATCTCTGGGACATAAGGTCTCTCTGCTTCATGCTTGTGGATTTTTATTAGTGTTTCGGGGGCATTCTTTTCATAAAAAGAGTAATTAAGGAGACAGGTTCTAAGGAGATGGAGATGGAGCATGGAATGATACCAGGGCTATAATTTGAGTCTAAGGTCTAAGGGAATAAAGGAAATAATCAACAGAGATGAGAAAAAAGGAAAAGCTAAAAGGAGACCCTCAACAAATTTTAAACTCTGAAACCAGCACAGTGGATAGAGGGCAAGATCACCCCCTGATTCTACTATGAGGACAAGAAGCAAAATGAAGTATTTAAGCAAATTTTTTAGAGTACTTCTTGAGAGTGCCAGATAAGTGAGAGAAAGGAGCTTGAATTTCCTTTCTAGGAGGACTTGAAAACTGGGAGAGTCTTACTTGTCTGAGTTTAGCTTGGAAAGAAATAGGTTTATTTACCCTTGAGACCAGCTCTGTGATATTTTGGTATCCCACTGCCCACGTTTGAACCACAAACCCAAAGCTTAAAGAGTCCTGAAGTGACTGTGTATATCAAAATAAGATGTTTAGTAATCTCTGATCCCATAGACCCTTCTCTAGTCCATTTCCTCCTCCCCTTTTCAATAGGCAGTGCCATCGTTCAGGCCCTGGTTATCTCACTCCTGGAGGAATGTGAAAGTTCCACTTGCAGCCTTTCCTCTGGCCCTCCCTTCATTTCTTCCTGCACATCACAGCATTCAGAGAAATCTACCTTAAATTCAGGTTTGAGCCTGTTTTTTCACAGCTTAAATATCCCCGACTTCCCATAGCTTCCAGCCACTTTCCCCCTCCTTTCTGCTTCACAGCTTGCCTTCTAGACGCACATACACCTAGCACGCTTTCATTCCTCCCTACTGCATTCATGCTGTTCTCTAAGTTTCCTCATCTTTTTTTCTCTTTCCTTTTCCTTTGGGCCTTTATTAATTGTGAAAACATAATGCAAATATATAAAAGTAAACAAACATAACACATAAAATTTAGTGAATAAAGCAATAAATGCACAGTCATTCTCCCCAGGTCGGGAAATAAGAGTATTGCAGTCATCTTTCCTCCCCACCCCAGTGTCCCTCACTGCTATGATGGGGTCAAAACTCTCCCTCCTGTGAGAAACCACTATCTTGATTGCCATGATAATAATTGTCTTGCTTTTCTCTATAGTTTATCACATATTTATACATTGCTAAACAATATAGTGTAATTTTGCCTGTTTTTGAACATTATATGGATGGAATCACAATGAATTTATTCATTCACTTGAACTTTATATGAATGGAACCATACATTTTATTGTTTTGTGTCTTGCTTCTTTTTCACATTATATTTGTCAAAGTCATCAGCATTTTGGGGATACCTGTGCTTTGCTCATATACTGTATTCCACTGCATGAATATACTGCAGTGTATTTATCTGTATTCTAATGCTATGTTCTACTACTGGTGGACATTTCAGTTGTTTTAAAATTTAGGCTATTACTGGGTGAATATTTTAGTACATATCTTAAGGTGCATATAAAAATTTTTTTATAAAGTGTATGCATACAGATGGATTTGCTAAATTATAAGATATGAGCTTCACTCTATTAGAAAATATCAAATTGTTTTCAAAAACAGTTGTAATAATTTACAGTCCACTAGCAGGGTGAAAGATCTCATTACTCCACATTCTCTCCAACATTTGGTATTGTCAGACTTTTAATTATAAATTTCTCTCTGATATAATAATCCCAAGTGTCTAGACAGTGCCTGGCTCATAGTATGCATGCATTAAATATTTGTTGAATAAACTAATATTTCTTAATTTCCAAACATAGGAATTTTGTGGTTATCTTTTTATTGATAGCTTAACTCCATTAGTTAAAGAAACTTTCCTGTTCAATATCAATCTTTGGAAATTTGTTGGAATTTGTCTAATAGACAAGTTGTTTGTAATTGTTATATATATGCAACAAGGAAGAATATATGTTTTGTGTTTGTTGGATGCAAAGTTTAGAGATATCCATTATTACAAAATTTAAAACAAATTTATAAAATGCTTATTAAAATTTATATACCCTAAGTGATTTTTCTATATGTACTACAAATTACTAAAAAGAAGCTTTTATAATCTTCCACTATTTGTGAATTTATCCTTCTGGTAAATTTTTTGTAGTTCTGATAATTTCTGCTTTATATATTCTAGTGCTGTGCTGTAAGTATAATTTGAAATTTTAAATAATCATATTTTCCTGGTGACTTGAACACTTTCCATTATTAGTCAGTTTTCTTATCACCACTAATGCTTTTGCCTTAAAGTGACTGATATGAATATAGCTATATCAGCTTTCTTTTGAATGGGGAACATGATTTCTTCTTTTTCATTTTTTTTACTTTCAACTTCCAATGCTTTAAGCCTATTTCTGATAGCTAGCATGTTTTGTTTTGTTTTGCTTTTTGTCCATTTTGTCAGCCTTTTCTTTTATCTAGCTCATTTAGTGCAGATATATTTAGTATTAATAATTTGGATTTAAATCAAATTTGTGGATTTATCTATTTCTCATTTCTGTTGGGTTTTGCTTCCTATATTTTAAAGTTATTTTATTAGATATTTAACAGTTTAGGATTGTGATGTCTTTTTGCTGAATTGACCACTAAAATCATTATGAAATGGCCTTTCTTTATTTCTAGTAAAATTCATCCTCTTTACTTAGTTCAATATTCAAGGAGCCACTTCAGCTTCTCTTTTTAGTGTTTGCATGCTATATACTTTCCTTTTTTCTTCCTTTTCTCATGTCTGTGCCTTTACATTTTATGTAGCTTTCTTGTAGACAGAATGTACTTGAGTTTTACTTTATCCAACCTGACCATCTCTACCCTTTAATTGGAATGTTTAGATCATTTATACTTATTATAACTGTTAATAGATTGGGTTGCAATCTATAATTTGCTGTTTTGTTTTCTATTTGTCTTATCTTTTCTTTGTTTCTTTTTTCTTTTTTCCATTCCAGTGTTTAGACTAAGCGAACCTTAAAATTTTTTTTTTTTTTTACCTTGGGTTTTGGCTTTTTAGTTCTTGCTTTTCTCTTTGTTTTGTTTTGTTGTTAATGCTTTAGAGCAGTTCTTTTCCAGTAGAATTTTCTGTGAAGATGGAATTCTACATCTTGATTGTTCAGGATGGTGACCACTAGCCACGTATGACTATTCCAGACTTGAAGTATAGTTAGTGTGACTAAGGAACCGAGTTTTAAATTTCTATTAATTTTAATAGCCACATGTGTTGTATTAGACTGTGTCATTCAAGAGTTTACAATATACATCCTTAACTTGTCACAATGTAAGAACCTTACAATGACATACTTTCATCTTCTCCTTTTTGGTTTTGTTGTCACACATATTACTTCTATATAAGTTAAAAACCTGAATGCACTTTATTTTTACTTTAATCATTTACCTTCTTAAGAGATAAAATTTGAGAAAAATATTTTACCTAGTATTTATCAATTTTTGCATGGTCTATTCCTTTGTGTTGATCCAAATTTTCATGTTATTTTTTTTCTGCCTGAAGAACTTCATTTAGCATTTCATCTGTTTGTTTAAAATGGTCTTTATTTCATCTTTATGTGTGAAAGATATTTTCTCTGGGTAAAAAATCCTGGGTTGACCCTTGTCTTCACTTTGCATAGCTTTTTAAAGAACTCTGTGGTTGCTATTTCCTCTGTTCTTCTGTAGTTGGGGGATGGCAAACTTTCATGTAAAGTTCCAGGTAGTCTTTTAGGTTTTTGCAAGCCGTATAGTCTCTCTTAAAACTACTCAACTCTGTCATTGTAGAACAGAAGCAACCATAGCGATATATAAATGAATGCAGGGGGGCTGTATTCCAACTAAACTTTGTTTATAGAAACAAGAGGTGAATCAGATTTGCCCCATGGTCATGGTTTGCCAATCCCTGCTCAGTATGTAATTTGTCTCTGGAACATCTTTATCCTTGGTTTTTAGCAGTTTGATTAAGATGTACCTTGGCCTGGCTTTCATTGACCTTTCAAATTTTGAATTTTTTAGCCATTATTTCTTTAAATATTTGTATAGCTCCTAGCTCTTCTGGGGCTTCCCAGGTGGTGCTAGTGATAAAGAACCAGCTGCCAATGCAGGAGACATAAGAGATGTGAGTTCAATCCCTGGGTTGGGAAGATCCCCTGGAGGAGGGCATGGCAACTCCATGTATTCTTGTCTGGAGAATCCCAGGGACAGAGGAGCCTGACAGGCTACAGCCCATAGTGTTGCAAAGAGTCAAACATGACTGAAGTGACAACATGCAGGCACAGCTCTTATGAAACTTCAGTTACATGTATGTTAAACTGCTTGATATGTCTCACAGATCACTTTTGCTCTGATCCTTTCTTTTTCTGTATTTTTTTCCTCTGCTTCATTTTGAATAGTTTTTATTTCTATGTCTTTAAGTTCTCTAATCTTTTCTTCTGTAGCCCATAATTGTTGTATTTCCCTCATGAAATTTTAAAATTTTATTCATTTTTAAAATTTTATAATCTTCACTTTATTGAATATTAAACTTTAAAATGTGTGCTAAATTATCAAAATATTACTTTGACTCACAATAATATTATACATATTTAAACTCAGCACAATTACAAAATAAAACTGTTTACTTAAACAATAGGATTCTCCTCTAATAAAAATAACTTTAAATAAAAGGCTCAACTTCAAACTTGTGTTACCATTTCACTCTTTGGCCTCCATTGTCCAGAAACAGGTACATTTCAACTCATTTCTTTAATGGATATTTTGCAACAACTTTCTGAAGTTTTCCAATTCTTTCATATTTGTAGAAATTTTTCCAAATGCATTAGACAATGATACTATTTCCTGTCAGTTTGGATGAATTTCATACATGGGCCCACTTTCTGGTGTATTTGCTATCAATGTCTCTCAAAACAAGACCTTTAAGGCAGTGCCCAAACCCTGAGTCTGAATATTTTCCACAGTCAACATTTAAACCAGCCAACACAATCCATCATTTTGGAAACATCTCTAAACTGTGTCCTAAAATGTGCCTATAATTAGCTTGCTTCTTTTTTTAATTCCAAGCCAAAATAATGAATTCCATAAAATGTAAAAAAAAAAATCGTTTTACTTCATTAAATATTTCCAAGACTAATTTTTGAATCTTGTTGTCTGAAATTAAACTTCATTTTCAGTGAATAGCTGGAAATCTGGGTGCCCAGTGGATAGTAGCATTTTAGATAATGGCCTTAATTCTTTTAAGTAAGGAAAATACATGTTCTTAGGCCTTCTTGTCCTTCAGTCAAAATTCCATCAAACTCACTGATGAAATTCTACAATGTGTGTCCCCATTTTCCAAACAGCTGTCTTGTAAAAGCTCTCTCACACTCAAACACACATTATTGCTTGCATGTAGTCCAGATATGTCTGAAGTATACCACTATTTTATACAATAAATGTTCTCTTCACGTTTCCCTTGACTAGAAGCCAAAATATTTAAATATTTTTCATTGTCTATGACTTTATTTTCTTCATACACAATGATATTCCCTATCTTCCAAGCATCTGGTCCCTTCTCACTGTGTAATGTTTAGGATTAAGAACAATCTACATATTCAGTGCCAACCTATCATATTCAGCTGATGTGTCATCAGCTTCACAGAGGCTGTCTGAGGAATCATCATACTTGATCCACTGAAGGACAGTTTTCTGTGTTTGCTCACTTAGAGACTCACCCCAAACTCTGTGTTACTCAGCTTGTTCATATCTTCAGTGAGCTTATTGGCTTCTTCAGGATACCTGTATCTTGTGCTTTGCATTTAACTTTAATTAAAACACTAAATTTTTAACATTTAATTTAACGTGTATTACTTCTTATATTGAACTTTTTTGCTTTATCCTATAGCATACAGAAAACAGTCTCATAATGCCAATATTAGTACTAACAAAAAAACTGCAAAATGAAGTTTAAGAGTTGTTTAGTTCTTAGAATGTGACCCACTAAAGAAGGACAAATTCCTATGTTCGAAGGTCAATTGAAATAAATCTTTGTTTTTGGTTATGTTACCAATATTGTACACATTTAGGTCTCTTTTGTTTTCAATTTTAGGGCTTGCCCTTTTTTTCTGTTTGGTTTAATTTACTTTTTGAATGTGTAAAACAATTACATGATTCTAAAGTCAAAACTACATTAAAAATACACTCAGAGGAGTCCGCCTTCCACCCCTCTATCCCCTTATCCTAATTCCCCCATGACCTTCTGTGAATAAATATTTTCATTAGTTTCTGGTTAATCTTTCCAAAGTTTCATTTTATTCAAAGGATAGTTACTATATACAGTGTTCTGTCCTTCACCTCACATAAAACATGTGATGATTATTCTATAGCAACATAAAAATATTTGTTACATATATAACATATTATATAATGTACATTATATATATATGTACTATATATGTATATATGTATGTGTATATAATGTACTATATATATGCATTATTTATAATGTATACATAAATATAGGACTTCCCTGGCTTCCGTGGCTCAGACGGTAGAGCATCTGTCTACAATGTGAGAGACCTGGATTCAATCCCTGGGTTGGGAAGACTCCCTGGAGAAGGAAACGTGTATAATGTTTACAGCTTCAGAGTATTCCATTGTGTACCATAGCTTATTCAGATCCCCACTATTGATAGTATTTGGGACATTTCTAGGATTTTTACCATTAAAAATAATGCCACAATGACTAACCTTGTGCACGTATTATTTCAAGTTTGTGCAGATGTACTTTTAGAATGAGCACTATGTGTGCGAGTCTATTCACTTGTGTCCAATTCTTTGTGACCCTATGGACTGTAGCCTGCCAGGCTCCTCTGTCCATGGAATTTTCCAGGCAAGAATACTGGAGTGGGTTGCCATTTCCTACTCCAGGGGATCTTCCTAACCCCAGGGATCAAACTCCTGTCTCTCACATCTGCATTGGCAGGCATATTCTTAGCACTGTGCCACTTTCAGGATGGATTTCTTAAAAATGTGATTGCTAGGTTAAAGGGTGAATACATCTATTTGAAATTTTGGTAGATAATACAAAACTCCCTATAAAATTGATAACTAATAATGACCTGCTCTACAGCACAGGGAACTCTTCTCAACGCTCTGTAAATGACCTATATGGGAAAAGAATTTTTAAAAAAGAGTGTATATATATATATATATATATATATGATTGCCATACAGCAGAAACTAACATAACATTGTAAATCAGCTATACTCCAATAAAAAAGTTATGAAAAATAGGAAATTCTCCTCCTTAAGAGCTGTACATTCTACACTTTTCACCAGTACCATGTCAGTGTCGTTTTCCCTAAAGGTTTGGCAACAAATTGTTCTCTCAAATTTTTGGATTTTTGCTACTACAGCAAGAAATTCTATCTCAATGTAATTTCCTTTTCTTTTTTGAGTGAGTTGACAGTATTTCAAGGGCCACTTGCGTGAATCTTTTTAAACTATCAGTTTATGTCTTGTGCTCATTTTTCTACTGGACTTATGTCTCTTTTTGGGGGTCTTCCCTGTAGCTCAAATGGTAAAGAATCTGCCTGCAATGCAGGAGACCCAGGTTTGATCCCTGGGTCGGCAAGATCCTCTGGAGAAGGGAATGGCAATCCTCTCCAATACTCTTGCCTGGAGAATCTCATGGACAGAGGAGCCCGGCGGGCTACAGTCTGTAGGACTGTAGAGAGTCAGACACGACTGAGCAACTAACACTACGCTATGTCTTTTTATTTCTAGAACACCTTTATCTATTAGGGAGATTAACTTTTTCTATAGTAGAGTTGTGACTATTTTGTCCAGTGAATTCTTCGTGTTTGGTCTTACAGTATTTGGGCCATGAAATTTTAAAAAACTGTGTAAGGGAATTTATCAAGTCCTTTATTGATTCTAGATTTTGGGTCATATGAACGCTTTCCCCACTACCCCCGTGGGTATATCATATTACACAGAAACCTGCATGTTTTCTTTTATAACTTGTACAGTTTCCGTTTTTGTTATGTTTAATTAAGTGATCCATGTGACGTTTATCTTGGTGTGCAGTATAAGCTACAGATACAAGTTTATCTTTTCCCAAATGATACAGAATTGTCTCAGCAACACTTATTTGAATCCATTTTTCATTATTTTGAAGCATTTAATAAATTTATTATTGGATTGATGCCTAGACTTTATGTCATGTTCCCCTGGTGTCTGTCTATTTATGCCCCAATTCTACATCCTTTTAAGTATGAAGGCTTTACAGTGTTTTACATGTCTAGTAAGACTGGCCCCTCCTCATTGCTCTTCTTTTCAAGGTTTCCCTGGCAGTTCTTGTTTATTTTCTCACATGAGCATAAGCATCCATTTTGCTAACTAAAAAACAAAAATCTTGTTGAAATTTTTATTGAAATTATATTAAATTATATTTAATTATATTAAATTTATAAATTCACTTAAGGTGTGTCTTTTATTGGCTTGACTCCAATTTTGTGTCTTTGGGGAGTATTATAAAATTTTTCTCATATATTTTTTACATATTTTTTATTATATTTTTACATATTTCTTCTTAACTTCATTCCTACGAGTTTTGTAACTATGGTTGCTATTAAATGGGATGTGAGTATTCTCTGCTATGGTACCTTCTAACTGGCTAACTGGTTCTTCCCTGTTTCTATGAAGCTTACTGACTTCTGTAAACTGCTTTTATATCCTGCTACCTTACTGAATCATCTTTTGGTTTGTAGTAGCTTTTCCATTTCGTTTTCTAGACATATCATCAGATTATCTACAACTCTCATACATTTAATTGCTTTCTTTGTAACAAGGCTATGGCAAATACCTTTAATACCATGTTTGATGTTAGGGTTAGGGTTAGGGTTAGGGTTATAGCCTTGTTTTGTTTTAGACATTAGTATGAATGCTGCTGGTGTTTTCCCATGAAAATAGCAAGATAAGCAGGAGTTGGTAAGCAAGAGACTTTGTGATGTTAAGAAAATAGTCTTTTATTTCTCGTTTGAAAGTTATTTTTACTAGGAATACACCTTGAATTTTCTCAAATATTTTTCCAGCACTTTGGCGATAACTGCAAGATTTTTTCTTCATGGATATAGTAACATTTTAAAACATATTAATATATTTCCTAACATTGAACCCTATTTCTATTCCTAAAGCAGTTTACCCTTGGTCGTGACATTCCATGCTGTTGGACTCCATTTGGTAATGTTCTACTTCGGCTATTTGCATTGATATTCATAAATGAAATCAGTGTGTAGTTTTCCCTTTTGTACACTCTTATCAGATTCTGGTCCCAGTGTTATATTTATTTCTTTAAAGAATTTTTGAAGTTTGTCCTTCTGTGGTTTGGAATAGAATTGAGGTTATAAGTCTTTCACTCAAAAATATAGGGAACAAACCAGTGAGGAGAGGGAAGCTGGTAGAGACAGGATAGGGGTAGGAGATCAAGAGCTACTATGTATAAAATACATAAGCTACAAGGATATACTGTACAGCACAAGGAATATAGCAAATATAATCACTTTAAATGGAATACAATCTATGAAAATATTGAATCACAATGTTGTGCACTTGACTCTCATATAATATTGTCAATTAACTATTCTTCAATTAAAAATAAAATATAGGTCCTTAAAGAATCCCGTTTTAACCCATCTTGGATACTTTTAGGAAGTCTTTAAAAAATATTCTATCTAGTATTTCAATTGTTTTCAGAGGAATGACTGGTCTAAATAAGCTATTACTTCTTTTTCCTGAGGAAAAACTCCCAGCTGCCTTTACCATATTTTACTGCTTCTAACCTTTCACGAGTGTTCAGTTATCATCTTTCAGAAGTCTCTGAACACCCCCAACCCCAGGGTTATGCTAAGCTGCCTCTTTTCTGGGCTTCTTCTGGACATTGTTCCTTCTTGCAAAGCTACATTATATTGAAGTAATCTATTAATGGTATCATTATTTTCTGTGAGCCGAAAGTTTCTTGCAGATAAGGATCCTGTATGGGCTCCAACTCTTTCATTTCCAGGGTCTAGTGTTAAACATAGTGGCTGACATATAGTAGGAGTCTCAGTAAATATTTGATAAACCGATCTTTAATCAGATTCCCCCAACACCCCCATACACACACACCACACATAACCTGCTTATTCTTCAGTTCCTATCTTTGTAAACAGCTCCTCAATTCATTAACGAGCTCATAGCAAAACTCTAGGATTCATTCTTGGCAAGCTGTAACTACTCCAATCCAGCCTGTAGTCAGTCACCAAGTTCTATCAATTCTGACCTTAAAATATTTCAAATGAACCCACTTCTCTCCCTTCCTGTGGCCACTACTCTAGTTCAACTTCCCATCATTTCCTGCCTGCATCTCTTAATTGTTCTTTTCTCTATCTTACTCCCTACTCTGTCCCTTCTGTAATCCATTCTTCATCAGAAAAATCAAAGTAATTCTTTAGAAGCACAGCTGTGGTCATGTCACTTGCACAAAATCTGTCCATAGCTTCCTATTCTTTGGGGATAAAGTTTAGACTCCTTCACATGCCCCACAAACCCTGCCTCATCTGCAGCATTTGCACCTTTCTAGCCTCAACTTGTGCCCCAGCCTACTTATTCTGACCTCTTTCTTTTCTTCCAACTTCCTAAGCTCTTTTCCTCTTGGAAATCTTTGAATACTCTCTTCCATTTGTTGGAAGGCCCACTCCCTACACCTCCTCCACACTGTTCATCTGGCTATATCCATCTATCTTCCAAGTCGCAGGGATGTTTTCCTTACTCTCCCTGTATGACTGAGGTCTTCTATTGAAAGTCATATTATCCTCCACACTTTTCCTCTATGTAACTTATCACTATTGTCATTATCTAGGCATTCAGATGATTTTTTAACGTTCATTTCTCACACTAAACTATAATTCCCATAGAGACAATGAACGTGTTGACCTTATTTTCAGCTGTATCTTCAGCATCTATTATAAAAAACAGCAAAGTAATAGGATTAAATAAGTATTTGTTGAAAGAACGAATGAAGGAAGGAAGGAAGGGGGAAAAACCTATTAATTACTGAACTCTGAGTGAGGAGCCTGAAGGAACAAATGCTCTATTTGCCCTCTAGGGGGAGACATACTCCTGCTAGAAGTAGCGCAGGCCTGAAGACAGCACAGAAGTATGAGATCAACCGTAACTTGTTTCTCAACCCCTAAAACTGATTCAGAGAATCCAGTTATTTCCTTGCTAGTTGGACTCTCCAGGTCAGTCTGAACCACCCACTGAAACCAAGCATGCGGGCACTTCCTCTGTTAACTTCCTTCCCCTGAAGGATCTTAAAAATTCTCCTGCTGGAGTTTGTCTACTCTGGGTTGGTTTGCTAGGAAATATTCCTGCACACAATCTTGAAAAATCTTCACCCTGGAGGAGGAAATGATAACCCACTCCAGTATTCTTGCCTGGGAAATCCTATGGACAGAGGAGCCTGACAGGTTACAGTTCATGGAGTCATTAAGAGTCAGACACGAATGAGTGACTAAACACAGCCCATTTGTAATTTGAATATTATCATTAAAATTGTTACTTGTATTTTTACTGTAGCATTTTTTCAAAATCCCTCAGGCAGTCTTTCTTTATAAAGTCTCAAAATTAGCAAAATCATTCTGATACTGGAAAATATTGGTAATCTGCAGGTTCAAAAAGATAATAAAACTTTGACAAGCTAATTTAAAAAACAGTGATTCATAAATTTCCCTAAGCCTTGGGGAAATTTAAAAGGAAAAAGGAGAAACAGAGTTTGAATACTGAGAGCACGTCTGCCTTTGAGCAATTCTGAAAGAAGTCCTTGTTTAATCCTGATGGCATGTCTTCGGAAACTACCCCTGCTGCACATTAATGCTGTTCTTTTCCTCCCTGAACTACTTTCTCTAGGACAAGGTTTATAAAAAGTTTCGTGAGGTTTACATTATACCTCCCTAAACTTTTTATTTTCTATTTCGAAAATCTTCTTTCAACTTTCCTTGTAAATGCACCACTGACTTCTTTCTCAAGATCAAGGACCAGTACATAGAGGCATTCTGCTGCCCCAGGCTTTGATAAATTGGTTCATCTTAGTTCCATTCCATTTGCATTTATCCACTACCTACTGCATGTTTGGGGCTGTGCTGTGGGGAGAGGTGAGTGCAGGAAGTTTAACCGCCTGCAGTAGAGGTGCTTACAGTGTAACTGTGGGAACCAGACATTTGGTAACCTCCTTGAACAAATACAAAGATGACATAGGTAAGGACCAGTATTTATATAGTTTACAAAACCACTTTTCACAAATATGATCTAAGTTTTGTAAAATTAACTGTTGGGGTAGGTGTTGTTACCCTTATCCTATTGTGAAGTCATCAATAAATTGAGGCTTAGGTGTGTATCTTGCTTAGACAAACAAGGTAAATAGAGCTACTATTAGAACTGGAACCCTGGTCCCTATGGTATTTGCATGGCTATTTCATTGTTTCTAAATTAAGGAATACACTACAAGTGATAACCCCCAAAATTAAAGAAATTCAAAATAGAGAAAAATGCACTATTATACTAATGAAAGACAGCTATTTTTCCCAACTAGTCTGACCTTTGGATCTTACTTTTTCTCTCTACACTGTTAATTTTGACAGATCCCCTCTCTTTCCTTTACTCTTAGGGTCTCTCAAACTTCCTTTTGGTTCTTTTCCTTTGGTGATAAGAAAGAGCCTCTTTGGAAAGAGGCTTAACTTAACTCACCTTTCTCTAGGAAGGATGTCAGGAAAACTTTTGTCTCAACATTTGCGAAACAGCCCCTGAAAAAGGATGAGGCCTTTTTAGACAAAAGAGTTATTGATGCGTTCTGGCCAGAAGCCAGAAAACTGTTGTGAAAGGCTTCATGTTACCACTTAGAGAAGTTGCAGGGTAGAATTACTCTCCTCCAGGAATTGTCACTCTAGAGGACTGCACTCAGAAGGAAAGGGTTTGGAGCCAGCTGGTGAAAAAAAGGAGTTTTTCACTCCAAAAATAAACTGTACAAAAAGCTCACGGCTGTTAAGTTGCTGCAGTGCTCAAGGAGCAAGACACCCAGATCTGCAAGCTTGATGGTGTCTATCCATGGAGACTGGATGCTGATACATGTTGAACGGTGATAGCAGCAATCACTACAAGCAAAACATCATTATCAAGTTTCAAGTTCAAGTTTATGCCAAGGTCTGAAAATAGGATCACTAGTTGTACTGTCAGTCAACATCATCTAATGAACACGTCTTCAAAACAGAACTAGAACTAGCAAAGGCGAGAAGAAAAAATAAAAGTCTTATGAGAGATACAAAATATTTTTTTAAAAAACTCAGGGAATCACTTGTCATCAAAGCATGAAGATCAGAAATAACCAACTGAAATTTGTAGAGATGGAGTTAGGATATTGAATGCAAGATTCATGGAATATTATCAAAATTCCAGTTTAATTTTTTTAATTTTTAAAATTAATTTTTGTTGAAGTTAGTTGATTTACAATGTTGCATTAGTTTCTGCTGTACACCAAAGTGAATCAGCTATACATATACATATACCAGTCGAAGTTTTTTACTTTTGCTATCTTTTAAAAAGATTTATTTGGAGGGGATAATTTTCTCATGCCCCTAAATGAAAAATTGAGCAGATTCTCTGACTTTTTGGCTTATTCTTTAATAATGTACAGTATTTTATAAATTTTAAAAAAAGAGAGAGAGAAAGAGAGTCAATTTAGTAATTAGAATGTTTCTAGTCCAAGATGGCAATCAAATCTTTCAGTCTTCATTCTAAGATGCTAGTAGTGTAAGCCCTCTTCCCCCCTCTCCCATGCAAGTCCTGCCTTCAGCTTTCTCCTCAACTTGCCTCGTTCTCCACTGCTGCTGCTGCTGCTAAGTTGCTTCAGTCGTTTCCAACTCTGTGCAACCCCATAGATGTCCCCTACTAGCTAACTGCTCTTTGATCTTCTGTGTGAAGTGGAAGGAGGCAGGACAGCTAAGGGGATAGGGAAGTTCTGTTTTGATAGGATTGGTCTACACAACTGGGTCTGACAGATGGGTGTTTTGTGCTTTTAGAGGTTCTTTGGAGATTCCCATCATTAGAGACCTCTTCCTTGAGTGCCTTTGGTCTAGACAGACATAAGTGTTTGCCTACAACAACCTCTGTAGATTGTAGGACTCCTGTGTTCATCTCTAGCTTCTGGTCACTGGGTGCCTCTACAGCTCTTATCAAGTCTTTTGAACGGGCCAACAGGCCTAACGCTGACTGTCCTCTGTGTGGCCCACATCAGGTCCAGGAAAACGTGTGCACATTTGTCAACCCTGCCTAATCTGGGAGTGCTGGGGAATCCCAGGGCAGCCACCTCTAGTTTATGGCCACTGCCTTCTTTAATTTATATACAAGAGTCAGTGCAATTCTCTGTGTTTTACAACTAGGAAAAACAAGTCCCAAACTCAGCTTCCGCAGAGCCCCTCTTTAGGCTTGAGAAGATGTAGCACCAGCACTACCCCATTCTGGTGCAATAGGAGCAGGATCGGAACAAAACAAACACAAGAAACTCTCCACAGACCCTCTCTCTCTATGCTGTCTTGATCTTACCACAAAGTAGAACTGTCCTTCAACATCAACTTTGTACATCAAATTTTAGTTGAAATATAGTGATCTTTAATTGCCACTGACTGTTCTCGATCCTTGATAATACAGAAACGTGTCTCTGCATCTCTGTCCCCCAGGCATTGCTGAGCTCAGAGCCGGGAACAAAGTAGGAGCCCAATAAATGTTTGCTGAATATATGAATGAAAGGGTCTGAAGACACTTTTGATTTTGCAGTGGATTCTCAGAGACTCTATAAAATAGACTCTTTTGTACATCTATTTTATACGTCTATAAAATAATACAGATGGATGGGCTATTGTTCACTCCCTGGCATACTAAGCATCCCTAATTTATACAATTCTTGGTGTTTCCCAGAATCTGTATACTTTAGCATTTAGTATCCAAGAAATTTTAATGAATGAAATAATGACCAGGGGAAATTTTCATCTTTTTTTAAGCAAGAAATGGATACATAAATGAGATTGTTCAGGTTTTTAGAAAACTTATGGGATGTCAAGTCAAACCTCAGAAAAGATTTCTCCTAAAGCTGAGGGTACTATGGATATTGTTTGAGTGGTTTATTTCAAAACCCTAAATCTGGACAAAACAACAAAGAAACACAAAAAATAGATTTAAAATATCTAGCAAAAATGTTAATGTGTACTGGCAGATGGGTACTGTCTTTCTCGTAAGGTGCTTTTAGAGGTTCTTAAACATAGGTAATGCTATAAAGAGTTCATCATTCTATTCGACTTAGCTTCTGTGTATGCTTGAACATTTTCATAATACAAATAACATTTAAAAATGAAAGCTTGGAAACAGCAGACTTTATCCTGTTTTGGAAAGTAGGTAAAACTATTTTTTTAAAAAAGACAAAAATGGAACGGAAACTATACAGATTTTGCCATCTTATAATTAAGCTCTCATGGGTCCCATTAATACCCACCTGCCAATGCAGGAGTCATGAGACTCAGGTTTGATCGCTGGGTTGGGAAGACCCCCTGGAGCAGCGTGGCAACACACTCTAGTATTCTCGCCTGGAGAACCTCCGTGGACAGAGGAGCCTGGTGGGCTAGAGTCCATGTTAAGTTGCTTCAGTTCAGTTCAGTCAGTCAGTCACGTCTGACTCTTTGGGACCCCATGAATCGCAGCACGCCAGGCCTCCCTGTCCATCATCAACTCCCGGAGTTCACCCAAACTCACATGCATCAAGTCA
Source organism: Budorcas taxicolor (assembly GCF_023091745.1). Taxonomy (NCBI): domain Eukaryota; kingdom Metazoa; phylum Chordata; class Mammalia; order Artiodactyla; family Bovidae; genus Budorcas; species Budorcas taxicolor. Next base: position 76,856,752 of record NC_068914.1, read on the forward strand.
GTGATGCCATCCAGCCATCTCATCCTCTGTCGTCCCCTTCTCCTCCTGCCCCCAATCCCTCCCAGCATCAGAATCTTTTCCAATGAGTCAACTCGTCGCATGAGGTGGCCAAAGTATTGGAGTTTCAGCCTCAGTATCAGTCCTTCCAATGAACACCCAGGACTGGTCTCCTTTAGGATGGAATGGTTGGATCTCCTTGCAGTCCGAGGGACTCTCAAGAGTCTTCTCCAACAACACAGTTCAAAAGCATCAATTCTTCAGCGCTTAGCTTTCTTCACAGTCCAACTCTCACATCCATACATGACCACTGGAAAAACCATAGCATGGACTAGATGGACCTTTGTTGGCAAAGTAATGTCTCTGCTTTTTAATATGCTATCTAGGTTGGTCATAACTTTCCTTCCAAGCAGTAAGCGTCTTTTAATTTCCTGGCTGCAATCACCATCTATAGTGATTTTGGAGCCCCCAAAAATAAAGTCTGACACTGTTTCCACTGTTTCCCCATCTATTTCCCATAAAGTGATGGGACCAGATACCATGATCTTCGTTTTCTGAATGTTGAGCTTTAAGCCAACTTTTTCACTCTCCTCTTTCACTTTCATCAAGAAGCTTTTTAGTTCCTCTTCACTTTCTGCCATAAGGGTGTTGTCATCTGCATATCTGAGATTATTGATATTTCTCCCAGCAATCTTGATTCCAGCTTGTTCTTCTTCCAGCCCAGCATTTCTCATGATGTACTATGCAAAGAAGTTAAATAAGCAGGGTGACAATATACAGCCTTGGCATTCTCCTTTTCCAGTTTGGAACCAGTCTACTGTTCCATGTCCAGTTCTAACTGTTGCTTCCTGACCTGCATATAGGTTTCTCAAGAGGCAGGCCAGGTGGTCTGGTATTCCCATCTCTAGAAGAATTTTTCACAGTTTGTAGTGATCCACACAGTCAAAGGCTTTGGCATAGTCAATAAAGGAGAAATATATGTTTTTCTGGTACTCTCTTGCTTTTTCGATGATCCAGCGGATGTTGGCAATTTGATCTCTGCTTCCTCTGCCTTTTCTAAAACCAGCTTGAACATCAGGGAGTTCATGGTTCACGTATTGCTGAAGCCTGGCTTGGAGAATTTTGAGCATTACTTTACTAGCATGTGAGATGTGTGCAACTGTGCGGTAGTTTGAGCATTCTTTCGCATTGCCTTTCTTTGGGATTGGAATGAAAACTGACCTTTTCCAGTCCTGTGGCCACTGCTGAGTTATCCAAATTTGCTGGCATATTGAGTGCAGCACTTTCACAGCGTCATCTTTCAGGATTTGAAATAGCTCTACTGGAATTCCATCACCTCCACTAGCTTTGTTTGCAGTGATGCTTCCTAAAGCCCACTTGACTTCACATTCCAGGATGTCTAGCTCTAGATGAGTGATCACACCATCATGATTATCTGGGTCATGAAGATCTTTTTTGTACTGTTCTTCTGTGTATTCTTGCCACCTCTTCTTAATATCTTCTGCTTCTGTTAGGTCCATACCATTTCTGTCCTTTATCGAGCCCATCTTTGCATGAAATATTCCCTTGGTATCTCTAATTTTCTTGAAGCGATCTCTAGTCTTTCCCATTCTGTTCTGTTCCACTATTTCTTTGCACTGATCTCTGAGGAAGGCTTTCTTATGTCTCCTTGCTATTCTTTGGAACTCTGCATTCAGATGCTTATATCTTTCCTTTTCTCCTTTGCTTTTCACTTCTCTTCTTTTCACAGCTATTTGTAAGGCCTCCTCAGACAGCCATTTTGCTTTTTTGCATTTCTTTTCCATGGGGATGGTCTTGATCCCTGTCTCCTGTACAATGTCATGGACCTCTGTCCATAGTTCATCAGGTACTCTGTCTATCAGATCTAGTCCCTTAAATCTATTTCTCACTTCCACTGTATAATCATAAGGGATTTGATTTAGGTCATACCTGAATGATCTAGTGGATTTCCCTACTTTCTTCAATTTAAGTCTGAATTTGGCAATAAGGAGTTCATGATCTGAGCCACAGTCAGCTCCCTGTCTTGTTTTTGCTGACTGTATAGAGCTTCTCCATCTTTGGCTGCAAAGAATATAATCAGTCTAATTTCGGTGTTGACCATCTGGTGATGTCCATGTGCACAGTCTTCTCTTGTGTTGTTGGAAGAGGGTGTTTGCTATGACCAGTGCGTTCTCTTGGCAAAACGCTATTAGCCTTTGCCCTGCTTCATTCCATATTCCAAGGCCAAATTTGCGTGTTACTCCAGGTGTTTCTTGACTTCCTACTTTTGCATTCCAGTCCCCTATAATGAAATCTTTTTTAGCTGTTAGTTCTAAAAGGTCTTGTAGGTCTTCATAGAACTGTTCAACTTCAGCTTCCTCAGCGTTACTGGTTGGGGCATAGGCTTGGATCACCGTGATACTGAATGGTTTGCCTTGGAAGGAACAGAGATCATTCTGTCGTTTTTGAGATTGCATCCAAGTACTGCATTTCAGACTCTTTTGTTGACCATAATGCCTACTCCATTTCTTCTAAGGGATTCCTGCCCACAGTAGTAGATACAATGGTCATCTGAGTTAAATTCACCCATTTCAGTCCATTTTAGTTTGCTGATTCCTAGAATGTCAACATTCACTCTTGCCATCTCCTGTCTGATCACTTCCAATTTGCCTTGAATCATGGACCTGACATTCCAGGTTCCTATGCAATATTGTTCTTTACAAGCATTGGACCTTGCTTCTATCACCAGTCATATCCACAAGTGGGTATTGTTTTTGCTTTGGCTCCATCCCTTCATTCTTTCTGGAGTTATCTCTCCACTGATCTCCAGTAGCATATTGGGCACCTACCGACCTGGGGAGTTCCTCTTTCAGTATCCTATCACTTTGCCTTTTCATACTGTTCATGGGGTTCTCAAGGCAAGAATACTGAAGTGGTTTGCCATTCCCTTCTCCAGTGGACCACATTCTGTCAGACCTCTCCACCATGACCCGCCCGTCTTGGGTGACTCCACATGACATGGCTTAGTTTCGTTGAATTAGACAAGGCTGTGGTCCGTGTGATCAGATTGGCTAGTTTTCTGTGATTATGGTTTCAGTGTGTCTGCCCTCTGATGCCCTCTCGCAACACCTACCATCTCACTTGGGTTTCTCTTACCTTGGACGTGGGGTATCTCTTCACGGCTGCTCCAGCAAAGCACAGCCGGTGCTCCTTACCTTGGACGAGGTCACCCCTCCTGACCTTGAACATGGAGTAGCTCCTTTCGGCCGCGTGCCCAACATTTTTGACCCCATGTACTGCAGTGCTCCAGGCTCCTCTGTCCATGGGACTCTCCAGGCAAAGATATTGGAGTGAGTTGCCATTTCCTTCTCCAGGGCTACAGTCCATATGGTCGCAAAGAGTCGGACAAGACTGAGCAAGTTAGCACACATGATAGCCATAAAGCTGTTCTTATATGGGCTGCTGCTGCTGCTAAGTTGCTTCAGTTGTGTCCGACTCTGTGCAACCCCATAGATGGCAGCCCACCAGGCTCTGCCATCCCTGGGATTTTCCAGGCAAGAACACTGGAGTGGGTTGCCATTTCCTTCTCCAATGCATGAAAGTGAAAAGTGAAAGAGAAGTCGCTCAGTCATGTCTGACTCTTAGTGACCCCATGGACTGCAGCCTACCGGGCTCCTCCATCCATAGGATTTTCCAGGCAAGAGTACTGGAGTGGGGTGCCATTGCCTTCTCTTTATATGGGCTAGGGGGTAAAAACTTGGAAGCAGGATTTTTTTTTTTTTGCTTAGGAATTAGGCAGTTTCAGAACTTACAGAAATAAAAGGATATTTAGAGATTATTTCAGCCAATGCTCTTACTTTACAAATTAGAAAACTGATACCCAAACAAATGGGATGAAATAACTATGAATCTTAGAACTAGGACAAAGACCTAGGTCTTCTGTACTCCAGCTTCTCTTCCTACCATCCTGGTTTGCACATAACTTTGAATAAGAGCTGCCAAAGCATAGAACCTTTGAAAAGGGATGGATCCCACCCTTCAGAAGCAGTACTTTCATTTGCTGGGTCCATTTTTGCTGTGAACCTGTGGGGACCTTCTCCTTTTGTGCACTGGCTTCTCTGAAAAAGAATGGTGGGTCTCCTAGAGCTAGATTCAATAAGATATGAAGGCCTGAATGGCAGGATAGTTATGCGGCTTGTGCTCTACTTGAGAAAGCTATGAGTGGTGCTGTGGAGAGTATCACCTTACTGGATCTCGAGAGAGAGGCTTAACAAGCCTGGGCCCACAGCATCATGGAATGGAGTGTATTACAACTCTGCTTCTTACCTCATTAATTCCTCAGCCAAGTCGGACTGAAAGGAGTTCAAGCTAGAATATGCCATTGGGTTATTCATGTGAGTCACACAGTTCTGGATACAGGGAAAGGAGTTTAAGAGCTCAAACAAGACATGTATCTGTAGGTGGATGGATTTTTCCTGTGACATTGCCTGCTGGTGGAAGGACAGGTTCACAGAATGAACTCCCCCATTTTGGGTCAGCACCAACAGATTTCTCTTGCCCCTGTGTTTGGAGGCTGAACCTTCCTAGGGCCTGGTTTGATGTCCTTGCAGTCCAAGGGACTCTCAAGGGTCTTCTCCAATACCACAGTTCAAAAGCACTGATTCGTTGGTGCTCGGCTTTCTTTATAGTCCAACTCTCACATCCATACATGACCACTGAAAAAACCATAGCTTTGAATAGACAGACCTTTGTCAGCAAAGTAATGTCTCTGCTTTTTAATATGCTGTCTAGGTTGGTCATAACTTTCCTTCCAAGGAGCAAGTGTCTAATTCCATGGCTGCAGTCACCATTTGCAGTGATTTTGGAGCCCAAGAAAATAAAGTCTGTCACTGTTTCCATTGTTTCTCCATCTATTTGCCATGAAGTGATGGGACCAGATGCCATGATCTTAGTTTTTTGAATGTTGAGTTTTAAACCAGCTTTTTCACTCTCTTCTTTCACTTTCATCAAGAGGCTTTTTAGTTCCTCTTCACTTTCTGCCATAAGGGTGGTGTCATCTGCATATCTGAGATTATTGATATTTCTACAAGCAATCTTGATTTCAGCTTGTGTTTCATCCAGCCCAGCATTTCTTATGATTTACTCTGCATAGAAGTTAAATAAATGGGGTGACAATATACAGCCTTGGCATACTCCTTTTCCAATTTGGAACCAGTCCGTTGTTCCATGTCCAGTTTTAATTGTTGCTTCTTAACCTGCATACAGCTTTCTCAGGAAGCAGGTCAAGTAGTCTGATATTCCCATATCTAGAAGAATTTTCCACACTTTGTAGTGATCCACACAGTCAAAGGCTTTGGCATAGTTAATAAAGCAGAAGTAGATGTTTTTCTGGAACTCTCTTGCTTTTTTGATGATCCAACAGATGTTGGCAATTTGATCTCTGCTTCCTCTACCTTTTCTAAATCCAGCCTGACCATCTGGAAGTTCGTGGTTGTTCACATACAGTTGAAGCCTGGCTTGGAGAATTTTGAGCATTACTTTCCCAGTGTGTGTGATGAGTGCAATTGTGCAGTAGTAAAAATGTTTTAACATTCTTTGGCATTGCTTTTCCTTGGGATTAGAATGAAAACTGACATTTTTCAGTCCTGTGGCCACTGCTAAGTTTTCCAAATATGCTGGCATATTGAGTGCAGCACTTTCACAGCATGATCTTTCAGGAACTGAAATAGCTCAACTGAAATTCCATCACCTCCACTAGCTTTGTTCACAGTGATGCTTCCTAAGGCCCACTTGACTTCGCATTCCAGGATGTTTGGCTCTAGGTGAGTGATCACACCATCATGGTTATCTGGGTCATGAAGTTCTTTTTTGTACAGTTCTTCTGTGTATTCTTGCCACCTCTTCTTAATATCTTCTGCTTCTGTTAGGTACATACCATTCTGTCATTTCTTGTGCCCATCTCTGCATGAAATGTTCCCTTGGTATCTCTAATTTTCTTGAAGAGAACTCTGCTGCTCCTGCTGCTGCTGCTGCTGCGTCACTTCAGTCGTGTCCGACTGTGTGCGACCCCATAGATGGCAGCCCACCAGGCTCCCCCATCCCTGGGATTCTCCAGGCAAGAACACTGAAGTGGGGTGAAGTTGCTCCGTCGTGTCCAACTCCTAGCGACCCCATGGACTGCAGCCTACCAGGCTCTTCCGTCCATTGGATTTGCCAGGCAAGAGTACTGGAGTAGGGTGCCATCAAAGAGAACTCTAGTCTTTCCCATTTTATTGTTTTCCTCTAGTCTTCACATAATCTCATTCAATTTCCTTGAAACTTTCTCACGTAAACATATGAATTAAAAACAATATAGTTAATACATGGCTACAGTTTCAAGTCAATTCCCCAGACTCACTCCCAATCAGTGGAGAAGGAAATGGCAACCTAGTCCCTTATTCTTGCCTGGGAAATCCCATGAAGAGAGGAGCTTGACAGGCTACAGTCCATGGAGTTGCAAGAGCTGGACACGACTTAGCAACTAAACCACCACCACTCCCAATCAGAGGGCTACACCTAAACCCCTCTTCCACAGAGCTTCCAATAACCAAGTTTTCCCAGATGGCTCACCTGGTAAAGAATTCGCCTGCAGTGCAGGAGACACACCTAGACACCAGTTCGATCCTCAGGTAGGGAAGATCCTCTGGAGGAGGGCATGGCAACCCCCTCCAATATTCTTGCCTGGAGCAGACTGAAGCGACTTAGGACACACGCCAATGACCAAAGCAGCCTTTAGTCCCAGAGCCTGGAAATGGTGGCTTGGAAATTGAATGTTGCCTCTTTCTGAAATTTTTCTTTAAAACAAATATTGCCAACATTTGCAATTCACATTTTTAAAATCTAGGTTTCATCTCCTTTTGAAAAACTGAACTATCTCACCATAGCAGAGTGGTAGGAGGTTGGGGACACATACCTGCCCAGAAAAGTTCTTTTTGAGTTTGGAAGTCAGGAGCCTCGCTGAACCTTTCCAGTTCGCCATTTCCTCACCGATAAACAGAACTTTCTGGGCCCTGCTTCACTCTCAAACTGGTAAAGTACTGTTTCTCTGAGCAAGCTTTGGGGAGTGGCTGAAGGGTAGATATAGCACTTAGTCTCCCTGTGTGGGCTGCTTCACTCTATGCACGGACCACTACATGCCACTGGCTTCAAAATGTTTATGTTTTGCACGGAAAATTCTTCACTCGGAGGTGTCAGCATCTCTGGTTGGGAAAGGTTAATGTTAAGCATGTACATCTTTTTTCAGCCTTCAACATTTGGACTAGTACCTCCTCTTGAGTGCTTGTTTAATATAGTTTCCTTCGAGAGTGGACAATGCTCGAAGAAGCATAAATGCGTTCCAATATTTTATGAAAAAGGCTGGAAGTCTCTTATTTGCCAAAGATACTTCTCACTAACAGCTTAGTCTCCAAACCAATAGAATCAGTGTCGCGAGTTTGGGAATAATCTGGAAAAGGGGTATTCAGGTCCGATTATCAGATGGGGACAGTAGGAGGCAGGGGAGGTTTCGGATGAACTCATTGCAAGCCTGGTCCACGTAGGGCCAGAGTCGGGCCAACAGCCAGCAGCTGATGAGCTCTTTGCCCACCACCGCCACAGACCGAGCCCCGCAGCTGCGGCCGAAAGCGCCACATTGCGCCTGCGCAAAAGCCTTTGCCGCGGCTAGAAAGTAAACTGATTAAACCAGTTAGAGGAAGCGGCTTCGCAAGACTGCGCAGGCGCGTTCCGCCTTCGGACGGTGGTCGGTGCGCACGCGCGCATCCCAGTCGCCCAACCTGTAAACAGAACAGCCCTGGGAGACAACTTCTGCTTCCGGGTCACGCCTTGACAGCCGCTTTCACCACCCCGGTCAGCCCCACGGTTCGGTGAGTGTCGCCCCGCTGCAGGAATGTCTGCAGTCAGGTTTCCTAACCTCGAGCACCACGCCCAGTAATACTTTCACTCCCCGCTCGCGATCTGCCAGCCCTCGAGGCTGGGATCTCGTCCCGGGCCTTAAGGAGATCGGGGCGGGGATTGGTTCGCCTTTGGGGCTCCCCGGCATATTTCGTGACCCCATTTCAGTACCGGCCCCGCGAGACCTGCTGGGATTGCTGTGGTCTTTGCGGAGCCCGTGCGGAAAGTGACACCACACGTCTTCGCCCTCCGCCCCTTAGACTCGGCGAGACCTAGCTGCCGCGAGCCCCCTCAGCTGGTGCGGTGGGGCAGGGGCTCGCCTGGCCGGGTCGCGGGCCTCCGAGCCCGTGGGCGAAAGCCCGGCCTCCCTAGCACTAGAGCTGCTGAATGTCGCCTCTCCCCTCCTTTGCTTCTAGCTTCGCATTAAGAAAACCCCCTTGGTGTTTACTTCGGATCCGAAGTGGAAGAAAATGGGAGAGAGGGAGCTTTCTGCTCCAGCAGAGGAAAGGGGCCACAGAGGGTCAAACCGTGCACGGACTGCTGTCTGGCGATATGTCGAGTCTAGATTTCGTGATGCTTCCTGACAGTGAATGTTGTCAATGTGCCCCGAAGTTTCACTCTTCAGCAGGAGCTTTGAGGCAGCCGCAGAGAACTAGTGGTTGTATTCTGAGTTAGGATTTCTTAGCCTGGAGTCCAAGAAAGCGCCGAAAATGATTGCAAGGGTCTAGTTTTTTGGGTTTTTTGGTGTTTTGGTTTTTTTTTTTCAGATTATCATGACCCAGAAATGTTTAACAGAACCACTTCGGGCTAAGCCTTCCACTTTGGATGCTCTGTTTGTTTTTGGAATCGCTGACTCAAATACATCTGTACCTTTTCCCCTTTTTCCTTACAACAAAGAAGTGTAAAATACAGACTCTTGTCTCTGAGGAGCTGTTGCAAAGATTAAAACGTATTCCAAGTCTAAACTATTTGGAAAATTTCAGAGAGGCATATAAAAAAGTGTGTAAGCTTACTAAGAATAAATAAGCTTTGTTCTTAATAAAGTAGGGAGAATACCCAAATTTGAATCACTGATACCTATGAATTGATTTTTAACTTCCATTAATTAATTCTATATATATTTTAAACAGATAAATGGCTACCCAGTAGCAAGATGGAAGAGTTTATAGTATTATTACATAATGTATAAGAGGAGAGTCCATCAAAAAAGTTACATCGTATGAAATGACCAAAATTAAAAAATTTTAGTGTTTTTCCCTTAGTAATCATCATATACATAAGATGTCTAATTACTGTACATCTTAAATTTTTCTAGGGTCCTAAGTAATAAGCTGTACATTGATTCAACAAATATTTATTGAGAACCTGCTGTGTGCCAGGCACTATTAAAAATAACGCGCTATTTACTGGCAAGGAGCTTATGGTTTGACAGGATCCTAGATTCCTAAATGGTTACACCTAGAGAGCATACCATGCTTTCTTTACAGTTTTTGATATATGCTTTTTCATAAAAATGCTCTGCCTTCTTTGCTGTAATCTTAAATGTTCCTCACCTGGTATATGGCTCTTAAGAGAGCCAAAACTTTTTATCATAGTTGAATTTAAGTATTGTTTTGATTGTGTTGTGTTAGTCGCTCAGTTGTGTCTGACTCTTTACGACCCCATGGACTGTAGCCTGCCAGGTCCATGGAATTCTCTAGGCAAGAATACTAGAGTGGGTTGCTGCTCCCTGCTCCAGGGGATCTTCCAGACCTGCAGATTCTTTATTGTCTGAGCCAATATTGCATTATTTTCTTCTTCCAACACAGAACTCAGGTCTACTTCTCAGTTGTCACAAATAGCCAACTATTAAATTTTTAAATTCATTTTTCACTCTTAAATCTGCTTATTTTCCTGCAACTGCAAACATAAATCATTAGTCAGAACTTTTAAACTTTTTTCCTAATTTTACATAGATGACCCCAGAGTAATTATGCTTTGGCATTCCTTCCTTATTTTAGAATTTCACCTCAAAAACTTCTCATTTTTTTCTTTGCTGAAGACATTTTAAACTATTTCACAGATGGCTTGTCATCATTAACATAAATGCATTTGTTCTGTTTCTTCTCACAGATAATAATCACTCGTATACCCTTTAGTCAATCAACCAGTATTTATTAAATAGCTACTTTTTGTGAGACTCTGTGGCTGGCCTGAGATGGTCTAAAAAAGTAGAAGACGAGAACCTTGCCTCCCAATTAATTACAGTTTAGATTGAAAAATAGTATGAACATAACTATACCACAAGGTCAAATGTAACAGGTAACCTAAAGGGGGTGCTGATAATAAAGACCGCATAATTCAGAGGAGGAAAACAGATGTTTTGTGAAATCCTTGGCCTTTACAGGAATCCCTTTCCTGGCTTGATCTTTTTTAAACCATAAAGAGCTCCATGGGGAGCTTGGAGCATTTGGGGAAGTCCGGTGCTAGACGAGGTCAGAGAGTAGAGCTGGGGTTCTCAGGGTCAGAATCCTTTTGTCCAGTTACCCAGCTCCCTCAGCAACTATGATATTCTCCTTCTTGTGATTAGGAAGAATGGTATTAATGAGCCATTGACTCTTTGAAATCTGGTTTTAGTAGTGGGAAGGCCTTGGAGAACTTCTAACCCTAAGGACAGATGTGCTCAGTGGTATTGTGTATGCCTAAAACATCTTTGTTTCAGGCAGTTTGGAGCATGTGAACGTACTCTGAGCCTTGATGAGTTCCAGTATGTGGTATATTATGCAGAGCATTCAGAGCAAATACTCTCTCTCAGAGCGCTTAATCCGAACAATCGCTGCCATTCGCTCCTTCCCACACGACAATGTAGAGGACCTCATCAGAGGGGTGAGTGCACTGGGCTGACGCAGGAGTCCTTGGGGAGGTGAGGTGGGAGAGTTCCTGGGGAATCCTAATAGATTACAGATTTGCAGCTCTGACTCACCGCAAGATCACAGGGAGTTTTTACAGGTTTTACGATATTCTAAAACGTATTAACTTAACCATTAACATACGTTTTGCTTCTCTTCTCTTCTACCTTTCACTTTGTGCAAATGATATTTTTCTTTGGGAATTATGTTCTAGATAACCCTAGTTTCATGCTCTTTATAAAATCTCTCTCCGGGTATGGGCATATGGGATTCAGCAAGCTCAAACTCTTCTACACATGTACTATGGGAAGAAGGAGGCAAGCAAAGCATTAGTGGTTTTCAAACCCTTGTAGTTAATAATTACATGGAGGGATATCACTGGCCTTCTATCATCCTAACAACAGCTACCACTTACAGTTCTATAGAGATTATCAATCCCTAAAATACATGGTAATTTTTGACTTAAGGAAACACTTTAACTGTCTGCTGTCTAACCAGTACTATTCTGTACTTCTGTTAAATGGCTAGTATCCTGGAAGGGCGTCGATGCTTTTCTGTATATTATTCCTGTTGAAGAAAAGTTACAGGGTAATTTTTTTTTTTAATCTCTAGAGAATGCATCCAGATGGCTACTGCTGTACATTCTTTTGAAGAACTCTAGAATCGTGTTTACAGCCTAGAGCTCTGTAGCTGCTTCAGAGTTGTGTGGCACAGCTGTGAGAAGAAAAGTCAGATAGCATTAGCTTGTTCTCAGCAAAAGTGGTATCAGAAGACTCAGCAGTAGAAACTTTGTCACATTCTAATTCCAGCTCTGCTGCTGAGTCATTCTGTGAATTTGGTCAGACCGTGGTGTCTCCAGCTCCTTCATCAGATACGAAACAGAAGTACCAGTGGGGGCTAGGTGGCAGAGAATGCTGATACCAAGGGGCCACTTAGTTTATAAGTATATGCTATATATGTTTATAAGCAAAGACATAACATTAAGATGACCTTACTGTTAGTGATGGTCATCTGTTAGATGGCAAGAAGAGCATGCCAGTTCTCCTGGCTTCTGTCTGAAAGACACATTCCTGACTTTTTCAGAGCATGGTAGCCAGAGAAAGTCCATTGCTTTTCCAGCTTTCCTGCCTGGTGATAAGGTTCCACTGCTTCTACATGCAAGGTTATGTCCTTAGTGATGTCCATCCCCAGGGCCATCTTTCAGGCTAGCTTATGGAGAAACTTAATGACTTGATCTAAGGCATCAACAGTTCCTTTCATTCATCTTCAGTGTATCCTCTTGGTTTGGATATTGGCATTGTAATTTCATTTAATTAACAGGAATAGGTACTGGGGCTGGTAGTATATTTACAGTACAGTTAGAGCTAGACCCCTTCTCCACCCCTACCCCAGACATTGATCTGAGTCTTGTCCTGCCTGGTGAGCCAGAGCTGAGCACACCCACTGAAGCTTCCTTCTGTCCCTAGGGAGCAGATGTGAACTGTACCCACGGCACGCTGAAGCCCTTGCACTGTGCCTGCATGGTGTCCGATGCGGACTGTGTGGAGTTACTGCTGGAAAAGGGAGCTGAGGTAATGTTTTTTTAACACTGTCACATCAGTGATTCACTAAAAGTTGGGCTTCACACTTCCTTAAAATGTTTTGTCTCTTCTCCTATCTCGTCCCACCTTCTTGCTCCCACCTTCTAGGTAACTTTGGTGTGGCCAATATTCAAACAAAATGTAATGGTAAATCATCCAGAGTACTTCATTCCGTTGCCTTTCTTTCATACACTGACCATGGCTCTGGGAAGAGGTAATTTTTATCGCCCCTTAATCTCCCAGCCTTCCTTCTGGGGTTGTTTATATTTCTATTTAATCCTCTTTTGACTGTTCAGTCCCCTCAACCCTGATTCGATCTAAACCACTTGAGACCTGCCGCCAGCGTGCACTTCTCACATGTCTATCACTGGAAAATCAGTCAGTGGGTCAGTCCCTTCCTCGGGATTGAGCTACTTGTGCTCTTTCTGCCTGTTTGTTTTTTTCTGTTTTACCATATCTTGTTATCTTCTTTCTAATGTATCTTAACATAAAAAAACTAGATTAACTTTTATTGGCATTAGCAAGAAGCAGCATAGTATAATGAACAAAAGAATAGAGAGTCTGGACCCAGACTTCATGGATTTGAATTCCAGCTGTCATTTCCAGCTTTGTGATCTTGAACAGGTTACTTAACCTTTCTTTGCATCAGCTTCCCCATCTATAAAATGAGGATGATAAATGGTGTCTTCTTCATAAGGTTGAAACTGTTTAGAACACTGGCATGTAGTAATTATTATACTAAATAGGTGCCTGTTAAATAAATAAAGTAGCAGTTTTGACAACTTTTGTGGCATCTTCAGGGTGCACAGGTTGAGGCAGTCATTTGAATCAAAGATGCCATGAAGCAGGTGTGCAGGCCTCAGACACGCTGGTGGGTAAGCCTGCTGTAGCCCCCAGCATCCCCACCTCCACACAACCATGCTGTTCTCTGCCTGTCAAGAACTACCCCGTAACTTTTGTGAGCGACCCAGAAGTGAAAGCCAGTGATTAATAGCAACGATGAAAGTGAGACTATCCCTGGGGTGAGGGGGCAGTTTTTAGATAAATAGAAGATTGAACTCAGTTTTTAGCTAAATAGAAGATTGAAGATTAAATATTTCAGGGGTGGGTTTTTTTTAGTGCATTTTATGGGGGAGAAAATTCGCTATTTAAACCTAGGATTTAAATGAAATCTTTGTAGCCTCCAAATATTATAGGAGATGCTGAGTTCAGCAAGCCAGCGGCTTTTCAGCATCGGAGGATTTGTGCTCTTTCCTCGGCATGCTTTCCTCCAGGTTCTCTCATGACCCCACAACATATGTTTGCAGGGGGCTGACTTGGATGAATAGTTCTGAGCTGTTCTGTGTGGTTAAAAAACACAGCAGAGCTACATGGGCAGAAACTTGACTTCATTATTTTTCAGTCTGGTTGCCATTAGCCACAGGATACAGAGTGAGTCAGGATAAGTAGAATAATCCAGAACCTTTACTCTGCCAGTAGGTTCAAGCTGCCTTCCAATAAATGTCTTTCAGAGTAATTACAAGTACTTAGACTTCTGTTTCTTCCCCCTTACTGTGTGGTAGAGGTCCTGCTGCTGCTGCTGCTAAGTCGCTTCAGTCATGTCCAACTCTGTGCGACCCCACAGACGGCAGCCCACTAGGCTCCTCTGTCTCTGGGATTCTCCAGGCAAGAACACGGGAGTGGGTTGCCATTTCCTTCTCCAATGCATGAAAGTGAAAAGTCAAAGGGAAGTCGCTCAGTCGTGTCTGACTCTTTGCGACCCCATGGACTGCAGCCCACCAGGCTCCTCCGTCCATGGGATTTTCCAGGCAAGAGTACTGGAGTGGGGTGCCATTGCCTTCTCCAGGTAGAGGTCCTAGGGAACAGTAAATAAGGATGTGGCAGCGAAACCCTAGATGATGCAGGCCAGCTAACCTATGGACATAATAGACTGTTGGTTGTTTGGGGACTATTGTTTCCTGCTTGCTCCTCAGCTCCATCCTGGTCACAACTCCCTGGGAATTGCTTGTTGACCTGCATGTTCAGAAAACCACATAGCAAAGACAGTGGATAGGCACATGCAAGCCTCTTTGCCCGCCCATCGTCCATACACTGTAATATAGTCGCTCCCTCTTCACAGGTGAATGCCCTGGATGGTTACAACCGAACAGCCCTCCACTATGCAGCTGAGAAAGATGAGGCTTGTGTGGAGGTCCTGTTGGAGTATGGTGCAAACCCCAACGCACTGGATGGTAACCGAGACACCCCACTTCACTGGGCAGCCTTTAAGAACAATGCTGAGTGTGTGCGGGCCCTGCTAGAGAGCGGGGCCTCTGTCAATGCCCTGGATTACAACAATGACACCCCGCTCAGCTGGGCTGCCATGAAGGGAAATCTTGAGAGCGTCAGCATCCTTCTTGATTACGGTGCAGAGGTCAGAGTCATCAACCTAAAAGGCCAGACGCCCATCTCCCGCCTGGTGGCTCTGCTAGTCAGGGGGCTTGGGACAGAGAAAGAGGACTCTTGCTTTGAGCTCCTCCACAGAGCTGTTGGACACTTTGAATTAAGGAAAAATGGCACCATGCCACGAGAAGTGGCCAAAGACCAGCAGCTGTGTGAAAAGCTGACTGTTCTGTGCTCAGCCCCAGGGACTCTAAAAACACTCTCTCGCTATGCTGTGCGCCGGAGCCTGGGACTCCAGTATCTGCCGGATGCCGTCAAGGGCCTTCCTCTGCCAGCTTCTCTGAAGGAATACCTGTTACTCGTAGAATAGCCTGGAGGAGACGTCAGGCCGGCAACTCTGTGTAAGGTTTTGCCCTGCAGCACCGTCTGTCTTGGAAAACAGGAAAAGCAGTTGCTCCTGTTGTGTGGTTTATATTTCAAGGCAACATGTCACAACAGTAACCTTCACATCACCTCCCCTCCCCAAACCAAGCAAGCAAACAAAAAAATGTCCCTCACTTTTGTTTGTGTTTCTTGCTTACTAGGCCTTTTATATTGCACCCTGCAAAGGAAGAGGTGTCCCCAACCCTCCTTAGGGAAAGAAATCAAGTGAGACTGAATTTCTCTGGGCAGATGAAGAGTATTTATAGCATGTGCATTTGGTTTGCCTTTGGGAACATGATTAACTTTCGGAAGAATCGCTCTAGAAACATTTTAATTGACCTGCAAAGAAATTTAAGAAAATTCCAGCTGACAGCTGCAGCCCAAAGATGAAGATAACTACTGCCTCAGATGGTGCACAGGTTCAGAACTGGCCCAGATGTCCCTAGAATCATCCCCGGGCATTCAAAAGGGACTGGCCCCTTCTCAGCACTGAAGGGAAGGGCAGTTTTTGCTGCCTTTCCATGAGTGTGCCCAAGGCTTACAGTAGTTCAGCAATGTTATTTTAGAAAGATTATCTTGCTGCTCTCCATGTAGTAGAAGGGATAGAAGGTTCTAAGCAATCCTAAGAACTTTCTTCGAATGCAGTTCTTTCTCTTCCTGACAGCCAGTTTGTGCTAGTGGGCTTGGCAGGCTCTTCCTGCGCCCACCATAGAGGGAGGTGTCTGCTCTAGCAGGGAAGGACGTGGGCTGGGCTGCCTTGTCTCATGCGTCTTTCATTCACTCTGCTAAGAGTTTGGAGTTTGTTTTCAGTTGTTTCGGAAACTTTGCTTTTTACTGATCTACACAAAAAGACATTGGTGGTGTGGGTGGAGTTGGGGAGTGGGGGAAGAGCACTCATAAGAGCTTCCTCTGAGATGACCCACCTACCCAAAAGAGATCTGTTTTAGTGAACAATACTTAAGTCTAGGTACTCTTCCTCTTCATGTTCCTAAGCTAGATCAAGTTGTCGATTCTAGATGGCCTTATGCAAATGTGAAAGACTTTTTTTTTTTAACTGATTGGGAACTATAAATAAAAATGAACAGTATCTGCTGACACAGCTAATTTGAAAAAGTATGTCTGCTTTTGTCCTTTTGTTATTGTTTTTGCTCACATAAGGAAAAAAAAGGAAATAAAAAGGTCTAAAAGCAAGTTTGGAAATTTCTACTGTCCCTACTTTTCTTTACATTATTGCCCTGAGTCCCAGTGCCATCTCAGACTGCCACACCACCTGCATAGGCGGTTTTGAAGAGTCAGTGGTAACAGTGCTTGATATTTACTAACTTTTCTTCCCCTTACAGAACTGTACAGAGAACATCGGGCCGCTTTAATTAATGCTGGGCTCTGACAAGACTTCTCGGTCATTTTTTAGAACTGTTTCTAGGGGGTAGCAGTTATACTTTGGATAGCCAGCAAAAGTGAAGCACTAGGCAGTCCTTTCCTCTGTTCCTTGAAACACCCCAAACCTCCTTCCTGCTTCAGCAAGCAAGTGAGAAAGCTGTGTTAGCAGGAGAGAGATGTATGCTTGTGCCAAGAGCCAGGATCTGATTCTTGGACTCTAATCTCAAGCCTCTCACTGACAGGGCAGCATCCCATCAGTTCGGGGCACAGTATGTAGAGCCAGTCCTGAGGACCAACTGTATTGCGTGGGTACTTGCTAAGGAGGAATTGCGGAACAGAAAACACACTGAGCTGACCAACAACTCATGGTTTCCGAAACAGCATTTCAACCAACCCACCAAACGAGGTCCAGAATTGAATGTCTCTGTTTTCCAGGCATTCAGAATGTACATGTCACCCCACTGGGATGGAGTCTGGCTTTCATCCAGAAAGGAGCACAGGGGGAAAAGTTGAGAAGGAAGAACCCTGGATTGTCGGAGTAGAGATTAGGGAATGGCTGGAAAAAAAGCAAAGCTGGGTAATGGGTGTATGACCAAGAGGTAAAACATAACCTTATGCCTAGGGAATTTGGGAGTGTCCTTGGCTACAGAGGATGCGGGAGGGACTGCCTGTGGGATGAGGGTGAGGATGGTGTCCTGTGGCTGGGACCCTGCGTAGAGTTGAGAGGACCCAAGAACAGAAGTATACGGAGTTAGCACACAGGCTGCCTCTTCCCAGGTGTCCGCCTGGACAGAGTCCATTGCTTGGGGCTGACAGGAATGCACTTGTGAGGATGATATGAGGAGAAGCCAGAGCACAGTGACCAGTTGGCATTTATTAGTGTAGTTATGGTGTGTCACTGTCCTAACAGTGGTAGAGGAACCATGACCTTGTTATCACAAAGAAATAAATAAAGCCTATTTTTAGGACAACTCTAACTGAGTAACTGAAATCGAGCAGTGGTACTAGAGGAGTCCAGCCTTGTGTGACAGGAAGCTGGGGTAGAAGTCAGGAGAAATTCTACATACAGGGAGCTTCCACTTACAGCCCCCGCCCCAGCTCCCTGGCTAGAGCTGACCATGGCTGCAGTTACAGAGTAAAAGGAACCTAATGGAAAATGCACTGAAACATGTGAGGATACATGGGCTTGGGTCTGTTGGGGTGAGCTGACCACGAGCAGACAATCCATTCCTCTCTTTGCAAAGAGGCCTAGATGTTAGCTTCTCCGGACCGCTTCCGAGTGATGTGCTCCAGGTGGGCGTGCTCTGAGGTATCCAAGTCAATCTCGTACTTGGCGAGGATCTTGAGGATGGGCCTCAGCTTCAGCCACCACTGCTCCTTGGGGATGCGGTGCCTACAGAGGAACGAGGTAGATGATGATTTAATCTTCAGCACCCCGATCAACTTCTATCCAAGGCTATGGGAAGAAGTGGAGCAGCAGAGGCTGAATTTGGGACCTAAGCATCAGATCTGAAGTAGGTATGACTACATATGTTAATCCTAAGAAAGAAGGACTGAAGACGCGAACAGCCTGGGAAGAGCAGATCTCAGCAACTACTGGGGAGGGAACCACCCCAGGAGGCAGATGTACTCACTCAAAATCCGTCTGTTCCTGCAACTCAGTCACTGGTTGGAAGACCAGGGCCCTCTTACGCATCCCCAGAACACAGCCCGAGTCTGGGGTATTGGCAAAGATCCGCCCTGCAACAGGGATAGTCAGTCAGCTTCTATGCTGGGAACCAGCCTCTAGGAAAGCGGCTCGCCCTCTTACCCCACCTACCGTTACGGTAACTCTCTTTGATTTTCCCTGACATCCAGTTCATAGCCTTTGCACCCATCTTGGTGGCAAAATTCCTATCGAATGGAGTTGGGCTCCCACCCTGGAAAAAGAGTGATAAAAGTTACAAGGGGCAGGACTCTAATGAAGTGGTGAAGACATGCTAATACACAGAGAAAAATTAAAGGATGGGTCTCAAGTTTATAACCAGAAACAGGAATCCAGAACTCTTAACTATGAAAGGAAATCCTGAAAGTGGGCAGGGAACCAGGGCAAGCTGGGCTGGCACGTCTGGCAGTTTATCAGCTCTAGGAGTAATTAGTATGAGGGGATGCTTGGTCTCCCAGTTGCCTCTTCTAGCTCCCTGGCTGCATGACCCTGTTCATTTACTCCTAATCTTCCTGGCCTCTTGGTCAGCTCGCTGCCCTTCACTAGCCTAGCAGCTTTTGTCAGTCACCATTGATGAACAAGTGTTCCCTGTGACCTAATTTGGGTGCCTTGGTAGCACCTTAGAATAATATAAAACGTGATGGAGTTTCTCTGAACAAAGCAAAAGTGGGAAAGTGGGAAGGAAGGAAAAACAGAAAAGAGGTCTTCATACTTTATCCAATAGTACCCCATTCCTTCAGGAGCTGATAAGCCCATTCAAACTGAGATAATGTGAATTCATCTGTGGGTACAGAAAGGTCAAAGGTCAACACTTAAGTGGCATCAGCAGGGAAGGTTTGGGATGGGGCAGGTCTCAGACCACTAGCAGCATCTGTGAGTGAGTCCTGCCTTGGATGTGGATTCCTTTCCCCTGGAAACCCTAGTGAGTGGAGACAGAGCCCAACCCTGGCAAGGTGCCCACACTCATCTCACGGGGTGCCCACAAAGGCAGCATGGTGTGTGGGGAAAGCACTGGGCCAGCTCATCTTGGCCTCACTCAAGCCTGATTAGCGGCTCTGGGAAAATTACTTCTCCTCTCTGAGCCTCATTTTCTTCATTGAAGCAGTGGTTCTCAACTGGAGATGACCTGGGCCCCCAGCGGACATTTGGTAATGTCTGGAGACTTTTTTCAGTCACACAAGTGGGGAGGGCATGCTACCAGTGAGGGCTCATCTAGTGAGTAGAGTCTGGGGGTGTTGCTAAGCCATCCTACGACACACAGAACCACCACAAAAAGTTTTCCAGCTCAAAATGGCAAGAGTGCCAAGGTGGAGAAACTCTGCCCTAAATAAAGAGGATGAAGCACAGGATCAGGCCATTTCCAGGTAAAGACTTGTGCTTCTGTGACCGCAGAGCCTGCAGGCCCGTGCTGTGGCGGCCCCCATCAGCCACCAGCAGGTGGGAGGCCACTGGGAGACTCCGGCTGGGCTGGGGGTTTTCTGCGGCCATCTGGTGATAGCATGGTGTGTCTGCCCCACCTGCTGCATGTGGCCCAGCACGTTCTTCCTGCTGTCGAAGATGCCTTTCCCCTCCTCAGAGTACAGGTTGAAGATGAAGTCAGTGGTGTAGTTCTCATTGCACTTCTCGTTCCTGCAGGAGAGACGGAAGCCTGTGCCGGGCGCTAGCCCCTCCCTCCCTCTGCCTCCTCCAAGCTCTGTGGGCTTTGTCCCTCCCAGTCCCATCTCCTCCCAGGGGCCGGGCTCTCCCGCGCTGTATCCACAGACTCCGCAGGGTGTGCCAGCCAGGGATGCAGTCTGGCCCGGGCCGAAGTCTGACTGCTGCTCCTCCTCACTCAGGAGCAGGCCAGGGACGAGGTACCTTAACACCAGGCCCCTCTTCACAGTTGTTTTCATCTTTTGCACCAGATGCTCCACATTCACCTGAAAATGAAATGGAAAGTCCTAAACCCTGCTGAGCAGGCCTCTACAGGAGGGAGAGGCACACGAGGAGGGAGGGCTGCTGACAGCTCAGGGCTGGCCCGCACCTAATCCCTTTAAGAAGGTCACTACAGACAGATAAGCGAAGACCCAGCTGAGCTGGACAGAGCAGGCAGAGGGAAAGCTGGAGAGAGTGTGGGAACTGTCTGAAGCCCCTTTCCACCCGCTCCCGATCTCCCTTTCTAGGGGTTTCAGTTCTTCCACCCTCAGAGAGCCAACCCTGCCCTCGGTGTCGGTCTCTAAATGGGTGGTGTTCATATACAGCAGTGACTCACTGTGGAGAAAACACCCCTGTCTAGGCTTCAAGTCAGGGGTGAAAGAGGGAGAGGATCACCCTCCACTGACGGCTGGGCCCTTGGAGTAGTGAGGTCCCGCAGCCTGTCACCCTCCTGTGTGTGGCTCGAGTAAACGAAGATTTTAGAAATGAGGATCAAAAGGGAATCCCCTCAAAAATGGAGTTAGGGGTCTGTTTGGTAGCAAGAAAAATCTGAAGTAGGGGGGACGTGACTTTTTCAATCACTTAAACTGCCTACTCAAAGTTTAGAAAAGTTTTATAACCTCACTGAACCTTGCTCATCTATAATATGGAGATAATCCCTCCATATTACAGATAATCCCGTGCATGGCTGTTGTGAAAATAAAATGCAAAAAGGCACATAAAGGGCTTAGCTGCAGCCACCCTTCAAATGAATGCTCCAACAAAAGCGGCACCACATACAGAATGTCACACCACAGCACACCTGCCCGGCACTCTTCCTAGGACTCCACAGACCATCAGCTCTGTCCTTGCCTTAAGCTCTCACAGCTTAGGTCACCACGGGGACATGGGGGCCAATGGGGCAGGGGAGAGCCTCCTAACAAGCTCTGGGTAGCCGTCTACCTGCAGGTCTCGAATGGTGAAGGGCTCCTCAAAAATATACGCAGCATCAGCCCCGGCTGCCAGGCCTGCCATGGTGGCCAGGTAGCCACAGTAGCCGCCCATCGTTTCAATGATAAACACACGGCGCTTGGTGCCTGCCGCTGACTGCTTGATGCGGTCACACGTCTGCAGAGACAACACACCAGAGAAAGGGTCAGGGATGAGACTCTTGTCACTTCTCTGGGCCCCACCATCACCCGACTCTGGAGCAATGTCCCCCTAGGCCAGCAGGGCCCCAGCGCCCCCTCCAGTTCTCGCCAACAAGGATGGCAGGCACGTCAGGCAAATGCAGTGCAGACCTCCTCCCCCAGAAGGAAGCTGTTCCTACCCTTTCTGTGCTTGGACTAGGGGAACTAGGATGTAGGACCCCAGAAAGTAAAAATCACTTGGTGTGTGGAGTACAGATGCATCTCTAGGCTAGAGGGCTCACAGCGAGGATGGACACAACACGTTAAGTGCAGTGTGGGCAAACACAGAGCTTGAAGAATATTCTTCTCACACTGCCACTTGGCTGGTACAAATCAAGTGGCTCACTTCCTAGCCCAGACTCGGTCCAGGGACTGGAGTCCCAGCCAGGGGCTGGGAAGCCACGGGGACCCTCACCATGCAGATGGTGTTGAGGGCAGTGTCAGCCCCCACGCTGAAGTCCGAGCCGGGCACATTGTTGGAGACCGTGGCAGGGATGACCACGAAGGGGATGCAGAGCTCATCATACTGCTTCCTGCCCTCCATCAGCTCCAGGCCTCCCGTGTACGCCTGAGAAGACAAAGCCACGGGGACAGGAATGAGGGGGAGAAGGCAGGGACGGGGGCAGGAGGAGGGAAGAAATGGCAGGGACGCTCACCTCAAAGCCCCCGATGATGACAAGGCCCTGAATATTAAACTTCGTGATGTTGGCACTGATCTGTTCAAAGCTCTTCTTTGGTAGAGTCCTAGTTGATTGGGGAGAGGGGAGGGGAATAGAATTGGGGGAAGAGACAGCAAAATTGAGGGAGAGAAAAGCAAGTGTTAGAAGGCACTGTGTTTATAATTTCTTAACTTGCGCCCCCTTCCTACCCCACTCTCACCCCATCCAAGGACACACGCTGGGGCTCGGAGTCGCCAGAGCTGCTAACAGATGTCTGCATGGACACGTCTGCCCTCTGAGGACCCAGACGACTGCACTGGTCTCAGTGGACCCCAACCAAATGAACGGACACCCACGTGCAAGGGCTACCTTTAGGGTGACTAGGTGGAGGTAATCCTGAATGCCACTCACCTTTTAGTCCCAAGTTTAGAACCACCTTGGCCAGTCCAGCCCCCAACGTAGCTCCATCCAACTTCCTCGATCTGTGGGGAGAGGTCACACAGGTCTGCATCATGGTCTGACACCACTGCTCGAGCCCTGAGCCAATCCTCTTGGCAGAGCTGTGCCAGGCACCAGCTTCTCCCACCTCACTGAACGTCCTCCACCCTTACGGCTCACTCACAAATCTTACACCAGGCCCTGTGCTGAACTCTGGGATAGAGAATTATATCAGACATGTTGTTTGCAAAGGGCTCATTTCAGTGCCTCCTGCCTCCTCCCACTGCCCTAAAATTAAATACAGCAGCTCTCTCTCTATCTGTGATCCCACTTTCCAAGCTCTCAGTTACCCATTGTCAACCTTGGCCCAAAAATACTGAGTGGAAAATTCCAGAAATAATTCCTAAGTTTTAAATGGTGTGTTCTGAGCAGCGTGATGAAATTTTGCACCATTCTGCTTCATCCCACCTGAGACGTGACTCATCCCTTTGTCCAGTGGGCCCACGCTGTGTACACGACCTGCTTGTTAGTATAGGGAGAACACGTAGCACAGAGCCAACCCCTGAACACGTGGGGGCGAGGGTGTCCACACTGCAGAGTCAAAACTGCACGTGTAGCTTTACAGTCAGCTCTCATATCCACCGCCTGAACCCATGGGTTCATCCAACCCCGGATCACACAGTACCACAGTGCTTGCCATTTACAAGTTCTGGGGAGCTGCCTAGGGGTCCAGCTAGGACTTAGCGCCTTCACTGTCATGGGCCCAGATTCAATCCCTGGATGGGGAACTAAGGTCATGGAAGATGTGCGGCACAGCCAAACTAAAAAAAGAAACTTCTGCATGTAAGTGGGCCCACGCAGCTGCACCCAAGTTGTTCAAAGATCTACCGTACACAGGGCTTGGTGCTCTCACAATTTCAGGTATCCACTGGGGATGTGTCCCCTGCAGCAAAGGGGGGACTCCTGTATCTACTTCTGCTTGAACCCCAAGAAAAAGGCTGGGGGCACGGGGAACATAGGGGAACAGACCGGCCAGCCGCTCCCGGCCCGCAGCCCTCACCTGGCCCTTGGCCAGGCCCTCGAAGCCATCGTGCACCACCAGCACTCGGTTGCCCTGGATGAGGCCGATTCTCACAGTGGAGCGAACGGCGGCGTTCATGCCCGCGGCCGGCGCGCCCACGTTCATCACGGCCACCGTGTGCAAGCCACTCTGCAGGAGGAAGTGGGGAGGGAGGGGACAGGTCAGTGAGGGGAGCGGGCCTGAGCCCCTCACGGTCCTCATGGCACAGCCCTCCCCCAGGGACTGCCAGCACAGTCTGCCCCCCACCCCCACACACAGCAGGGACATAGAAGTCTTCACCAGAGATCAATAAAGCTGTGGTTCCTGATCCCAGACATCACGACACAATGAACACGAGACCCTCCAGAGCAGTATTGGTCAAAGTAGGATCCTTGGACCACCTGCTGTATCAGATCCACCCAGGGAGCTTATTAAATCTGCATATTCCTGGCCCCACTCCTGATCTGATCTCCCTCGGAGGGAGGAGATAATGTGTGTTTAATAAGCAATCCAGATCATGCTAGTGTGATAAAATATTAAGAACCACTACACCACTGGAAGAGATGGTTCAAATACACTTAGATGTGATTACTCCAGATTTGCCCAGAGAAATAACACATGAGCTTCTTTCCCCTTCCTTGCATGCTATCTTGTCAGCCCTGAAGCGGATGTGGGTCTTGGGTTCAAGACATTCCAGGGCACACTAAGAACAGTCTCTGGGGTGAGAGAAAATTAACTTAGTGGTGTCCAGGTCTCAGCACTGAAGACACAGGCCGGCAAAGAAGTTAGCAAGGCTGAAGGCTGAGTGGACTGAGGGGCACCCTTCATAATGGGAGGATGAGGGAGAAAGAGGGCCAAGGGGAAGGGGAGACAGCAGCTTGCCAGTACCTTAGACTTTGGGGGTCTGACGTGAGCCAGAAGCTTGTATACCTCCCAGTTGTTCATGAAGCTCCTAAAAAAGGAGAGAGCGAGCAGTGTTTTCAGGCCATTCCCCAAGGCAAGCAGCCAAGGGGATCCGGTCTGAAGTTCTGTTCCCAGCATGAACTTCCACAGGGCAAGCCTCCAAGGACAGAAGTGGAGCCTGAGCAAGGATTGGTGGGGCGTGGGGAGCAGGTGGGTATAAAGAGGCCATAAACTTACCAAACACCCCTGAGCACCACCCCCTCCCTTGCCTAGAGACCCTCATGATCTAGCTGGGTCCACATACAGCAATAACAAACTGTGAAAAGCTAAGGCCAGGGAAAGAATCCTGGGAGTGAACCAAGCCTCCTGGCCATCTCACAATAGTTCTCTTTGGGAAGAAACTATTGCACAGACAATAAGAAGAGAAGAAAACAGAAGCTCCTATTTTGGGTCTGTGCTACATTGATTTTTGGCTTCATTCTGATGTCTGATATCTGTGGCTAGCGAATTCCTGGTCATTTCCTCACCGGCCCCTCAACTTCATGGCTTCATCGAATCGCCTCTCATCCATGGCCCTGGTCACGTCCTTGGTCTGAGGGAGAAGGGCAACACTCAGAATCAGGACAGGGTTCCTCACACAACTGGGTTCCCATCCCACACCGAGACTCTGCCCGGCTCTGGGCTTGGGACTGGACCCTGCCTATTCAGTACCCACCCCCCCCCCCCCCCCGCCCCGACACACTTTCACAGAAGTGTCTGTGTTTTTCCTTAATTTTCTGAGTAACGAGCAGCAGAAGAAAAGGGGTAAATCTGGGCTCTATTTACTAGAAGATGTGCAGGATGGCAGAGCACACACAAGTAACATAGCATCTCCCTCCATTCTACACCCAGGGCTCCAGCCTCATGGTGGCCTCTAAGCTAATAAGAAAATTAAGACTGGTCATCTGCAGATGACCACTTAGGAAGCAAGTCTGATCCCTGCCCCATGCTTCCACTGCTTTCTGCTCTGAGAGTCAATTCTCTAGCTGGGGGGCTTTCAGAGATACGGTTCCAGGTGAGGCTGGAGCCTGTCTGGCCTGTAAGTCATTAGGACTGCCGAGTCTCAGAGAGAAGCATACAGGAGCTGGGCAGCCAGGCCTGAGAGGCAACCTGACACCTCAGCTCCCAGCGACTGCGTCTGCTCTGTGGTATCAAAGGAGCGATTCCTCTATAATTAGAGCCATATTTCCTGAGTGCTCAGCATCTTCCAGACCACTTACACATCTTCTCTCCAATCCTTACACTCACGCTCAAGGTGAATACTTATCAGTAACCTCATGATGGTTCAAGAGAGAAATCAGAGTGAGGGATAAGCTATCCAGCCAAACCTTGATAATATTCCCCTGCTTTTAATAAGGTTTGGAGAGAGACTGCATGTCTCCTGAGAGTGGGTATCAGGAGATATTGGGTCTCATTAGGTAGGATGTAGCGGTCTGCATCTTCTTTAGGAACATCTGTCAGATGGGGAAACTGAGGCTTGGAGAGGGGACAGCTCCTGCACAGAGCCCCCCGAGTGCCTTCCCCTCGTGTTCCTTCCTGTGGCACACAGCCTCCCCACCTGCACCCGCCTTGGCAGCCCCGGAAGCTGCTCTCTCTCCCAATCAGATCTCACACAGACAGGGGCTGGGGGCTAGCAGGAAGCTGGGTTGGGGTCAGTACTCACCACCTGCACACACTCCATGAGGGGCAGGCGCACAGCCTGGTTACCAGAGAGGCTCACCACACAGGCTGGGGTGTCCGGGGTCCCCTCCAAAAGCGCCATTACTGCTTCCACACCCATCCTGCTGCCCTGCAGGAAGCAAAGCCGCTCTGGTCCAAGCCTCCCCTCTGGTCTCGGCCTGGAGGACCTGGTCATCCAAGGCCCATTCCAAATCACGAGCTGAGTTCCACATTAAGGACTATAGCCAAGAACTCACTGGGCTTTACCTTCTGACCCACATTTCATCTAAAGCTTGATGATGCGTCCTCCTTTTGCCAGAAGAGCCCCCAAGGATTCTTCCTGGTTCCAGGGAACCATATCCACTATAGTTATCAAGAGGATTAATGGGGCTGAGTAAGATTCCCTTCTTGATGAAAGCAGGATGGGAGCACAAGCAGTGTCTAAGGTTAGATCTTAATCTTTCACTCGGGCTGTAAGATATTCGACCCTAGTGAAGCCTAGCGTTTCCCATCATTTTTTGCAACAAAAGAGAACTCTGGAGCATGTGGCAATGAGTCAAGGCCCACTGCAGTCCAGAGGCTGGTGACGGAGCGGTGTGAGCAATGGCTGAAGCCCCTGTGCTGCGGAAGGACAGCAAGTTGAGGGTTCCACAGGGCCCCGTGACTTACCAGGATTCTGTCAAAGGCTGACGGTGTCCCACCCCGCTGCACATGCCCCAAGACAGTGACCCGGGTGTCATATCCCAGACGCTTAACCACCAGCTGAAGGGACAGAGAGAGATGCAGAGTCAAGAAGAGGAATCAAGCAGGGACCCAGATAAACCAAGGATGACTCAGCCTCTTATCTTGTAATGATCCCTGGGTGGGAGGAAACCAGGGGGCCAGACATTCAGGGACAGACGTGCACAAGAACTAAGGGGAGACTCGGAAACTACTGGGGAACAGGCTCGGGGCTGGTAAGGTGTCACGGCCCCTCTGGCTCCACCCATACTAACATTTTTTATGTCTTCAGAGGTGATTGGTTTCCCATGCTTGTCAATCGCACCCTCAGCTACGATGATGATGTTGAGACGAGAACCACGGTTCCTTGTCTGGTTGAGAACAAAGGGCAACATGGTCAGTGTCGTGAAACTGATGGACAGGAAAGCCATCAGCAGCAGAACAGGGCAAGGGGATTAAAGAGCAAGACAAGTGCCAGTACCTCGCTGAGCCGACGACAGAGGTGTTCCTCCCAGTCGTCATCTGGTGGACACTCGGGAATGAAGACCCAGTCGGCCCCACAGGAGAGGGAAGTGACAAGGGCCAGGTATCTGAGATGAGAGCCAGTAGTGTCACGGCAGGAGCCACAGATCACAGCCAGCCTCCCCCGTTCCCGACAAGGCCCCCTGGTCCCACTGGAGGTGGAAGGCCTGCGGAGCCCCCATTTCACCGCTGGGGTGATGGCAGAAGCCCCACCGAGACAGCTGCTCAGAGGCCCTTCTATTCACACTCACCTGCCTCAGTGGCTCCCAGTCTCAGAGCACTGTCTGCTCTTTCACATTGCATGTGCATATGTGGGTGTGTAAGGGAGGTGGGTGGGGATGAGGAAAGGTGGCCACACTGAGAGAAGTGTGTAGACCTCCTGATCTGCCCCCACGGGGAGCCCCCCAGGTCTCCGGAGAAGAGGAAAGGGCTATTGCTTGTACACGGAATAAACAAGATGGTGGGGGCAGTCTTACCCACAGTGCCGGCCCATCACCTCCAACACAAAGGTCCTCTGGTGGCTGCAAGAGAGACAGAGGGCTTACACAGTCCAAATGTTCCTACGGCCAGACCTGTGGGCCCCCACCCACATCGAGGCCCAGGACCTATCTTCAGTATATGTTTATGCTGTGGGCCTTCTTCTGAGAGACCTGGAAGACCCAGGGGAATTGCTTTTAGCCACGGGGTGTCCTTCCCAGGCCTGAGAAAGCACTGCAGAAACGGTGTCAGTACTAAGGCACTGTGTCTGGGAAGGAGGGACCAGGAAGGGAAGAGGCAAAGGGAAAAGAAGTGGAGAGAGGACTCGACTGACCTGGAATCCTCCAGGATCGCCCTTGGGAGACTGCCATCCCTCTGTACCCCCATTCTCCTGCACTGCCTCCCCTGAGTCCCTCCCATCTGACCTGTGGCATGATGGCCTCTACGATCCCTCTGATATGGCTGGAAAGGCTTGGGGGGCCCTGGAATTGTCTTAGTCATTTAGGAGATCCCACAGGTATTAAAGCCCGCAGAGCAACACGTGTGGGTAGACAGTGGCCAGAGGCGAGTCTTATGGTATGGAGCAGTAAAATTAAGTGCTCCAGGGGTAATTCTTGTTTAAAAACAGTGTTCTAGTCCCCAGAAAACTGATCACAATAGTATCACAGCTCAAGCTCTTTCACCTTTTCTAGTACTCAGCCAGCTGATCTAGTCCAGCTCCATCCTCCCACACTGCTTCCTCCTGGGCCCTCACCTCTGAGCAGTAGTAGTGATGGCATCTACAATCTCTATGATCCGGTGCAGGGCAGAGTCGGTGCCAATGGTCATATCAGTGCCACAGAAGTCATTGTCAATTGAGCCAACCAGGCCCACAATGTTCAGGTAGCTGGACTTGGTAGCCTCCTCTGCTGTGATCTTTCCTGATGAGGGGAAGCAAAGCAGGGGGCCCTGGGTGAGGTCCCCAGTGCCAGGGAGCAGGTGGCTGGAGAGGGCAGGGGCTGCAGTCCATGGCAATTGTCAACAATGGCAAAAAGAGGAGGGCAAAGACTGCCTCTATGTCTGGGCAACAACTTTCTCCCATGAGAGGAGGCGGGTGATGCACACATGCGCAGAAACCGCACTGACAGAGCAGCAGCTTACCTGATTTCTGCAGGTCACTCAACAAGTCACTCCACTCAGAGCGGAAGGTGTCGGCCCCAGTGAGGCTGCCGTCTCCCCCAATGACACACAGGTTGGTGATCCCACGCTTCACCAGGTTGTGGGCAGCTCGGAGCCGGCCTTCCCGTTCCCGAAAGTCCTTGCACCGGGCGCTTCCTATCACTGTGCCTCCCTTTGGGGAAGAGGTGGGAGTCAGAACCCCAGGTAACAAGGCCAAATTTGGGCTCAACAGGCTAGGATTCCCCCATCCCAACATCGCCACATGGCTCCCAAGAAGTTCCCTGACATCCTGAAGAGTCACTGGCCCCTTCATGTATGTGTGTGTCTGTGTTTCGTTTTAAAGCTTTATTCTTCGTGAAAAGGGTTAATGAAATTCACATGAGTTTCAAACTCCAGAATTATGAACACTGATGTTTAAGTCTCTTGTCTAAGGGCATATAATTGTACAAGCTTAGCCATTAGTGGAAGACATGTGAGTCTCAATTCCCTTTGACACATTTCTTTCTATTTCATTTGCCTAGCTAGCTTCCTTGACTGCATTCAAGGTTATTCACTTTATCTTGATTTTCAGCTTGATTTGCATGAGCCTACATGGAACTTTCCCTGTTTTTCACCTCCTTGTAGTTCACTGAGATTTTTTTTTCTCCCACTGGTCCCTTCTAAAGGAAGGTGAGATGGTGCTGGCTGAGGCATCACGGGGTCTTTCCCACGTTCCCACATTCTGCTACACCTCTTAGAAGATGGTTAAGATGGACCTGTGCCACTGAAGGCTTTGTCGTGGCGACTGTCCTAAAGAGACCTAGGGAATACACACTGTATGTAAGCCTCTAAAATGACCTCCATCTTTCTCATCTTAGACATGTAAGCAGCAGAGCAGTGACTTCAGCAGGGGCCAAGCACTGCCAGTCCTTTCCCCTTTGCGCCTGGAGACCTGTGTGCCAGTGGGAGGACCCACAAGACCCAGGCGTTCACAGGAAAAACAGCTCTGAGCAGGGAAAGCCCTAAACTCCCAGGAGCTTGTAGACACCGCAAGACAGGAGAGCACGCCCAGGGTTTTCACAAATCATGTGAACTCTGGGCATCCATGCCTTCTGGGTACTGATGAAGAATTTTGGCTCATTCTCAGACTGCTTTATGGAGGTGCCATTGCCTGTTTAAAATCTTCACTAAGTGCTGTTCATTAAGTTTCTCCTCATGGATTTTTTTTTAGGGGATTGAGGTAAAGAATGAGAATACAAATGTAATGTGTAGATTTTTCAGTAAATCAGAAAACGGGTATAGAATGACTTAGAGAAAGTAGCAAACGGGGCTGCGGATACAATCAAGATCATCTCAGGGTTTTTTAAACTCTAAAAGGCTATCCCAGTTCCTTCCTTCCTTAAAAGGTCCGGTTTCGGGTCACCTCATCGTCATAACATGAGGACTGGCAAACTTCAGCTCTACTTCTGGCTCTGGCTCCAGTCCCCTGATGAGGTTATTTTCAGGGCCTGACCTTCCCCGTGACCCCAGAGCACCCCATTACATGCCAGCTCCTCAAGTCTCACCTATGACCTTTCTATAAAGAACAAAGCGTCCTATGATCACATCCCAACCCTACATCCTGCCCCAGGAAACCAGGGTGATGTTTTCAAATGCAAAGAGTAAAGGGTAAATGTAGCCCCTCTGTGGTCATAGAACCCCTTCCTACTAAGCCACATGGCAGGGAATTCGGGAAACCATGAGCCCCACCCAAATGGAGTGAGACACAGACAGCACAAACAGGGGACGGAGCCCTCTGGAACATACCAGCTGAAGCATCATCGAGACGCTCTCCCATGTGGCTTCCCGGATGTTATCTCCACCATCTACCAGGCCTTGATAACCCTGTGGGGTACATTACATCCACTCAGCCTCTGCTAGGCTTCCCCCAAACCCCCAGGATTAAGACAGGGTCCCTGGGAAGAGGTTCTCTGAGAATCAAGTCACCTCCCATTCCTGAGAAAAACACAGTCCAAGGAAGGAGACATCAGTTGTTCCAATACCCTCTTCTAGTTCCTCTCATTCTTGAAACATCAGGATGCCCCCTTCCTAACATTTAATCTCGATTTCTCTAATTTATGGCTCATCCCATTTCCTCCCAGGGGAACTAGATGACAGATGGTTTTGATAACCAGCAAAAGAGGAAAAAAAGAAGCGGATGTTAGAAGAAGAAAAGGAGAGAAACATGACTTGAAAAGAGATGGTAACACTTCAGAGAAGAAAGGGAGACAGACCTTAAGGAAAGAAGAGTGGACAGAGGATGAGCGGAAAAGAAGAGGAGGGAAGCAAGGAGTTAGAACCCTGGAAAGTAAGACAACTGCAGAAACAGAGTAGGACTCGTCCTCCTGAGGCTCGGACTCTGGATATGAAATACTAAGTTGTTTCAGCTTCCCTCTCTGTCTGGGGGTAGGTGAAGGGAAGGCAGAATTACTTCTTACTTTAAATTGAACAGGCAACACGAGGACCTGGTCTGCAGATCTCTGGGCCCCACCATCATTACTAGAGCCCAGAGCGGGAAGGAGTGATTCTTAGGGACACAGAATCAAGAGCAATTAGACACATAACCAGGCGATAAGGAGAGAGGGTGCGGAGAGGGAGTAGAAAACAAAGAGTGATGGGGATCAGAGCAGAGAACCAACCTCATGGACAAAGAAGACACGGGCACCAGTATAGATGCCAACACGAACCACAGCCCTGACAGCAGCATTCATACCTGCAAGGAGGGAAGACAGAGAGAGGTTACTCCTAAGGAAAGTAGCCCTGGGCTCTAAGACCTGAGTCAGTCCTTTTCTAAGGCTTTTCTCTGAATCTAGAATCCCCTCATCCAAGTCTTCTGTGCTCCCCATTAACCCTGAATTACTTCATTCAATGTTAACATTACACAACTTACCTCCATTTGCCTCCCCAACCTCCCAAAATTCCATCTTTCTAAAATGTTTCCATGCCAGGGCAACCTAGGGAATAAGCATCTCGCATGCTTTTTGTGGGGTTAGATGCTGCTAGATGCTTGTCAATCATCAACTCATTTAATCCTTCCCACAACCCGGGAGTTGCCTCCATTTTAGACTTGGAAACTGAAGCTCAAATAGGTTGAGGTTACAGAGCGAGGATGAGGTCAGTTTTGAATCCAAATCCGAAATGTCTAAACCAACACTGCTGACCTCCATGCTAATCCCAATGGCTACACGAGGCTTTTCCTTGTCTTCAGCAGTGAATCTGGCATCCGGCTTGTATAGGCTTCTCAGGACAAAGACATGACTCTCTGGGCTCAGTGACCATGAGCATGTCCATTACTGGCTGGTGGATCCTCCCAGTCCCCCCACATACACAGCTTTCTAGTGTTGTTGCGTTGGTGTGCTTTCCCATGGGCGCCACGCAATGAGATCCTCTGGCTCCCAAACTACCAGAAGAGGCTGTGACCAAGCGTGCAGGCATAAGCAGTGGAGACTCCATGCTCTCCTTCTCCGGTGCTGATCCTCTCCTGTGACCCTGTGTGTAGCATGTGTATGACAAACCGAAACATCGTGCTGAGAATTACTGTCTCCACTGGGAGAAACAACTAGGCCTGAACAGAGGGGAGAGCCTTTCCCACATCCTCGTCTGTGAGCACCATCCTTCATCCTGCTCAATGACAAGAACCCTGTCTTCCAAGAGTACAGGGCGGAGCTGACCTGGCACCACATACAACACAGGGTTGTGCAGACAACCACAGTAGAAACAATGCCACTGCTAGTGCTCAGCAGCCTCACTGGTGAGACATTCCTGGGTCTTAATCTTGGTAACCCTGTCGTACCTTATAATGTGAGGAAGGGCTTAGAGTGATGCCATGACAGATCAGCTTCTTGTGAACCACTTTAATCACCCTCCCTCAGGTAGCCCTGTACACATTACACGTTTTTGTTTCAACCTAAAATCTATTCATATGGTCCTTAACCTGCCTGGAGAAATACCAGTAAGCACTCGAGAAGCCAGTAAGTGGAAAAATCTGCAGCAGCAGGCTAAAATCCATCATGAACTATTGCATAATCCAAAGCTATCTGGAACTGAATAGCATCAAAAAGGCCAGAATATCTATTTTTCAGGTTTGTTTGTTTGCAGGTCGACAAACCTGTTAGTTTTACATGGCTTTAAGCTCCAAATCAAACTGAATGCCTTACTATTCACTTACTTAACAAATATTTATTAAATACCTCTCATGTTCCTAACTCTATGCAGGCACTGGGAAAGATGCATCAGGGGATGACAGAATGTCTAGGGATACAAAGATAAAGGACTTGGGAATGGTCCTAAAGACAAGGGAAGAGGGACTTTCCTGGTGGTCCAGGGGTTAAGATTCTGTACTTTCACTGCAAAGGGGCATGAATCCTAGCTGCGAAACTAAGATTTCACATGCTGCTTAGCAAGGCCAAAAAATTAAAAATTAAAAAAAAAAAAGATGGGAGGAATTATAGTGTGGTTCTAATTTGGATCCATATGGAGGGGATTTGTACAAAGTGCAATGGGGACAAGGAGAAGAAGCATCTATGATGCCAGGAGGAAGTCAGGGAAGGTGTCACAGAAAAGACTGAATTTGTCCTGAGACCTAAAGGATAATTTCCTTTCAAATCTTTTGGTCAGATGGACGAATCTGGGGACAATGTTATACGCAGGATGAATAGCACAAATAAAGTTGAGGGTCAAGCAGTAGCCTTACTAACTCTGTGTTATAAAGAATAAACTGGAAAACTATATAGAGATGGAGCTGTGCAGCGGGGCAGGGACCTGTGTGCCCATTGAGGGAAGGCTAGTTTTTATTCTGGAAGCCAGGGTTTGACTGGGGATCCGCGGGTGAAGGTTTCAGGGAATCCATGAACCCCAAGAAACTGTATGAAAAGCTTTGTGGGCAAGGGCATTTCTTCTGGGAGAAGGTCCATAGCATTCATTGATTCTTAAAGAGGTCTGTATCTTAAAAAACATAAAAGTTATAGTCACTGGAGAATCTTTGAAGAGCGGAGGGACATAATGAGCTCTATGGATCAGAAAGATCACTCTAGCAGCAATGCGGAAGACAGACTGGAAAGAGGGGACACTCGCATTAGATGGCTACCTGGCCACGGTGACAAAAACAATCGGGGCCTCGACTGGGCACTTGGGACGAAACAGAGACTGGACAGGAGACCTGGGAAACAGAAGCAATGGGACTTCCATCTAATCAGTATGTGATTAGATTTCAAGGTGTTGGAGAGGAAGGAAGACATGCCCCATGACTGCCTTGGGCCCCAGGGAAAACTGTGCAGTTAGCTGAGCGGACGTGGGTTTGGGTTTAGAAAGATCGGGCTGGGGATGATATAGTCATATCTGGATCTACTGAGTTTGAAGTTCGTGTGGGTCATCCATGTGGACCCGGAAGACCGTCTTGAGAAAATAGGTAAAATTAGAAGGGAAAGGGGCAAAGAGTGGAACCCTGAGGGACACCAATGTTGAATGAATAAGGAGCAGAAAGAAAGACAGGAGGAGAACCAGGACTCAGCAACATCTCAGAAGCCAAAGGGGACAGTTTCAAGAAGTGGGAACTTTGCCATAGGCGTCTGATAATTGATCTGAGATGAGAACTGGAAGGTTGGGCTTGCCAACAAAAGGTCACTGGATAGCACTGATGTCAAAATATACTTATTACATCACCAAGGCAAAGTCTAGACATCTAACTGATGGAATTGAAGGAATCAAAAGTGAAAAAATCTGTGAAGGGAGAGGCCTTCTCAGAAGCTTTAGGAAAAATGAATAAATTCAATTTTTAAAAATCAGGATGAATATGAAACTACTGTTTATTTTCTAGACTTTCCCAAGGCCTATGGGATTCTCTTTTGGATACCTGGAGTCCTGGAGTATAAATCTGTTATCTTACGAAAGAAGGAAAAAATATTTTTCTGAAATGTATAGCTTGGAAAGCTCTTTCCTGCTCCTGAGCTGAGGAAGGGTAGGGGAGAAAAAAATTAAAGGAAAACAAATCACTTCAAAGGTTTTAAGTGTAAAACAAACAATAGATGGTGGACAAGAAACATCCAAGTCTCTTGGGCAGAAGAAAAATCCCACAAGAAAAGAAGACTCTCTATTCCCCTCCCTCTGCCTTTTTACCATACCAACTTTCAGAGGTCATCCTCCCTGCCTCAGAAATGGATATATGAGTGTTTCCTAGAAATCAAGTTTTACGACCCCTAGGTGCCTCTGTACCCTTAGTTCCCTAGAAGTCACAGACTGGGCTGTATAGATTATACTAGAAAGTCCCAGTAATGCTTTGGGCTCTCCTACTTAACGTCACCGGCCTGTTCTGGTCCCAGGCCAGTCCTTGGCTGTTCCATGTTGCCCTAAATAACCCTCCATGACCAGCTGTCTGCCTTATTAGAAGCAAGACGAAGGATAAGATTACAGGCACCACCCAGGGGTACTCTGGGCACAGCCACGAGGGACTCTGGAGAGCATCAGAAGCACGTACTTTGGAGTCTCCAATTACGGCCTGTTGGGAAGAGGCTGTAGGGAGGACTACAGAGGATAGGTCTATGACATGAGATAGGAGAAAAACAAATAAATGACTTGGTCACTATCTTTTTGCTAAAATTTTTCTTTCTACCTTAATTGAACTTTGAATAAGAAAAAAAAAGGACATGAAGAGCAAATGTTTGTTAGATATAATTATACTTTCTGATGGCTGTTGTAAATCCTAAACAGCTATGGAGAGGGAATAGAATCCTATTCCAATGAACCTTTAAAAATAGGATAAATATGCTTTTGGAATAGACGGCCTGTCTGAGGACAGATGGATAGAGCAGGTGACTGAGGTCCTTTCCAGCAGAAAATGCCCATTTCATTAGGCCAAATGTACTGTGGTTTCAGGAGGATTGGGACCACTTCTGGGCTGGAGAGGGGGTTAGGATCTGGCATCTAATCAGCCCAGTTTCTGAGTTCAGGATGTCTGATTCTTGGCCACTCTTCTATTTTAAGACGCTATTAGCCTTGCTAATAGGTGGTGCTAGTGGTAAAGAACCTGGCTGCCAATGCAGGAGATCTAAGAGACGTGGGCTTGATCCCTGGATTGGGAAGATCCCCTAGGGAAGGGAAAGGCAACCCACTCCAGTATTCTTGCCTGGACAATCCCATGGACAGAGAAGCCTGGCGGGCTACAGTCCACAGAGTCACAAAGAGTCAGATGCAACTGAAGCAACCCAGCAGCAGCGACCTTGCTAAGGTCAGGGAACAACAGAGCTGAGGCTCCTCTAGATCCTATAGAGCTGACCTCCCTTTGCCATGTGGCCTACAGCCTCTAGGGAAAAACCTTCCTGTGCCTCTCCCTGGGAGAACAAGGGCCCATAAACCTATCTCCATGCAGGCCACTTCTGCATTTGAGCTGTTATAATTAAATGTTTGAGCAATTATAATTAAACACTTGTTCAAAATGTTTCACTTGGGACCTTTCAGTTGGGAGCTCTCAAATCTACTTTGAGTTTGCTGTTTTGCTTCCTTCCTCCCAAGAATTCTATCCTACCACTCTCAGTCCCTACTGACACGCACCTGTGATGTTATATGGCTTTGCAGTGGGATGTGTCCCTGGGTACACTGTGCCTGTCTCTAGAAGGGTCTCTCTGCTCGGGATCAGAAGCTGTAAGGGCTCTGCTGCTCTTGGACCCATGTTAAATCCTAGACTTCTTTTTTTTAAACTTCCTTCCCTCTCCAGAAAGCTCTGCTTCTTCATAAATTCATAACTCTGTGGACTTCATTTGGATTTTTAGCAGGCTCTGGCTTCCCCTAATTTGACAATCCAATTCCACAGGCCATCC
This sequence comes from Budorcas taxicolor, assembly GCF_023091745.1. NCBI lineage: Eukaryota > Metazoa > Chordata > Mammalia > Artiodactyla > Bovidae > Budorcas > Budorcas taxicolor. The sequence goes on from NC_068914.1 coordinate 76,893,583, forward strand.
TACCAAGGTTTTAGGACCAACACTCAAGAGTTTATGCTGAGGAACTCAGTACTGATATGAGATTCTTTCCAGGAGAGGAGAGAGAAGCAACAGAAACCAGGTCTGTGTTCCTAATCTGGCTACTATTCCTAAACTCAGGCCTCTTGCCTCCTTCCTCTGTTTTCCTGTTCATAACAGATATCACAATTATAATTAAACATTAGTTTAAAATATACTTAAAGTCTATCTTTACTAATGTACTAGTTAGAAGAGTCATAAGAACAAAGACGATGGGTGAATCTTCCACTGATGAAGGCGTAGCGTCTCCCATCCTGTCTGGCACACAGCAGATGCCCAACAGTTCACTTTTCATTGAATTGGTGTTGCATTTACTGCATCATGCACTGATTTACGCACTTTACTTGAATGAAGAGTTCAGTTTCTCGAAATCTATCTTTTCCACGAAGCCTTCCCTGGTTAGTCCAACCAAGGCCTACCGTTTCAATACATAAGTGGATTCTATCCTAAGAATAAGGATAGAGTGGGCTAAGTGAGATAAGTGGGTTAAGACACACTTGATTATTGTTATTTATGTTATTATGTTATTTATTAAGAATTTTAATAACATATGACATCTTTCCTCATTAAATTACAGTTCCCAAAGGAAATCAGCTTCTCCACAACACACAAGACAGGGCTCTATACAAAGTGGGTGTTTAAAAACCTGAGGGAAGAACGGTACAGAGGGAAGGGGAGGCCAGCTGAGATCCCCTTCGTTCTCTCTTCATCTTTCCATATACCTGACAGTTCTGACTCTCAGGTCTCCTAGACTCAAGCCAGAGGGTTTTGCTTTCTTTGGCCTGCTGCCCCCCACCCACCCTCCACTCCCTTTGGTTTGTACTGATTAACTGCTGCCGTTCCTATTTGTTTAAGGGTCAAAGGAATGGAAGAGCAGGAGAGGTCAGAGAAAACAGAGAGAACGGCAGAATGACGGCAGACGTGCGCCCAGTAGAAGGAAACGTGTTGCAAGAGTGAGGCGCCTGACCCTGGTCCACGCAGGAGCCCTGACACCAGAGTCGGCTCCTGAAGACTTGCTAGAGCCCATCAAATACCAGTTCCAAACCCCCTCCTTTTCCCAGCATCTCCAATGTACTTGGAGTGAACCAACCTACTGCCTTCTCAACAATTTTATCTCTTTTTAGTTTCCTTTCCAATCCTGCTCGAGAAAACACCAGTTTTCTGAGTACCAAAGGACCCAAATTGTCCCAGATCTTCAGAGAAACTTGGAAAGAAGCTTTATGAAGACCTAAGTAAGTTTCGGGGAGAATGGATACATGTATATGTATGGCTGGGTCCCTCTGTTCCCCGCCCAAAACTATCACAACATTGTGAATTGGCTGTAACCCAATATAAAATAAAAAGTTGTGTTTTTTTTTTTTAAAGTAGAGCAAGTGAAATCCAAAAGCACTTGTGGACTTAGACCTAACAGAGATATTGGGGGAAGCCCCAGGTCCCTGTGTAAATGTACAGCAGGAGGATTTTAAGGAGGATAGTTCTGTTCTACAGGCTAAGGCTAAGGGAGTCAGGAAATTTAAGGGGGCCTCCCAACTGTGGTTTTTGTGGGTTTTGGAGGGCCTCCCAGCCAGGCCCTCTCCCCACGCTGGGGCCTCTTCCTTACCTTGGGCATCACCACCAGAGGTTAACACGGCGATGGCTTTGCCGATTCCCAGGGTTTTGGCTTCATGGTGCTCTTCATGGGTCATGATCCACTCTAGAATTCAAAAGAATGGCCAGTTAGGATACGACGGGATCAAGACTCCTACGAGCTTGGAAGATGGCTCTGTTAGACTGGCTAGAGCCACCTCAGTCAGGCTGTCCCACTATACTGAGTCTGAGGTTTGCAGCCCGGGATCTTTGGACTTCTTTCAGAAAAGAACCACACCCTCACAGAATGACAGGCTGAAATGTCACAGAAATCAAGCCTAAGACCGCAAAAGTCCTGGCTAATCCCTCCCACCCCAACTGGAGCCTATTTGGAGAAGAAGCTAAGGTCAAGGAGAAGGGTGGGTGACCAAACAGAAATGAGAAAGGAAACAAGTTAAGGTAGCCTCACAGAGTCCTCCCTTTTAATGAAGGGAAGGGCTATTGCAGAGGACAGGAATCAAATGAGGCTTAGGGCACTGCGAACCAACAAAGCAGAAGCAGAAAACAAGAGTACGCTGAGTTTTGGTTAAGATTTGAGTTGGGTGTTATGGAAATGGGCTAAGTTGGAACAGGAGTTCCAGGTTATACAGGTACATTGGAGCTTGGGTAAATAATGGTTCAGGCTTAGGAATGGTGAGGGACTTTCTTTGGCTTTTCCCATCCCTCTCAGGGTCTCTGCCTCCTATGCATCTCTTGATCCTTTATCTTCAGGCCTTGCCCCTCACACTAAACACTACCAAATGGGAAGAATAACACAAAATCACTGCCACATAGACATGAATATGTACACATAACATGTGAACACCTTCATACTTTTGTCTTTAGGACTTCTCTCTCTCAAAGGAAAATACAAGACATACTTTTACATCCATAAAAATGCCAACTGAATCATCCCTCTCCCAGTTATCCAGGCTAACCGCTGTTATTTTTAAAATGTATCTCCTCTTTACTCTCAAGAATCACAACAGTTACCAAACCCTATTATTCTCCTTGTTATTATCTTCCGTTATCCTTCTTTTCTGTCCTCATGGCCTCTTTCCATCTGAATTGTTTTCTTCAATAGCTGGTCTCCCTCTGCTTGCGCTTCCCTTTTCCACTCTATTTCAGATACCAAATAAACCTCCAAAGGAAGGTCATAGGCCTCTGAGGCCTCAGTGGAGAGAGGAGTCATTCACACAATCAGGAGCTGATGACCTTTCAGTGCAGCTCATGTTTCAGATGTGAACCCTGGGGCAATCAGGGTAGCTGCTGATAAAGACACAGGTCACATCCACGTATAAATCCATACACATGCCAAGAAAATACATGCAATGAGACACTCATGAAGAAAACATACACAAACATACATAGTGTTGTTAACAAACACAGGTTCAGAGATATGCTGCATATAAGCAGTACTGACAGATAAACCCAAACTTCTTGGGTTGCATTCAAAGCTTCCATGACCTAACTCTTGCCTGGAGCTCCAAACTGGGCTCCTGCAAATTTTCTACTCCATTAACATCTAACCTTCACTTTGTTCCTCCCCACTTCTGTGCCTGTGCACATTGCATCACTTGTGTGGAAGGCTATCCTGGCTCTGTCCACAGATCAATATCCTACTCCATTATTTAAGGCCTGTACTAGTCACATCCCTGGTAAACCTATTAAGCCTTCACTGATTACCATAGGTCAAGGAGTACTGCTTTCTGAACCTCCTCAAATCACATAGTGTTTCTGAAACCAGATCACTCACTTAGCACTGAATTATTGCTTTATGTGATATTTTAGTTGCTTCTTATGGGTTGAAAAGGTTGGGCTAAATAAGGAGTCAGCAAACTACAGCCCAGGAGCCAAGTTGAACCCTTCCAATGTCTTTGTAAGGCAGCAAACCAAGAAAAGTTTTTACATTTTGAGTGGTCAAAAAAGCAGTTTCATGACATATGAAAATTATATGAAATTCAGATTTCAGTGCTCATACCACTCACATTCTTTTGATAATTATCTATGGCTGCTTTTGGGCTACAAGAGCAGAGTAGGTTATTGCGACAGAGACTCCACAACATTTACTATGTGGCCTTCAAAAGAAAAAGTCTGCAGATACTAAAGATTGCTAACGTCATTTTCCCTAACTAGACTGAAAACTCCTGGGGGGTTGGCGGATCATTTTCATTTTCTTAAGCTTCCCACAGCCTACCGAAGCCTATGCACATAACAACAGACGTTCAGTAAAGCATCAGTGAACTGACAACAGGAGAGGCACACAAATATAGGAAAAATTTAAATATGCTTGGATACTTCTACACATACAGATACAAACAGGACTTAAAAAAGCAGATAGCAACAAACAGAGAGAGGGATACAAACAAGAACAGAGACACTCTCCTATTTAATGAGTGTTCATGTGCAAATTTCTGCAGTTCTCAAGAAAAGAAAGCCTAAGTGGTTGCTGCAAATAGGAAGGCAAAATTTTGGAAAGAAAAGAACAAAACGTTTGAGTACTGTGCCAATCCCTTTTTCCCTGAGTTTTCCTCTGCTTATTCACTCTGGGAGCTCATCCCTGATAGAAATCCATACAGGGATCTTCCACCCACAGAGGCTTCAGTGACGGAGAGAATGCATCATAAACGGGGGGGAGGTTGGGAGTGCTGACCTGCAAAAAAAAACCAGCTCAAATTCTTCTGCTGCAGCTCTAAAATTGTTATAGAGGCACAAGACACAGATATACAAGCAGAGTCATAAATAAATGGATCAACAGTGACACACATATAGAAATAGACATGTTAAAACCTATATATAAAATCACAGGTGCGCAGAGAAGCCCGAGGGAGGTAGAAAAACAGGCGAGGCAGCATCCTAGGTGCACTGACTTGAATTGGATGAGTGCCAGGGTAGGAGTCAGGCTGCTGACAGCCACTAGGTCGGAGCACCACCCACCCATCCCTGATTCCCAGGCAAAGAGACAGGGTGTGCACGAGAGGGACGAGTCGAGGGGCTAGGATTCGTCACCCATCCCCCCTCAGCTCCTCCTTCTGATGCCGCACCACCTCTTCTTTCCCTGTCTGCTCCCTTCTGTTCTCCCACCGCCAACTCCCAGCACGTTCATTCCCACCTCGCTCACTCTCGGCTATCCTCCTCGCTCTTTACCCAAGGGCCCCTCTTGCCTTAGAGTCTTAGCTCTCCTCCGCCCGGCTTCTTTGCAGATTGTCCTTGGGGAAAGGGGGAGGGGAGCTTGGCGAACACTGGGAGGAGCCAGGTGGAGGCGCCGGGGAGGGGAAAGAGGAGAGGCTTTTCAACCTCCACTAAGCTGATGCCGGCCGCAAGGCTCCTCCCGCTTCTGCTCGCCTTTCTCCTCCCCTTCCCCCTCCCCCTAAGAACACAGCACAAACGCTACAGGGTCTTAGTTTCTCCGGTCCTCAGAAGGTTCCCGCATCCAGCTCGGGAGGCATCAGCTCCGGTACACAGTAGGAACCAGGTTTTATTTCGTTGCTCCCCTTGTTGTCCTCAGAGACAGTTTTCCTAGCCGGGGCTTTTCTGCATTCAAACATCCCCCGCAACTAAAAATAAGCCTCCCTCTCGGGCCCTGTCGACTGTCTCCCACCTCTGTCACTCTGTTAAGTGCTAGTCGCCCAGTCGTGTCCGACTCTTTGCGACCCCATGGACTGTAGCCTCTGTCCATGAACTTCTCCAGGCACGAATACTGGAGTGGGTTGCCATTTCCTCCAGGGGATCTTCCCGACCCAGGGACTGAACCCGCGTCTCCTGCATTGCAGTCAGATTCATTACCGTCTGAGCCGCCAGGGAAGCCTTCTGTCACTTTAAACAAACATTTATTGGAAGTCTGTTTGCCAGGTTTTGTATTAGGTTCTGAGAGATGAAAAGATAAGTGAAACAGAATCCCTGCCCTTGAGGAACATTGATCACTGGTACTGACATTTTCTATGTAGTTGTTCAGGCAGTCGTTCAGTCGGGTTTGACTCTTTGCGACGCCATGGACTGCAGCGCGCATTCTTCACTATCTCCCGGAGTTTCCTCAAACTCATGAGGGATGTCAAAAACCCCTTTTGCATTTACATACCTTTCTCAGAGAAAATACAGGGAAGCTAGCGAGAAATGAGAGTTGTTTTCGTTGTTTAGTCGCTAAAATAAGAGGCAAGAACCCTGCCTTGACAGCCTCATTCTCAAGCCTGCAGTAGAAGGGGATGCAGAATTCTGAGAGAGAGGCAATCATATCTGTTGGGCTACAAAGCAAGAAGAATCCATCCTGGGGACATGGATCAAGTACTACTTGAGCAAGAGGTGCATCCTTTTACCCAGCTCCTCTTTACTCTTTCCACTGCTCCACCCATGCCTTGTTTCAACCCCTCTCCACAGCCATCTCTCACCTTCTTGCTGTTTTTACTGCCCCTCCTCTTGCTTACTTTTGTTTCTGCACCTACACATACTGCAAACAATAACAATGCACGTGACTAGAAGATAAAACATATGACTACACAAAATCAACTTTTTGCAAATGCTGCCATCAAAGAAGTGAAAAGACAACCCACAGAATGGGAGAAAATATTTGCAAATCATATATCTGATAAAGGACCAGGTATTGAGAATATGTAACTCTTGCAACCCAACCATAAAAAGATAATAAACCAATTTAAAAATGGGCAAAAGATCTTAACAGATACCTCACGTGACAAAGATGACGGGTGGCAAATAAGCATATGAAATGATGCTCAAAATCATGTCATTAGGCACTGCAAATTAAAACAGAGAGACCACTACCATCTATTAGAATGAAAACTTGACAGTACCAGATACTGACAAGAATGTGAAGCAACAAGAACTCTTTGTTGATACAAATGTAAAATGGTATAGTCACTTTTAAAGATTCTTTGGCAGTTTCTTACAAAGCTAAATATAGCATTACCATATGATCCAGCAATCATATTCTGAGATATTTATCTAAGTGAGTTGAAAACGATACCTATACAAAACTCCGCATATAAATGTTTAATAGCAACTTTGTTCAAAATTGCCAGGAACTGGAAGCAACCAAAATGTCCCTCCAAAGGTGAATGGATAAACAAACTGTGGTACATCCATTGGGTATTGCAATAAAACAAAATGACCTACAAAGCCAAGAAAAAGAACATGGAGGAATCTTAAAACATACTGCTTAGTGAAAGAAACTAGTCTGAAAAGACTACATACTGTGCGATTCCAACTATATGGCGTTCTGGAAAAGGTGAAACTATAAAGACAGCGAAAAGATCAGTGGTTGCCAAGGGTTCAGAGTAGCGATGGAGCAATTGACAGGCAGAACACAAGGGATTTTTATGGCAGTGAAGCTATTCTGTATGAAGCTATAATGGAGGATACATGACATTATGCATTTGTCAAAAGCTACAGAATCATAAAACACAAAGTGTAAAACCTAATGTCAAGTATGGACTTTAGTCAATAATAATTTATCAATACTGGTTCATCTATTGTAACAAATGTACCACACCAATGCAGGATGTTAATAATAGTGGAAACTGAGCAGAAAAAAGCCAGGATATATGGAAACTGCAATCTGCTCAATTTTCTGTAAGTCTAAAACTTCTCTAACAAAGTCTATTAATTTCAAAAAATATATTCTGTTCAATGAAATATTAAATAAAGTTGTGATAGTAACAAAGAAAAATGGGCAAGCATTTGAAAAGACATATAGCTAAAGAAAATATGCAAATAACCGATAAGTGCATGAAAAGACCCTTTCTTTTCTGGAAGGTTATTAATTATTAATTCCATTTATTTAATACAGACCTATTCAAATCATCTATTTCTCCTCGTGTGAATGTTGGCAGATTGTATCTTTCAAGGGATTGGTCCCTTTGACCTAGGTGACCAAATTTGTGGGCACAGAGTTGTTCGTAGTATTCCTTTATCATCCTTTATCATAATTTTCACGGAATTTGTAGCAATGTCCCCTCTTTCATTTTGGGCATTAGTAATTTGTGTTCTCTCTTTTTTTTCTTAACCTATCCAGAGATTTATTAACTTTATTCACCTTTTTTAAAAACTAGCTTTTAGTTATATTTTCTCTATTGATTTGTCTTCAATTTTACTGATTTCTGTTCCAATTTCTTTTTTTTTTTTTTTTGTCTGAGCACTTTGGATTTAGTTTGTTCTTCTCCTAGTTTCCTAAGATGGAAACTTAGGGAACTATAAAAGATTTAGATCACCTGCTTTTCTGATATATCCACTCAATGTTATAAATTTCCTTTTAAGCACTGCTTTCTCTGCATCTGACAAATTTTAATAAATTGTGCTTTTAATTTTATTTAGTTTAAAATATATTTATCTTGAGATTTCTTCTTTGACTAAAATGTTACTTAGATTTGTGTTGTTTAACCTCTAAGTATTGGGGCATTTTCCAGTTATCTTTCTGTTACTGATTTCTAGTTTAATTCCACTGTGATCTGAGAGCAGCAATTATATAATTTATCTTCTTTTAAATTAGTTAAGATGTTTTTTATAGCCCAGAATGTGGTCTGTCATGATGAATATGTTATCATGTATGTATGAATGAATGCATGGGTGAATCAAGTCACCTTGAGAAAAATGTAAATTCAGCTATTGTTGGACGAATTGCTGAAATCAGTATTATTCAGTTCACTGATGGCATTGAGATCACTGATGTCCGTATTTTCTGTATGCTTTATCTGTCCACTTCTGCGAGAAAGATGGTGAAGTCTCCAATTGTGATAGTTAATTCATCTATTTCTCCTTTTAGTTCTATCAGTCTTTGCTTCACATAGTTTGATGTTGTGTTGTAAGGCACATACACATTAAGAATTGTATCTTCTTGGAGAATTGACCCCTTTATCATTAGGTAATGCCCATCTTCATCCCTGTTAATTTTTCTTTGAACTCTGCCATGTCTAAAATTAATACAACCACCCCTACTTTCTTTTGATTAGTGCTAGCATGGGATATTCTTCTCATCCATTTACTTTTTATCTATAAATAGCTTTATATTTAAAGTGGATTTTTTATGGACAACACATAGTTGGGTCATGTTTTCAGATCGACTTTTCATAATATGTCTTTCAATGGTACATTTAGACCACTGACATTCAAAATGAGTACTGGATTAATATATACCATATTCATTACAATTTTCTATTTGTTGTCCTTGTTTTTTGTTTCTATTTTGTCTTCCACTCTTTTTCTGCCTTTTGTGGTTTTAACTGAGTATTTTATGTGACTCTATTTTTCCCTCCTTTCTTTCTTAGCATAGCAGTAATACCTTTTTACTTTTTTTTAGTGGTTGCCCTAGAGTTTGCAACATACATTTGCAACTAATTCTAGTCCACTTTCAAATAACACTATGTCATTTCACAGGCCATAACAACAAAATAAGCCTAATTCCTTCCTCCCATCCCTTGTATCATTTCTGTCATTCATTTCACTTATATATAAACATAAATAAGCATATACGTGATAAACACATGGGTGCATGCATGCTAAGTCACTTCAGTTGTGTCCAACTCTTTGCAACCCCATGGACTATAGCCTGCCAGGCTCCTCTATCCATGGGATTCCCCAGGCAAGAGTACTGGAGTGGGTTGCCATGCCCTTCTCCAGGGGATCGTCCCAACCCAGGGACTGAACCCCTGTCCCTTATGTCTGCTGCACTGGCAGACAGGTTCTTTACCACTAGTGCCACCTAGGAAACCCATGATAAACACATAAGTGTACATAAGTGAATACACTGTAGCTATTATTTTGAACAAATTCCTGTTACATCCATTAGGAAAAATGAAAGGTTTTGTTCTATCTTCACTTATTCCTTCTCTGATGCTCTTCTTTCTTTAAACAGATCTGAGTTTCTGACCTATACTATTTTTCTTCTCTCTGAAGAACTGCTTTTAACATTTCTGGCAAGGCAGGTCTACTGGCAAAAAAATTCCCTCCATTTGGTTTTACTGTTGCTGTTCTTCAGTCACTCAGTCACGTCTGTCATGACTGTGATGTCAGTCACGTCTGACTCTGCAGCCTCATGACTGCAGCACACCAGGCTTCTCTGTCCTTCACCATCTCCCTGAGCTTGCTCAAACTCATGTCCATTGAGTTGGTGATGCCATCCAATCATCTCATCCCCTTAAAATCTTTATTTCCCCTTTACTGTTTAAAAATTAATTTATTTTAATTGGAGGCTAATTACAATATTGCAGCGGTTTCTGCCATACATTGACATGAATCAGCCATGGGTGTACATGTGTTCCCCATCCTGAACCCCCCTCCCAACTCCCTCCCTATCCTATCCCTCAGGGTCATCCCAGTGCACCAGCCCTGAGCACCCTGTCTCATGCATCAAACCTGGACTGGCGATCTATTTCACATATGGTAATATACATGTTTCAATCCTATTCTCTCAAATCATCCCACCCTTGCCTTCTCCCACAGAGTCCAAAAGTGTTCTTCCCATATGTGTCTCTTTTGTTGTCTCACATATATATCCTTCACTTAGAAGGATAATTTCACAGGGTACAGAATTATAGATTGGTGGGTTGGGGTGGGGGGCGGGTGGTTCTCTCTTAACACTTAAAATATTTACTCCACTAGGTGGCACTAGTGGTAAAGAACTCTCCTGCCAATGCAGGAGACATAAAGACACAGATTCAATCCCCGGGTTTGGAAGATTCCCTGAAGGAGGGCATGGCAACCCACTACAGTATTCTTGCCTGGAGAATCCATGGACAGAGGAGCCTGGCGGGCTACAGGTGTTGCAAGGTGTTGGACATGACTGAAGTGACTGAGCACGCATGCCACTCTCTTATTTGTATGGTCTCTGTGGAGAAGTCAGATATAATTCTTACCTTTGTTCTTCTATAAGTAAGGTGTTTTTTCCCCCTTTCAGGAATTTTATCTTCAATTTTCCATAACTGAAAATGAGATGCCTAGGCATAGGGGTGTTTTTGTTTGGCCTTCAGCTTGTTTGTTGTTCTATGAGCTTCCCAGATACGTGATTTGATGTCTGACATTAGTTCGGGGAAATCCTGTCTTCAATGTTTCAAATAATTCTTCTCTTCCTTCCTTTTCTTTTGGTATTCCCATTATGTATATGTTACATCTGTTGTAGTTGTACCACAGTCCTTCAATATTCTGTTGGGTTTTTTCCAGTCTTACTTTGTTTTTCAATTTTTGAGGATTATGTTGATATACCCTCTGGCCCAGAGATCTTCCTTTAGCCATGCCCAGTCTACTAAGAGGTCCATCAAAGGCATTTTCCATTTCTGTTACAGGGGTTTTCATTTCTAGCATTTCTTTTTGTCTCTTTCTTAAGATTTCCATCTCTCTGCTTATATTGCTTGTCTGTTCCTACTTGCCATCTACTGATATTTTAAGGCACATTAATTATGCTGCTGCTGCTGCTGCTGCTAAGTCGCTTCAGTTGTGTCTGACTCTGTGCGATCCCACAGGTGTTTAACATTCCTGGTCTGATAATTCTAACATCCCTGCCATGTTTGGTGTTGATGTTTGCTCTGTCTCTTCACACTGTTTTTTTCCTTTTTATATGCCTTATAATTTTTTTCTTGGTTGCCAGACATGACATACTGGGTAAAAGAAAGTGCTGTAAATAGGCCTTAATAATATAGTGGTGAGGTGTTGGGGAAGGAAAGCATTCTACAGTCCTATGATTAGATTTCAGCCTTTTACTGTGCCTATGCCTCTGGACTACAAATTTCACAAGTGTTTCTCGGATTTTTTTTTTTTCTCCCTGCCCCACTTAGATGGAATAGGACAGCTAGAGTGGGCTGGAGTTCAGTATTACCCTTCCTCGGATCAGTTAGACTCTGATAACTTACTCTAGTAAGTTAGGCTTTGGTTAAATAGTTTCTCCAGAAGGCAGGCCTTGTTAAGAAGAACAAAGTGTTCCTGTAACAGGGAAGAACAAATCTGACTCCATATTAGATGTTTCTTTTACTTTTAACTTTTGTATTCTATTGCTTTTGCTACAAGTTACTCACTAAAGGGATGTTGTCTATAGGCTTAAATTATACATAATGGCCCATCTCTGAAAACTCTGCCTCCCATGTAATAAATGTTACACCAATATACCTTTGTTTAGCTCACATGAAACCTCCTGACCAGGCCCACCTGTGAATGGTTACAGCAAGGAAGAAATTAATATATATATAGGAAACTGGAATTTACCCCCCTTTTACTATAAAAATAAGCCAGAATTCTAACTAAGGAAAGATGTTTTCTTGGGGATGCTAATTCACCATCTTCTCAGTCTTCTGGCTTTCCAAATAAAGCTGTTACTCCTTGCCACATCAACTCGCCTCTCTTGGGCTTATCTTGAGGTGAAAAATAAAAGCTAAAACTCAGTAACACTCTGGTTTAGTTCAGAATGGTTCCTCTTCTCTTCCCCCTGCTGGAAGCCCAACCAGATTTTTCTCTGATACTTACTGTGCAAATCTGGTCAAACTCCTGGGAGTAAATCTCACAATATTGTGAGGGCCCCCCTTTGACTGGATCCTCCTATAGTTTTTAACTCCCAGAGTTGTCTGCACTGAGTCTCCAGCAATTTGTCAATTACAGTTCAGGTTTTCCTACCCCTTCAGTGTTTCCCAAGGTTTCTACTCCTCAGTCTCTGCTCCAGTAAGCTGTGATGAACTGTATTCACTTGCTTGTCTCTCCAATTTTAGAGTTAGCTGTTTTCCCTGAGTCCTCCCCGCTCTTATAGATTCAAGAAGAGTTACTGGCTTTTCAGTCTTTTTTTTACTATTACTTTTTGTTAGCATGGAGTGTGACTTTCAAGCTCCTTGAACTGGAGCTGGGGAACTGGAATGGGGAACTGGTAGATAGAAATCCAAATTATACATTTTAAATGGATAAATTTTATGATATGTGATTTATATCTTGATAAATCTGCATTTAAAATTTGAAAAGGAGAAGCTGGAAGAGCTGTCCATACATTCTGGGCTTTTTAATTCCAAAAGGGAATATAAAGGCTGAAATTTAAGTCAATCTACCCCTTCCCCTTTCTACCCACTACTAACTTCTACATCTTAATGTAGGAGTTCTTAATGAATTACTGCATTACTGAGTCTACCTTACTTAGGTGAAGACAAGGAAATGTCATCTAGTCCAGCCTTGTCCCCAGATACTTGGTCCTTTGGATCCCTTTTTCCGTCCAGGGAGCAATCACCCCCATGAGGACCACTGAAAGAAACATCAAACTAGAAGGCACCTAGGGAAACTTCAGGTCAGCTGCAGGTGGGAGTCACAGAAAAGAATTTTCTCAGAAGGACTAGGCCTTGCCTATTGTCATCCCAGTGCAGTCTCTAAAACTGAAGATGTTACTTTCTGAGAGCTAAATTAGTAAAAAGCCAACACAATATAGAGAGTAGCTAATGGAAGAAATACATCATATTAAGAAATGGCTGTAAATGTCTTCCTGATAAGAATTTTGAGAAACCCCAATTTGTTATTAATTTATTCATATATTCAACAAATATTTATTGAGAACTCATTATGTGCCAGTCACTGTGCCAGGTACTGAGGTATAATAAGCTCTCATGAGGCTTATCATCTAGAGGGACTATCTAGGGTTCAAAGGAAGTTTATATTTCACTGGACCTGGGAGATAATTGAGAAATCAATAATTCAATCACAAATTGCAATATATCAAATTTTTGTGACAACAATATATTAATTGAGGGCACGCGGAATAAAAAAAAATGGGGCCTGGATAGTAAGACTCTAGTAGTATTTATTTAGTACTGTTTGAGAGAAGAACACCAGAGGAAATATATTCCAGCATTAGAGAGATGGATGATATGATAAAACCACGATAGCTCCTTATAAATGGATTTCCCTTAATCTTAAACTCCAAGACCACACATTTTATTTTTTCATAATTTTCTGTTTATCAAACAACTTTTAAATTTCAAATATAGTTTCTCAGGAACCTTAACAACTTGGAAAGGGCATGTTAGTGAGCTTTGGTTGACTAATGATTCAAAATTTGGACATATAATATGATGGTAGACTGATGACAGAAGAGAATTTTGAGATCTGGGAAATTCTTGAAAATACTTATATATCTTATACCTAATCCTCAGGCCTCTAATGGGGAGGCTGAGAAGCATCCTTCCAGGCAGGGTGCTTGTGTGTGGAGCTTATGGGTAAACAGAATATGGTAACTGAGGAAGAAGACTTTGAGAAAGGGGTCTAAACACTGTCATATCTTAGGGTGCCTAAGGAAAGAGTAAGGAATAAAGTGCACAGCTTAGCAGAGATAAGGACCAGGAGTCATAAAACAAAGCAGCATGTTAGGCAGTCAAACAAGAGCTGGTGCCAAAACACATCTCAAAGTGACTAAACTAAGCCAGTAACTGAATTTGCTTTCATCATAAGATTATTTGCATTGCTGGTATAGTTTAAGGGGGCTGGAAAGGACACTGTGGATCCCTCCTCCAGAGAACACTGAAATTTCCTGAGTTTGCACTCAAAAAGAACCTGGGGTTCTCAAACAAACTTGTCAAAGGATGAAGGGTGGGGGGTTATGGCCATTCTAATAACTTAAGGATAGGAATTAGTTAGGGTTCTGCCGGAAGTCTAGAATTTTTTCCAAAATATAATCATCTTTTTTCAGTTGTTTGGATTGGTAGCTAGAATTCAGGCTTTAGAGAACTTGGCACAGAGTAAGGAGAAAATAAGAGGTAAACCCATAAGAAGAAAGTCATCTGGACGTAGAAGGCCACGTGGTTAAAACTACTATTTATTATACTGTGTCCTATCTAGTGGTGGTCTTCTTGTTTTCAGCACATCAGGTAAAGCTAATGTGCACAAAAGAGAACTATCTTATATGAGAGCTCCCCTTATATGTCATATCCTGGTATTAAGCAATGAAAGACATATTCTTTACACAGATCCTCAAAGTACAGGGAGGCATCCAGAAGGTCCTCTTAGACTTCTCAGAGCTCTCTGGGTATCAGACAGCTATTGGGGTGTTGGCATGAAGTCCAGGCAAATAGTAGGGGCAAAAAGTCATAATTATTATAAAAGAAGGCATTCTAGGGGAGAGAAGTAAAAGATGTTTAAAGAGAACTCTATAGTACCTAGACAGGAAGAGCACTTGAGTAAACCACCTGAGGTATTCTAAAGCATTCTAAAGCACATGCTCCACGCATTAACCCTGTTAAGTAATGGTAGGAAATGAAGAGATAGACAGCTTTGGAGAGGACCCTTCAAACTGGGATAAAATTAGACAGTACTGCGAGGAAGTTGAGCAGTTCTTGAGGACAGATTGCTTGGACACTGATTGCTAAAGGTCGGTATAGATTAAAGACAATAAAGAGGATGTTGTATGGCATAGTCCTGAGTCCATTCACTTCCACTAGGATGGTGTCATGACTATGGAGAGGATACATATCTACATTTAGACCTCTGCGATGAGAAGATAGCTAGTGACAGTATACCGGGACATCTAGGAATGAGAAGTAGGTACGTCAGTTATCTGGGTGTGATTCTAGCCCTGGAGAACAGGAAACAGCATACTATAGGTTTCATGTGCTCAGTCAACAAATATTGAGTACCTATTACGTGTTAGACACCATTTTAGACTCAAAGGGATCCAGGATTGGAAAAACAAATCCCATTTGTCCTTATGGAGCCTACATAATAGTGAGGAAAGCAGATACTGAATAAATTAGTCAACTAGTGATTCAATAAGGCAGGGCAAAGAAGGGGAGCAACCAGGGTGCCATTTTAAGTAGAGTATTCTGGGAAAATCTTGCTGAAATGACATTCCAGGAAGAAGTCTGAATAAACAAGAGAGATGAGGGAGAATAGCAAATGCAAAGGTTCTGAAGCTGGAAGAAGTTAGGAGTATCACACCAGAAGATCACCAAGATGTCCTTTGGACTAGACCCAGAACTGAAATGAGTTACTATGATTTGGTGGATTCATACTGTGAAACATCTCTCTCTGGGTTAAAACAAGTATCTACCTGTTCCTCTCACTTCTACACAAGCCCTGGGTCTCATCTGCTCATTACCTGACTAACATGCTATCTGTCTGTTTTCCTCCACTAGAATGGAAGCTCCCTGAGGACAGACCCTGGGTGTACGCAAGAAACCACTGTCTACACTGGAGCTTGAGTTGGAATAGGATGACTGCTGGACACATTGCAGCCTCTACTAGCAATGAGTATTAAAGTTTCTGACCCAGTGCACTAATTAAAGGTTCTCGGTACCAGTCTAGCAGATTCAGCATCACCTGGATCCTTGTCAGAGATGAAAATACTTATGCCCTACTTGGAATCTACTGAATCAGAAACTCTGGGGCTGAGGCACAGCATTGCGCTTTAACAATCCCTCCAAGTGATTCAGATGTGCAATAAAGTTTGAGAACCGGTGTTCTAAGTTGAGGAGGTCTAGGAACACCAACACCTGAAGAATAAAGCTGCATGTCTCAAAGGCCTGGGTGGTTCCTATGCAGTCATTTCTGCCAATGAGGATCGACTTCTTGAGAAAGTTAGCTCAAGCAGAGGTCACAGGTAACAAGATGACCCCTACCCCAGCTGAAGCACCACCTTCAAGTCTTGATAAGTGCAGAGGTAAATGAAGTCTTTAGCTGAGGTATGAAGACTCAAGCTTGAACCAGACACACTTTTTCTTTTCTTAAAGTAGCAAATTTCGAGGGTTATCAAGGAAGAGATGACAAATAATCATTATACAAGACAATACTGGGTGTGAATCTTCTACTTCAGACCTGCTGACACCTCACGGAGCATAACGTTAAAGGCTGAGCAGTTTAGCAAGTCCAAGGGATATATCTTTAGACCCTTAAATACATTTTCCTCAGAGGGAAATGAGAGGGTTAACTGAGAGGTAGTTTAATAAGGAACCATTCAGAGTAGGGTATTCCAAGAGAATAAATAAAATTATTTGTTCATCAGTGGAAGATGAACAAAAGTGTTCCTCAAGTCTACTGGTATCCTTGAATATTTGACTCAAAGAAAAGCATCTGTAAGGCTATTTTCCTACTCAGTGATCTTTCCAATTTAGTTGACACTATAAAAGCTCTGAGAATTTTAGCTTTGCAAAAACACAAGTTCTTTGGAGTTGTTTCTGGGAGTTTGGGATTGGGAGGTCAGTGTTGAATGGTGTTGAGATGAAGTTAATCTTGATAGAGGCAGAGCTCCCACTGATTTTCCTTTAGCAAGAATACAGTTTCTGGGATCATGATAGCATAGCATCTATATGTGGAGAATCCTGTCTCTGATGTAGGAAGCACGTATGCCTGTTTGGAAGGAACTTAGGTTGTGGGCAGCAAACACTTGGATAAATCATTTGTGCTCACAGTGTTGGGGTAGCTTCACGTCCTGGCCTGCATAAACTGCCAAGGTTTAAGTGTATTATCAAAGGAACTGAAAGTGGAGGCATAGGCAATGTTGGTGATAGATAGCTGAGACAAAGCAAAGAATATGATAGGTAAGTCTTATGCTTCTGGGTTGAGGGTGGGGGTAGCTGTGACAGAAGAGGCAGGTGGGGGCAACACTGCTTTCCTGGCATTCTCCCCCATTTGCAGCCCAGTAAGAAGTGGGCTCAGCAGTCACAGGTTACCAAGGCTTTTTGCCCATCAGTGAACAGAAGAGGCTTATGCACAGTCCACTTCAATTCAGTCGTTCAGTTGTGTCCAACTCTTTGTGACCCCATGGACTGTAGCAGGCCAGGCCTCCCTGTCTATCACCAGCTCCCAGTCCATCACCAGCTCCCAGTCCATCCAGTCAGTGATGCCATCCAACCATCTTATCCCCTGTCATCCCCTTCTCCCCCTGCCTTCAATCTTTCCCAACATCACGGTCTTTTCCATTGAGTCTGTTCTTCGCATCAGATGGCCCAAGTATTGGAGTTTCAGCTTCAGCATCAGTCCTTCCAATGAATATTCAGGACTGATTTCCTTTACGATTGACTGGTTGGATCTTCTCGCAGTCCAAGGGATTCTCAGGAGTCTTCTCCAACACCACAATTTAAAAGGATCAATTCTTTGGTGCTCAGCTTTCTTCATAGTCCAACTCTCACATCCATACATGACTACTGGAAAAGCCATAGCTTTGACTAGATGGACTTTGGTCAGCATACTAATATCTCTGCTTTTTAATATGCTGTCTAGGTTGGTCACAGCTTTTCTTCCAAGGAGCAAGCGTCTTTTAATTTCACAGCTGCAGTCACCATCTGCAGTGATTTTGGAGCCCCACGAAATAAAGTCTGTCACTGTTTCCACTGTTTCCCCATCTATTTCCCATGAAGTGATGAGACCAAATGCCATGATCTTAGTTTTATGAATGTTGAGCTTTAAGCCAACTTTTTCACTCTCCTCTTTCACTTTCAAGAGGCTCTTCAGTCCTTCTTCGCTTTCTGCCATAAGGGTGGTACCATCTGCATATCTGAGATTATTGATATTTCTCCCGGCAATCTTGATTCCAGCTTGGGCTTCATACAGTCCAGCATTTCTCATGATGTACTCTGCATAGAAGTTAAACAAGCAGGGTGACAATATACAGCCTTGATGTACTCCTTTCCTGATTTGGAACCAGTCTGTTGTTCCATGTCCAGTTCTAACTGTTGCTTCTTGACCCGCATACAGATTTCTCAGGAGGCATAAGGTGGTCTGGTATTCCCATCTCTTTAAGAATTTTTCACAGTGTGTTGTGATCTACACAGTCAAAGGCTTTGGTGTAATCAATAAAACAGAAGCAGATGTTTTTCAGGAATTCTCTTGCTTTTTCTATGATTCAACGGATGTTGGCAATTTAATCTCTGGTTCCTCTGCCTTTTCTAAATTCAGCTTGAACATCTGGAAGTTCACCCTTCATGTACCATTGAAGCCTAGCTTGGAGAATTTTGAGCATTACTTTCCTAGCGTGTGAGATGAGTACAACTGAGCGGTATGTTGAACACTCTTTGGGATTGACCTTCTTTGGGACTGGAACGAAAACTGACCTTTTCCAGTCCTGTGGCCACTGCTGAGTTTTCCAAATTTGCTGGCATATTGAGTGCAGCACTTTAACAGCATAATCTTTTATGATTTGAAATAGCTCCAGTATTTCAAAGTTAAGCTTGAGGTCTAGTGAGCAGTTGGATCTGCTGAACTATAGTCTGGCGCACCAAGCTGCCTACTGCCTCTCTGTACTTGTCATGGAGGTAGTCATCCCACAACCTCAGCTGTCTGGGAATACTAACCACCTTTCTTTACAAAGGTCAGGGGCCTAGGAAACCACTCCCTTGCTGTGCCCCAGTGCAGGATCAAATGACTTCCTTATGTTGAGAACTAGTCCTCTATGGGCCAGAAGCACACACATACGCATTCAGCCTGCCTCATTACAGTATAGGCTGATTTGTCTACACTGATGGGCAGGGAGTTGAAGAAAATAACAGCGGCAGCTGCCTGCATGCTTGGTGTGAGACTGGAAGCAAAATGTATTCCATTTTGCTTGAAGACCAGAGCACAGCACCTCCATATATAGCTTCACATAAGTAAGGAGAAAAACATCCTGGAGTCCCTGTGAACTCTTCAGGCTGGCAGCAGCAGCCACAGAGGGACATCAAGCCAGGGTCTGGGGATTTAGGGGCATCAGTAGCTCTGGGCTCACCCCAGTGCTATTTGATGGCTGACTTCCTCACTCATGCCCTACAAGGCTGCATTGCCTAGATGTGAGGAACTGAGCAAGACAGGGACATTACCCATCCCACCAAAGCAGGGAGCCACTCTTGCCCCCTCCAATGCATCCGCAAAACAATTATTGTTTTAAAACATGAATATGACCCTGTCACTCTTCAGTGACTTCCAATAGCTTGGGAGTGGTAAGACCTAGAAGGAGAGCATGATTTAGCTCTTCCACTATTTTCAGAGTTGGTGCTACAGCTACTCCTCCCCTCCCTCAAGTTGTGCTGGTCTCTCTACTCCTGCAATGAGCCAAACTCCTCATTTCAGAGCCTACAGTCCCTTTTTCTAAAAACTCTTCTTCCCCCTTTCCCTGGCTAATGTATACTCATCTCTCGAGTCTTCCTAAGAAAGGGTCTCTCTGACTTCTTGGGCCAGGTTAGATCCCATGTTTTGCACTCTGATTATAGAGTATTATTTTCCTTCACTGTACTAGCATCATTCTAATTATCTAAGCATGTATGTGATTATGTGATTACTGCTTTACACTGACAAAACCAAAAACTTCATGAGGGCAGGCAATGTACTAACTTTGTTTACTTTATGTCCAGTGCCAAGTACAGTGCCTGACATAGTATATCCTAAACAAGTTTTCTTGGAAGGAACAAAAAGAAGGAGGGACAGAATGAGGGAGGTAGAAAGGAAAGAAGAAAGCAGGGAAGGAATAAGGAACGAAAGAAGCAGGGGATGAAGGAGGGAGGCAAGCAGGGAGAAAGGCAGAAAAGGAAGAATGGAGGTCCCAATGGGGCAAATTGGGAAGATATCTGATTCTCAGTCTCTAATGGGAGAGCTGGAAGGGTTGAATGTAGCTCTTACCTGAGGCCTCAATGCTCAAAGGCCGAAGTTGAACAGCAAAATATTGTCCATGGGATAATGCTGAGTTCAAACCACAAGGGCAGGTCCAAATGGGTCATCAGAGCAAAGGGGGTCTGAGGTGAGTATTAGGTACAGAGCAAAATGAGAATAGGAAAAGCAGAGAAGAAGAAGGCAAATAAGAAATAATCTATACAAATTCAGGAAACTGTAGGACAAGTCCACCAGTTGGGCTTATGTCCTGACCTAGCAGCTTTTTATGCATGGGCAATGCAAGTCTGATTAAAGGGACACAGACCACACATAGTTGCCATATATGGATACATATTGTTCCAGGAGCCTAATAAATTGGGACTATTGTATACAAACCATTTGCCTGTGAGTCTGGTTAGCTCTCAGAACACTGAGGAGACTGAATTAGGTTAGAGTGTATGCCATTTCAAAGCCTAGGACTGGATCCTGCCCCATGGTGCCCTGCCAACATACTGGAGCTCAGTGAAGCTCTGCCAAAGCAGTCAGCTGGCCCCTCCCTTTTCTACATCTCCAAGGCATCCTCTTTTGAAATTCAACACTTTGAACCAAAGTTATCAAGCTCTTTGAGTTACACACTGTCTCATATTATCTCCCTTCTTGATCATCAGTTTCTGGGCGAGAGGGAAAGCATCTAGTTCATTTTCTCATCTCCTATTGAGACGAGTATTAATACAATTACTTCAAACAGTAAGTGCTCAAAAATTATTGAATAAATATTGCTATATATTTCATAGATGCTGGGAGTGATTACACCAAAGAATTTTTTAACTTCTTGAGGAAAACCTTTTTAGACCTAAATTCTTTTTGAAAAATATAAGGAATTGGACTAATTAATCTCTAAAACATTTCCAAACTGTAAACTACTGAGACAATGACAAGGTCATGTCATTGTCATTTATGTAAAAATATATATTTACAACCTCTCTATCATTTCTAGTATATTATTGGGCACATAGTGGGAACTCAATAAATGTTTGCAGTGAACTGACTCCACTACAGATATATTTAAGCTGAGAAGAAACACAGAAACACATTCAGAAATGTATTTCTGAAGTTTCACATAAACTGCTTAAGAGTTGTATACTACTTAAAATATTCAAAAGAAAATGTGTTATTAAATGGAGTCTGAAGGTGAATATTTTTTACAATATTTGGAATAACTTTGTGATATAATAACTCCTTAATCTTTTTCTTAAATGTCTTTCACATTTTTATATATCAAAGTTCCTAATAATAGGATAAACCAGATTAGCAGCTTACAGTTATGGAGGAGCCAAATGACTTACTATTGATTAAATCAAGCTATTCTTCATAGAGGGAACTGTCCCTCTTTCTACAGTTTCACAGATTCCACTCCCCACCCACCCTACACAATTTTCTCTCTTGTGTCTTAACTAATTTTTCAAATTTAGTCTGTCTACCCATATTTATAATGATATTCACAATTTTTTCACTTTCCAGTGTTCCCTTTCCACATTCCTCCCCCAAGCTTAACCACATGCCTCACCATTTTCAATAATGGGTATGCCTTCCACAGTGTCTGGATCATCCACGGTGTCTAGACTCTTCAAGGCATCTGTCCCAGATGGTGGCTTTTGTATGAGCATGCTGGAAGTTGAAGCTTCTTCAGCTAAGAAAAAAACATTTCTAGGTTATCCTCAAGGTGGGATTCAGGTAGGAGAGTGCTCTTTATTCTCTTTCACTTTCTCTTTGGCTCTCAGCTAGCTGTCCAGGGCATTTAATGCATAAATCCAGTGAAAAAATTAGAGAAGTGATGGCTCTTATCAATAACTATCTTACCTCCAAAAGGTTATACTCTTGACATAAAAGAGGTGAAAGCAGAACACAAACCTAGAAACTTTAAGACTGGGTGGAAGAGAAAGCCATTTTCCTTCAGGATTACATTTATCTTATAGGTTTTGGAGTGTTCATATATTTAATACACCTACTACCAGCACATGTGCTATAAATCTTGTTCTCTCTCAACTCCCAAGTCTTTCTTATCTGCCTGGGGGCTATCCTCGCATAATAGGCCAAAATCTCACCTGACACTTGTGAAGGGAAAAGACAGGACTCCGTCATAAACAATTTATCATAGTGAGAATGGAATAAACAAGATCACTTGACTGCTAGACTGCCTCTGCACTGCTGCTGCTGCTGCTAAGTTGCTTCAGTCGTGTCTGACTCTGTGCGACCCCAGAGACGGCAGCCCACCAGTCTCTCCCGTCCCTGGGATTCTCAAGGCAAGAACACTGGAGTGGGTTGCCATTTCCTTCTCCAATGCATGAAAGTGAAAAGTGAAAGTGAAGTCGCTCAGTCGTGTCTGACTTTTAGTGACCCCATGGACTGTAGCCCATCAGGCTCCTCCATCCATGGGATTTTCCAGGCAAGAGTACTGGAGTGGGGTGCCATTGCCTTCTCCCACTAGTAAGTCTCATATCCTATACTGATTCCTGGCAAAAGAATCCATTCTGTTACTGGAATATGATCAGGAGACAATGGTACCTGTTCTCTGAGGAGTCCTGACTAACTGGCGAGACTGAGTTACACACATGAAAAATTTCAGATGCAATTCCACTTTACGCATGGTTGCCTCCTAGAAATAGAGACAGAATATAATGCAAATCAACACATCTGTGGAAAAATTAAGATGGACAAAAATGACATGGACCAGGTATGTTCAATACTAATAGGCCTTAGGTCCTAAGTATAAAATGTCAGCATATGAAGTGATACATACTATCTACTTTCATACATTTGACAGGACAAGATATCCTGAACTCGGCAAGCATTTTCTCCAGCAGCTGAGAGGAGCTAAAGGCTGGAGGCCTCCAGCTCAACCAAGTCTGACCTGACTGTGGCTGTCATCTGGGTCTAGAGTGCTTACTCAGAAGCATTTCTCCAAGACTTCTAGATGGGCCTGGGTCCTGAGGCCCACCAAGCTGAGGGACTTGGTGACAAGTCTAAATGAACAAATGTATGCCTTCTCATTATTTTCTTTTAAAAATAGAGAATAAAGGTTAATCAATTCAGTCCCATGAACAACAACATGGTCATCTAGTTCTTCAGAGAGCAGAATCCTGGGATGGATCTCCGGATAACTTTCCTCACACCTCCTGGAGGAGTGTTTCAAACTCGTCCATCGTTCTGGAAGTTTCTCCACTTTTCCAGAGTCTAGCCTAAGCCAATCCCAAGCTGTCCCCCCCGGCCCACCTTTTCCCCAATAGCCAATCATGCATGATAGGCTGCAAAGAGTACAGGACTGCAAGTTAAGAAACTTGTTTCCTAGTCCCAGATCTGCCATGTACTTTATAACTTTGGGAAATGATTCCACTTCTCTGAAACTCGTAGACTAAATGATGGCCAATAACCTCTACAAGCACTAACGTTTTGTGATTCTCGCTAAAACATGAATCTTGCCCGGGCTAGATTTAGCTCAGGTCTGTATCTGTCAAGGTGGCCACTGGTTCCTGCAGTTCAAGGGCCACAGAGAGAAGCTGCCATGGAAACCAAAACGTGAGCAGAAATCGCCGAGCGGAACCAGAAGGCGGCGGGTAAGGGGGCCGAGGGAACAGAGAAAAGCGAAGGACGATGGGCACACTAACAGTATTCTAATAAGGAGAAGGAGAAAAAGCCCAGACTGAAGGAGGAAATTATGACTACAGTCTTAGATGAGTCCCTTGGCGTCTGAGGCCTCGCCACACTGCGCAGGCGTTCCGCGGGTCCTCAATTCTGCTCTTTGACCTCTCGCCCCACCCCCTCCTCCTCCGCAGCCTCGGAACAGCTCTTCCGGTGTTGTGGAGGCGGTTCCGGTTCGCGGCGGTTCCCGGGTTTTGCGTTCCGCGCCCGGCCGGAAACCCCTTCGCATAGCAGCCGGTTCCGGTTCGGTGAGTGGCGGCGGGAAGCTGGGGGAGGGGTGAGGATGGAGGGAGCCTTAACCGGGAGGCAGAGCGGGCCTGGGCCCGGCAGCCTGGGCTGGGCTGGACGGAAGCGGGGACAGCTGTGGGGAGTGCGCTTTTTCCTCTGCCCCGCCCCCTGGGACCACCTCTCCCCCCTGCTGTCCGAGGCCGCGATCTGGCGGGTGGCCGTTAGTTAGCTTTCCCGAGGCCGTTCCTTGAGGCCTCTTTCTCCGGGGTCGAGGAGAGGCCGTCTCCCTACGGTCACGGCCGCCCCATCTCAGCGCCTAGCCCTACTCGTGAGGAACAGGCCGGTTGGGATTTCGGGGCTTTCCCGCCAGAGCAGGTCTTCTCTCAGGGGAAAGCTGTTTTCATCGGGAAGCTCAGCTTTTCTGTTATACGTGCTTCACCTCCCGCCTTCCTTGAGGCTTGAAAGATATTTCTCGACTACTTCTGCGTCTCATGTAAACATTTCTCCAACTCTTTTACTCTGTGGTATCTCCCAGAGATGTGATACCGCTAGTGCCACCACCAGAAAGAAACGTCTGGACCCTCCTGCCCAGGTTATGAAAATCCCCTTAACTGCCGCCGTTTGCTTACCTGGCTTATCGCCTCCTGGTAAATTCCCTCGAACCGTCTCTTTCTTGCCGTCCCCTATAACGTGATCTCTCTGGATATATACCCAGTTTCTCTTGAGCTTGGTGATTTCTGTTTATCGGTGCCTTTGCAGTATTTCCACTATCTTGTTGGCAATAACTCGCTGCTTTATCACTTTCTCGTCAGCCTTGTTAAAAGTCATTTCACCTCACGTTTGTTTGCTTTTTATATTTGGGGTGGTGGTGATTCTTGTGAAATTTATGCCTTTTAGAGGCCCCCCAACTAATTAACTTAGGGTCCTTCTTCCAAGTGGGTGATTTTGGATGATTTTAGATCGTATCATCTCCTAAATCTTTATAAAGATAATTTGTGTTAAGGGCTTCTGTTGAGAGAGAGGTTACACTGAATTTGGAATTATAGTTACAGTGAAACTTTAAGCATGTCTTTAAGAATGATCCCTTAACCTGCTAGTTTAGAGATTCCCTTTTCTCCTTTAGTCCCATGTTGGAAGCCTCATTTGTTGTGGAGAAGCCTCACTCACTCTTACTTAATTCCAATTAATTATCCCAACTGCAAAGATGGTCTTCCTATCACCCATCTGATGACAGATCTAGAGGCAGCAAATGAATTAAAAACAGGTTCTTCTACCTCAAGATAAGGTGATGTAATTCTTGACTACTGCTTTGGAAGTCTTTCCTTTTCTATACCTGACTCCTACACCTTCTACCAGTGGCACCAGCTTTATTACCTTGTTTTAAGTATCTGTTGATGAATCTGGTTTCCTCCTTCTGACAGTGAGATTCTCAGCAGCAGGGACCAGTTCTTACTCATCATTGTATCCCCAGTCCACTCTGTGTTATTGGTGCACAGTAAATGTGTGTGTGAAAGAAAATGAATCTTTTTTTTAAGGATTTTAAGGTGTTAGAGTCTAATTTGAGTGATGCCTTGTAGAAATATGAAAGACAACCAAAAATTGCATAATGATACAGTGCAGACTGTTTCATATACATAATTTTCCAGAGTTTGTAATAGGATGATTCACATGATCACTTCCACACCCTTGTCATTATCAGAAATTATTCTTACTACATCTTGGTCCTGCAAAAAGCTAATTGTACAGTGCCTCTCCTCAGTATATACTTTCAGATAGCTTCATGGTAGCTCTAAATGTTCACTTTTATAATCACCTCTTTGCATGTTTGTCTTACTATGCTCATTACGTCCTGTTATTGTCAGGACTTTGCCACCTTTTTTTTTTTTCTTTCAGATTTTTTGTTATCTTGTGCTCAGCCGTTTATCTGACTTCAACTGAATACCTGTAATTACTTATGTTTTTTTCGTAAATTAAATGACTGATGTGAAGTAGAAAATGAAGTACTAGAATACTCTTAGAAGGAAAAATTTCTCATGCTTGAAAGAATTTGGTGACATCAGAAGTTCCAGGTCCAACATTTCATGCTGAATCTTGGGGTAAAATATCCTTTCTCCCATTATATTTGCACAATGGCAAAAAGAAAATAGCATAAGCACACCCAAGAAGCTCAATGTGCCTGGGAAATCCCATGGATAGAGGAGCCTGGTGGGCTTCAAGCTGTAGGGTCGAAAGAGTCAGGACTTGGCGACCAAATAGTAGCAGCAGCAGCAGCGTAAAAAAAGTGTGGATTCCCCAAATTTAGCTAGAGATTACTTTTATCTTGCCAAAGTGTATGAATCCTTCAATAAGGATATGTTGAAGGATGTGAATATTGTGATGTTTGTTGAAAGAGCATCTGCTTGTAAGTGAGGATGCCTAGATTTTTGTCTTTCCTTTGTCCCATCTTTGTGATTTCAGGCAAGTCACTAAACCTCTCTGGACATAATTTCCAACGTTCTTTGATTTCTTGCTTGCTTCCCTTTCACCTCTATCTCAGCAGTGCAAAGGAGGTTAACATGGGATTGTGCTAATGGGCACCAGGCTTTTAAATTGGCATTACTTTTAATATAACAAAAAAGACTAGTGGTAACTCCTGGCCCGTGGGCCCTCAGAACTGGGGCAACTGGGGGACAGGAAGAAAAGAGAGGCAGAGTGTCCTAGAGATCATTGGAAGTGCTGAGATGATTGGACAGTAGAAAATGAGAAAATGTTTTAAAACTAACCCTGAAATAAATGTCCCCTCACCCCTTCCCACCCAAGCCAAACAGGTGTGTTTTGAAACGTTAAATACGATAAATATTGAAAATACAACTTTATGGGTTTTTTTTTTTTTTCCAAAAAAGACTAGTGGTGACAGTTATGGAATGGCTTAAAAGAGTGAAATGTGAGAAAGTCACTGCTAGTTTATTGGTTGATAGGATATTTTCCCCTTTATAGGGGACCAGGGAATTTGGCTTTATTAAAAAAGGGAAAAGAATAATCTGGAGAATTACCAGATAGAAACCTTATAGTAAGTTGAGCATTTGGAAATATATTTGAAGCCTTAATCTAAGACTTAAATTCTTTGGGTAACTCCCCTGGCAAGACTAGGTAATCAGATAATAACTCTACTTAGTCTGTACCTATGCCGAGAAAAGCTCAAGCAGCCTTCCTTGATGTGTGCACTTCGGTGTTGGGACCATAAAGGGTTCCTGTTACCATCATTCAGTCTCCTCAAGTTGAAGCTCTGATAGTGCTATGTGGTTGGTGAAATGCTCAGTCTTTTAAAAAATAGGTGATAAGATTATGAATAAATAAGTGTACCACCCCTAGTCATCTCTTTGTAAATCTTCCAAGAAGCCTTGATTCTGGGATGTGTTTATTAACCTAGTTCCACCAGCTAGGCTTTTAACTTCTTTTTCTGGGCAAATTAGACACATTGAGGAGAAAATTTCATAAGGCAAAGGGGCTTTGATTTGTAACCATTTGGTTAATGATGAGGGTGAGGGCCGTATTTAGTATAACTGTGATGAGTTCTTTGATTGTCCTCAGAATGTCTTACTACTTTTTGTTTGGCCTGTAAGACATGGGGAAGAGAAGTCTTAATAGGGCTACTATAAGATCTGTTACCTGTTTATAAAATGGTCTAGCGTGAGGTGATAGAGCAGTGGATTGGGAAGAGCATTTAAGTTGTAATTTCAGTGCTGTCACTAACTTTATGATCCTGTGCAAATTAACCTCCAAAGTGTTGGCTCTCCTGACCTGCTTCGTGCTCTAGTAGTCTGTGGGTAGCCCATAATCGCTCTTTAGTATAGCACAGGTTGCAGAAATGTTTGGAACTACCTTAGGCTAGTTTTAATTTCCATTCTCTTCCCATCAACTTGCCTTACCATATTATTATTTTTTCTTCACTAAGAATAAAAGCACCACTTCTGAGTGACTTCATGTTCTATAATTCTATGAAAGAGATGTTTCAGAATGTAATATTTCTGTTTTCTGTCTTCTTTTATAGGACTTTGTATCTTTGCTGAAGTCAGTGATGTGAAAACACCTGACATGGGTAAGACTGATTATGAAGTAGTGTTCAATCCTTTTACTCTTAATTAGTTAAGCTGGAATGAAAGAATATTTGCATCGGTGCTTAATAATATTTTCAATATTTGGATTTTTGTGTTAATAATAATTTTACAGGAGACCGCATCCTAATTATATAATACAATATATCAAACAATTTTCCTTTGATTGGGCTGTTCTTTATAGCAACATTTTAAAGCATTTTCTCATTCATTGTATTAAAAAGCCAAATACACAGTACCAAGTATTACTATGTGCAAGGCCTTTTAAGTACTTAAAATACTTAATAGTATCTAGTAGGTGGGGTTCACTGGTGACTCAGTGGTAAAGAAATCCATCTGCCAATGCAGGAGACAAGGGTTAGATCCCTGGATCAGGAAGATCCCCTGGAGATGGAAAAGGCAGTGCATTCTAGTATTCTTGCTTGGAAAATCGCATGGATAGAGGAGCCTGGTGGGCTACCGTCCATGGGGTCGCAGAGTCAGAAACGACTTAGCCGCTAAAGGGCAGGAACATCTAGTAGGTACTGTTATTATCTGAGACACAGAGATTGAAGAAACTTGCCTAGGATCACGCAACTATACTTGGTGAAGCCAGGATTTAAGCTCAGGCAAACTGGTTCTTTAATATTGTTATACTGTGTAATATGGGCTTCCCTGATAACTCAGTTGGTAAAGAATCCGCCTGCAGTGCAAGAGACCCTGGTTCTATCCCTGGGTTGGGAAGATCTACTGGAGAAGGGATAGGCTACCCACTCCAGTATTCTTGGGCTTTCTTTGTGGCTCAACTGATAAAGAGTCTGCGTGCACTGCAGGAGACCTGGGTTTGATCCTTGGGTTGGGAAGATCCCCTGGAAAAGGGAAAGGCTACCCACTCCAGTATTCTGTCCTAGAGAATTCCATGGACTATATAGTCCATGGGGTCCCAAAGAGTTGGACACAACTGAGTGACTTTCACTTCACTTCATACTGCTTATTATATGATAAATAATTTGATGAAGGTAAAATTTTAATTTCATTTAGCTAGTAGCATTGAGAATTAATTGTTATTGGAACATTTTCCTCTGTTCATAGTAGTTTATGTCTGTAATGGAGCAATATAAATAAGTTCAAGACTAGTAGTCAGTTTAGGAATAGGGTAAAAAACTTATACAGTTAGATCTTATAACATCGCATATGTTTCTTTGAAGTCCACAGTAGTCTTCTGTGTACTGTTTTTTCCTTTTGCTCAGTCTCTCTTCTTTCTCCTGGTCATTTGTTTCCCTTTTCTCTCATTGCTGATAACAGTGTGAACCGCTGAATTCCCTTCCTCTCATTTGTTTCTGTTCTAGCTCTTTTATAGTAATAAACCCCTCAAAAAATGGTTATAAAAGTAGGGTTCTGCCACAGTATTGCAGTAACTGAGCTGATGTCTATTAAGAGCTGTATGAATAAATTATGCTTTTTGCAGGGAAAATTTTCACATGGATTAAATTTTACAGTACCTTTTTGAGTTTAAATAGGAAATAAACTGGGTTAAGAGTATTTGTTTTGAATGGTAAAATTTTTCCCTATTTTTTTAATATTTTAATATTTAATATTTTTCTACAGTTAAAAAATCAAAATTTTGTTTTGGAAAGATTTCATTATTTTTAAAACTTTGAATTAAGCTCTTTTTATTCTTGTACAAGTCTTAAACTGTTTAGTAGATGATCTCAATTCCAAATTAACCAATTTCTGCACATGGGCCCCCTTTTTTTTTGACAGGGACATTTTGAGATTTCTTGCCGATAGTTGTGAAGGAGAGGTTTTATTTGATTGTAGAGGTGTTTGGGAGAATTCATTTTTATTAGGTGAAAAGATTGGTTCATGGAAAAATAAATATTGAAGCATTATGTGACTTGAACTAATCTGGACTCTCCCCAGATGATATTGCTGATAGGATGAGGATGGATGCTGGAGAAGTAACGTTAATGAACCACAACTCCATATTCAAAACCCATCTCCTGTCACAAACAGGTTTTTCAGAGGACCAGCTTTCACTTTCTGACCATCAGGTTAGTAATAATTTTCTTTCCTTAATTAATGAAGTATTTAGGCTTAAGTTTTCATCTGATAGAGTTTATTTGCCACACTTGAAAACACAGGCAAATATGTAAACTTTTAGAATCGGTTATACTAGTGCTTCTCTGGTAGCTCAGCTGGTAAAAAAATCTGCCTGCTATGCAGGAGACCCTGGTTCGATTCCTGGGTTGAGAAGATCCTCTGGAGAAGGGCCAGTATTCTTGGGCTTCCCTGGTGGCTCAGCTGGTAAAGAATCTGCCTGCAATATGGGAGACCTGGTTTTGATTCCTGGGTTGGGAAGATCCCCTGGAGAGGGGAAAGGCTACCCACTCCAGTATTCTGGTCTGGAGAATTCCATGGACTGTATGATCCATGGGGTCACAAAAAGTTGGACATGACTGAGCAACTTTCGCATACTAGTATTTGGAATTTTGTTCGATATGTTAAAGTTAAGATAAGAACCAGGCTATTTATGAATTCTTAGAGAATGGTACCTTTTAGAAAACTCTTATTCCTCAATATTTTATTTACCAGTACACGGATCAGTGATCTTTTAAACTGATGTCTTAAAATAGCTGAGCGTTAAACGGGAGGAAATTGAAAATATACAGCAGCTCTGAGATTTCTCTGTTCTATAAAGCTTAGTTTCTCAGGGATCAGGAGCATCAGCATCATCTGAGAGCTTATGAGAAATACAGAATCTCAAGTTTTACTCCATACCTACTGAATCAAAATCTATAGTTTAAAAAGTCTCCAGCTGATCTATATACACATTAAGATTTGAGGATCACTGTTAATAAAGCAGTCTTTCTCAGTAGGAAGCCATTACTAGTTTGGATAAGACTGTTCTTTGCTGTGTTCAGAATGTTTAGCATCCCAAACCCCTGGGCACTTAATACCTGTAGCATCTGACCCCAGTAATCATTTTGATAACTGAATATATATATAATCTCCACATTTACAGATTTGTCCTGTGGCACAGGAGCACCCCTGATTAAGAACTGCCCTGTTAAGTTATCAAAAGAATCAAAACCAGGTTGATTTTGTCAGCTGCTTTGTTGTGTGATACAGCTGGCTTTGAGAATAGGATATACTAGATACATATTACCTTGTAATGAGCATTCTATGAACTAAGTTGTTTAGCAGATATTTTCCCATTTTTCCCCTTGAAGCCTTAGTCATTTCATCAGATTGTCTATGTTTCTTCCTTTCTTACTAGCATGCAGTTTATCATATATATACATATATTTAATTGTTCTGAAATGTGTCATAATCTTGTCTAATTATATATTTTTCCTAGTGTCAATCTTTATTGCATTTTATTGTTAAAAATATGGCTTAAAAATTTTTTGTTTTGTTTAGATTTTACCTTCCAGGCGAGGAAATTTGGACCGGTCTTACACTTGTTCTACAAGAAGTGCAGCTTATAATCCAAACTATTATTCAGGTATGACACATTACTTGGAGTCAAGGCATTCCTACCTTTCAGTCTTCTTAGCAAATCGTTTGTGTTTACTGTCTCTAAAAGTGAAAACATTGTCAAAAGCAAAATGGTATTTTTTTCCACTAAAACATCATTTTAGTAAGCTATTTGTGGTTGCTATAATACTTCACTAATCTAGTTTCAACCGAACATTTTTTAAGAGAAAGTATTTTTTTGGAATCAGTTCTCCTACTTGCTTATTATGCCATTGTAAAAAGCAGTACAAGTCTGGTTTTGGATTTTTTTTTTTAAGATATGTGTATGTAATGTGAAGCATACTTGTTTTGTACTGATTTAAAGCACAGAGCTAGCCTATTTGTATTTGGCTTAAAACCATAAATTCTGAAAACTTATTTCTACCCAAGCTTGTCCCTCCTTTAGGGAAGGAAATGTTCACTACGTGTTTCTGTCTAGCACCTGCCACAGCCATGCTTGCATATTCAAGGGCTTGCCTTTTCAACTTGTGATCCATAACAGAAATCGGCATTCTCTAGGCTATTCCTGGCCCCTGGCCTGCCTTACTTTTCATCTGCCCCCTTCTTAAGGTTTGGATTTGTAATGATCTGGCTCTGTCTTGGGGAAACTTAAGAGTTTTTTTATTGGTTAGCCTCCTGGCAGCATGACCCAGGAAGATTGTAGTGGTCTTCCAAAATTTTTCACTCCTCATGCTTTCATCTCCTCACCTGACCACAAGTATGGGAATATTAGCCATACCATTGAACTTGTTTCAGTGGAATTTTTATAAGGATAAATTGAGATAATAAATATGAAATGCAAATAATAATTATTCTTATTTGGCTTCCTCAGGATTCAGCAAGATGAGATCTCCTCCCCTAAAAAGACGTTAGTATGATGTTCTTTGAGATTTATATTATATTTAAATATCATTTAGTGGGTGGTACTTTACCTTGGGCACTGGATTTCCTCTCCCAGGGTGGGAAATGGTCTCCACATAGTATGTGCTTAATTGTATAGAAAAATCAGTTAATTTTTTCAGAAAGTAACTCTGCCATCATTGTTGTTGAAAAGTTCTTTCTGATGAGCAGAGAGCCTGAAATCTGGCTTCATAGGTTATTAGTATTAATACTATGAATAGGACAGTTGAGTGGATAATGAAATCAGATCATTAATATTTTCATTTGAACTCAAGCTATATATGCTTGTAATTTTGTTTGCTGGTTTACCATTGGACAGAATATTTGGTTTCAGTTTAAAGTAATTACCTTTAATATTAATTACATTTAATAATAAACAGTCATATATAGAAAATTATACTCAAATTATATTCAATATCTCCTGGCTAACTCAACTCTTACTTAATTCTGTGGTCATTTCTGTTTTTTTGTCAGTATATATCCATGTACACATTGTATGATTCAAAACATACCATCTTTTGTTAACCCAGTTTTTAAAAAAGTAGTCTGCTTACCTATTACTCTTCATATTTACCTTTTTCTGTTGATTTCTAATAACCCATGGAATTTATATGCGCATTCACAGTCCTTTACGTCCAATCCCAAAATTCAAAAGGCTCTGAAAACCAAAAATTTTTATCGTAATTTGTTTGACATCAAGATTGAGCTGTATTCTTTTCTTGGCAAAAAACTACATGAATTGATATTTAACTATTTTATGTTTTGCTTTTTTAAAAATCTCTGTAAATATGAATATTTATGAATTTCACTATAGATATATCAATATGTTTGATAACAAGGTGCTGCTTCAGGTTATACTTAGAAGCACTACATAATATATGCCAGATTATCTTTGTAAAATTTCAAAATTTTTTTTAAATGTAGAAATACAACTGAATCCAAGGGGCTGAGATTTAAGATAATGGGCATGTATCTTCATTTCCTTCATTTTCTTTATGGTTTAGGTCCCTTCACCTTCATTGTTTTTAGGTATTATAAATACATAACTTAAAAACATTTATTTTTAGCTTTCTTCTTTTAAATTTCAGTAGACCCTTGATACTCACAAAGGGTATTTCTGAGATCATCTCAGGTCTCTATATTCTTGACTGTGGTGGTATTTAACAAAGTGCTGGCTTTCTACTCAATAATGTGATTCTTGAGGGTTAGTTTTCTATGTTTGTCCTCATACCACAAGTTGATCCCTATATCAAAATCTTATGTCAGAGTTTTTGTCTCTCACTTGAAAGGCCTTTTTTTTTTTTTTTAGGAAAAGAAAAAAATTTGTAAGTTACTTTAAATGTGATGATGACTTATCAACAATGAGTAATAAAACCACATTGAATGGAGACGCTGAGCCATTACATTCATTCTCTAAATTAAAACCTGAAGCAGAGGATTCAGATTTATGCCTCTGCCGAATATAATCTAGTCTGTGACCAAACAAATTTATGGTGTTTCACAGACTGCTAAGGTTGCTCTCTGACAATTAGAAATTTAAATCTGTGAATGCCAAAGATCTGTATGCTTTTTTTTCTTATACTGAAAACTGTAATTCAAATCCTTTTACTGTGTACTTTTTTTAAACTTTGTTGCCTTGCTACACCCATTCTTGTTTATTCCAAGTCCTGCAGAATATTGTTTCTGCTATTTCCTTTTCTTTTCTGATAATTTACACGTTAATTTCTGTGGTCATTCACCTTGATTTGATTGGGCTAGACATGGGTCCTCAGTTTACTTGCCTTAGTCTCCTCATTATGACCGAATTGGTTTTTGTCTCCTCTCTTACCTTATCTACTCCTCCACTAAGGTGAAAACAAACACAGGAAAACCTCAAACTAGAATCTAGAATCTACAGCTTTCCATTTACACTTTACTGGATCTGCTTCTCTATATCAAGCTTTTACAATATTTCCAAGATCAGACCATGTAAAATGCTGATTTTTTTTTTAAGCTGATTTTAAAAGAAAAATTTAGAAAGCAGAAATGCATCATTTTCACTTTAATAACTTATTGTTGACCAGACTTCAAGACCTCTTGATTTTATTAAGAGCACGTTTGGAAAAAAAATTAAAACATTCTAAACCTTAAATAAAAGTAGCTCAAGATGAAAAGAAATTATTTTGCTCATGCTTAAAATCATTATCAATGTCTTATCTTTGTAAAATATGTAAATTAGGTTGCCAAACTGACATTTAGTAGGTAAGATGAGTTGAAGCATCCTGTATTCACAAGAACTAAATAAACCTGAAACTTAATAGGAGCAACTGATAGTTACTTTCATTATAAGTGATTGCCTGACACACTTTTTTTTAATATGAAGTTTCAGTGTCCATAAAAATATTGCCTGTCTCTATAGAACATGTGTATAGAAAAGTAGAAAAATACCCGTAATTCCATCACCAAATTAAAATTTTGGTGTATTCCCCTATAGTGCTGTGTGTGTACACACACACATACGTAATCTTATTTGTGGCATTTGCAAACTGACTTCTTAATGATGGCAATACTAAAAGAGAGTGCAGCCTCCTTGGTGGTCCCTCTGTAGCTTTGCTTGATCACATCAGCAGTAGAGCATTGTTCAGTAATATCACTGAGTGATTCTGGTGAAATAGATTCCTTGATCCTGTGCTTTTTCCTTTAATTTTAAAGCCAAAAAACCTGTGACATCTGTCAGATACCATCAAAGTGGCTACTCTGGTTTATCCTTAGTCTCAAATTTGCATTTTTTGGTAGACTTATTCCTCAAGTAGACAGCCAAAGTTAGATCATTCCCTAATCAAATTTTAGCAAAAAGTATGAGAAACAGATTTCTATCATTATTACTTTGCTTAAAGATAATGATTTTCTGATCCTTTAATGAAACTCATTTTCATTAGCCTCATGTCTCTATTTTTACAGTAATAGTAATAGATGTCAAGTCAAGCATAGTTGTTGGCTGCAGAGGGAAAAAGTTGTAATTCATTATGAAAATAAATTTAATTATTAGGTTAGGTCATACACTGGTACAGTAATGGTGGTACTTTATACCACCCTTGACTGTTTCTTTTATTTCTCTTATTTACCCTAAATTCTGATAATCCTGATCAACTTCAAAAAAATCCACAATACAAAACTAGTATTTTGGTCAGTTGCCTTAACTTTTTAGATAAGAGTATCAAAAGCTACATTAAGTAATTTAAACAGCAAATACTTAATATTGTGCAAAATTCTATAGTAATATGCTTTGAAAGAGGATCTTCAAAATGATGTGGGCATTAGACAAAAATTCTGGAAGTAGAGAATTACGTTTTTACCTTTCCATTGGTGCTCCTCAGTCACATTGGCTAACATCTGAACTTATTTTGAAGGTGCTGTTTTAAATTGTCCCATCCTGCTGATAGAGGAGAATATAAAAATTATCCTACTCCTAGCTGAAACTGAAAGATTTTTATCATCCCAGTTTGTAAGCCACAAGTCATAAAACTGAAATAAGTAATCCTCACTTAGTCTGACTGCAGTAACAAGTATCAGAGTATTGATATGTTTGATCATAACATTCAATGACTGAAGTTATCATACCAGAACCAAATGCATATCATGGGTCATTCCTGCCATAAGCCGGCCAGAATAAGCAGCAATTAGGTTATCTCTGCTCTTAGACAGAGCCCCTGAGTCGTGAACATGGTAATTAAAAACAGAGTGACAC
Organism: Budorcas taxicolor; assembly: GCF_023091745.1. NCBI lineage: Eukaryota > Metazoa > Chordata > Mammalia > Artiodactyla > Bovidae > Budorcas > Budorcas taxicolor. The sequence goes on from NC_068914.1 coordinate 76,929,901, forward strand.
CAGCTGCTTATTAAGCAATAACTGTTGTTCATTTGAATTACAATTCTCCTTGGCCCTCCACCTGCTTTCTTACTGGTCTGGCCTACCTTCTTTCAGGCCCAGGCCTGGGAGTGCTTGCAAGATATAGTTGGGGTAAAATGTTGACTTTTGGTGGACACCACGGAGTCACATTGATGCAGATAAGGCACATGGCTGTGGCAGGATTCAGCTCCTTCATCAATTTTCAGGTTAGTATGGCTGAATCACTTATAGTTTGTAGAAGTTCCCTTACTGCAGACTTTGCTGGCAGTTGAGACTGGTATCTTTCTTCCATGAGAGACATGGTGATATGCCACATTACTTTGGAATACAATGTTGGACATGGTTGCAGTCATATGGAGAACCACTGTAGGTATTTGTTTAATTTATTCAAACCTTTATTCTTCTAGACAACACTTCCTCAGACAGTTTTATTGGCTCAGGAGACCTAAGAACCTTTGGCCAGAGTGCAAATGGCCAGTGGAGAAATTCCACTCCGGTATCAGGTTCAACTTTACAAAAATCAAGAAACAGCCGAAGTCTTTACCTCGAAACCCGAAAGACCTCAAGGTAAGTATTCTGGCTGCTTAGTTCACAAGCCCTTTCTCCATTATAAGGGAAAATGGCCATAGGACAGTTGTTACTTTGGCACTTTTAAGAAGTAACACCATTTTTGAACTTTAAACCATAGTGCATACGTGTGCATGCTAAGTCACTTCAGTCATGTCTGACTCTGTGACCCTATGAACTATAGCCAGCCAGGCTTCTCTGTCCATGGGGTTCTCCAGGCAAGAATTCTAGACTGGGTTGCCATGCCATCCTTCAGAGGATCTTTCCAACCCGGGGATTGATCCTGAATCTCCTACATCTTCTGCATTGGCAAGCGGGTTCTTTACTACTAGTACAAAGATGTGGACAAATTCATTTTGTACTTTAAAGTTTTAATTTATTTGGTGCTGAATTTTGATGACAGCCAAAGTGAAAATGGATCAATTTCTGCAACTTTAATAGCTAAGAAACCACATTTTGCAGACTTTTGACATGAGCAGAGACCTGACTTCAACCAAAGCAGGCTTTTACTTTGGATCACTATTTCTATTAGATAATACACGCATAAAGAACTTCATCATAGTTAGCCTAACTTATAAGCCCTGCTTACCCCCTCGCCAAATTTATTCTGATTATTAAAGCCAGATGAAGTTTGGCTTAGAAACTTTCCCCTCAAATACTTTATGTTAGTAAATTTTTTATATGGTATTTATGATTTCTTAAATATTACTCTGGTGATAGATTTTAGACATGTAGGGTCATTTAGTTTTTTGTTTAGTCAAAGCTAAGCTTTCTGGTGTTAATTGAAACCAACTTGATAGTTTTTATTTTATGATTATTAGCACATGACCTCTGGAAACATGTGTGAGTACACCTAGGATTTGTCTTTCCTACTTCTTAATATTTAAAAAAATTATAAATCATTCATATAAAAAAAGAATTCATTAATACAGTTGCATTGTAAAAATTAAAACATTGCCAATAAAGCCAAAAATCCCTTAACCCCTACTCACAGTCTTACTCCCTTCCTCTTCATATGTTTGCTTCCAAATCTTTTCCTGTGTTCATTTCTCTTTCACTCTCTCTTACTTATATATAGAATGATATATATGCTATGTAATACTATAGAATGTATAATATGTTTACTTCATTAAAGATATTCTGTATGCATCATTTGGCAAGTTGCTTTTTTTTACCCAATAATGCCATACTGCTATTTTTTAAAATAATGTTATTATAGAAACAAGGCACATGCTTTGTACAAAGTTAGAAAATACAGATAAGCACAAAATAAGCAATAAAAACATCATATTCCCACCAATCAGAGATCACCTTTGTAATATCTTACATTAATATATATATCCTTCCAGATATTTTCCTCTGTTTACACTCACTTTTTTCCAAAAATGAGTTCACACTGTGCATACTCCTCTGTAATCTTTTTCAGTCATCTTCTCTTTTTTCATTCAGTAATTTTATCTTGTATACCGAATAAATTATATTTAAGTTTTCCTAGTTGACCCAAAAGTATGCTTTACAGCTAGTTTGTCCAGACCTTATCCTTTTGTAGCTAGTTTGTACAATCTAGAATTGTATCAGTAGTTATCCCCCTTCAGTTTCTTACAGTCTTGAATAGCACTCGCTTTTCTTTATAGATCCATGATGTTTTATATTTATTTTTTAAGTAGATAAATTAAGATTTTTATTGGAGTTTCAATATCAAATTCTCAAAAATTAATAGAATGAATATACTGAAAAGTCAAAGGATATAGCAGACCTGAAAAGCGCTGTGAATCAATTCAACGTGATTAAGATTTATACAGTTTTCACACGGTGGTAATATACAAACTCTACTCGAGTCCTGTGGACTGTGAACCAGGAGGCACTGTGTGTACATCCAGGGACATGAGGTTAGAAGCAAAAGTTTCATGGTCTAAAAGCACTGAAATCATACAGAGTCTGTTCTCTTATCACTATGGAATTATGTTAGAAGTCAATATCAAAAGATATTTGAAAATAACCCACATATTTTCAGGTGCAATGTGACATTTACCAAGAGAGTTCTTCAACTTAGCCATTGAAAGCCTCAGTAAAGTTAGAGGGCGATTGCAGAGAAGAAAGCATTTAAATGAGAAATTAGTATCAAAATGAGGGATTAATATTAAAGATACTTTAAACAAAATCCCATGTATTTGGACATTAAGTGTCCACTTTTAAATGATGAGTGTATCTAAGAAGTCATAACAAGGAAAATTAGAAAATATTTTTAGCATAAAAATGAAAAGAGAATTTACCAGAAATTGTTGCATGTAGCTTAAGCTGCTCAATGCGGTTGAATACAACATGGAGTCTTGAATAAGACAAAACAAATAGTGGACACTAGCATAACATTCTGTGAAACTGGAACAAAATCTGTAGCTAATACTCTATCACTTGTTAATTTCTTGTTTTGTTTTTTTTTTTACAACATAGTATTTCTTTATATTATCAGAATTGGATTAGAAGTTTCATGCCTCATTCAAAATTTTTTTAATATACATTTTTTTTATCACTAAGATAATAAATTTTCTAGACTTTCAGCAGTAATACTAGATCCTAAAATACATGGAATTATATCAAAGTTTTCAGTGACTGTAAGTTAGAAATCTAGCATTCTGTTCATTCTAAGTCGAACAATTATGGAATCAAAATGTCTTAAATTCTTTTAGCTAGGCAAAAACTCATAAATCTTCTAAAATATACATATTACACATACTGTGTGTGTGTGTGTATATATATATGTATACAACAGCTTTTCTACTACAGAATAGCACCCCCTTTTTTATGACATGATGTTTTTCTGCATAATTTTTACCTTTTGGATTTGACACCTATGCTTCCTCATAGTATCATTATTTTGTCCTCTCTTCAGCATGCATTTTATAAACTAGATTTTTTTGCTTGAGTAGAATCTGATACTGTGTTATATCACATTAGAAAACCTACAGCCATGTTAGTGATGCTGGGTTGACCTCTGGATTAGAGTGATAACACTCTGATCCTGAATTATTAGGTTTTCTTCCTCCTTTTGACTAAAATGTCACCTAAATGATGTTACTTTGGCATTCTATGAATGACCAGTTTCAAATCAACCTAAGAGTTATTAAATGATAACCCTTATCTGATAATTTTTTAATTGAGGTATAATTGATATATAACATTGTATTAGTGTCAGGTGTACAGCATAATTATGTAATATTTGTATATATTATGAAATGATCACCAGAATAAGTTAACACCCATCATCATACAGAAAGATCTACTCTCAATAACTTTCAAATATGGTATTATTAACTGTAGTCACCATGCTGTATATTACATCCCCATGACTTATTTTGTCACTGAAAATTTGTACCATTTGGCCCCCTTTGACCTGATAATAATTTTGTTAGAGTTAATGAAATAGTATTTTTCTGATTTTATCATTTCTTTTGTACTAATTAATTGGCACTCTGCTATAAGGGAGAGCTTTTTTTTGTCATTAGTTAGAGCTGTTTGTTTACCCTCTGGCAAGGCAGAGTATGTGATAATAAATCTTTCTTTTTCATTACCAATTTTCAAAGTAAGTTTTAGCCACTTCATGTGGTTCAGATCAGTTCAGATTAGTTCAATCTACGACAATCGTTACTCTTCTAATGCTTACATTCTCACAGCGGTGGCCAGTGGGAGCTCCTTCACTCTTCCATCTGGGTCTGATTCAACATAGTTGGTTGGTGGTAGCTCCCTTGCTTTCTGGCATTGCAGGATGCCCTCATGCTGTTTCTTTAGGTAGAAGAATCTTTGCGTTGAAACACATACAGACACTCTAGGAAAAATAAATACAAAAGACACTGTGGGGAATCCATTATATCCTTACCAAGCAAATTGTATTGGCCTTCCCATCTTTTTCTGGCTGCATCTACCCACCTAAGAAAAGAAGCCTGTTCCTGAGATTCTAAGTTCTTGCTCCTTTACCCACTCCATCACGTATAAAAATCATCAGAGTTTGAAAGAGTTAGAGTATATGTACATTTTTATTTTCTTTAGACCTAATCTGATTTCATTTGGATTCAGACCACATGTATTGATTTAAAAAGTTCATTTCAATAAATTCAGCTTAGTTAGCTATGTACATTATTCTTCATCCTCAGCAGAAAGAAAATTATATGAGTGTAAGTAGCTATGCTGGGTGATAATAGATAAAGAAGAACACATAGGAAATAACTATAAATTATTAACCTAACCTTAGAGATAAAACTGGGTTTTGAGTCGACAAAAATATTTTTATTGTCAGTTTTCTTCATTATTTGAAGCAGATATGGTATCAAGAAACAATTCTTCAAAAGAGGTAAGCAGAGAGGCCAGAAGAAGTCACAGTGATGCAGCCTCATAATAAGCCTTCTAGTTGTTTTTAGTGACAGATGGGAGCCCTCTGTTGGCCTTTTAGGAAACTTTAAAATTCAATTGAAAGACTCATTTGAACTTCAGCTTTATTCATCTTTGCATATTTAATCTTAAAATATTTTCCTCCAAAAGGCTAGAAGAGGGCCTGCAGGGAAATATGTGCATATTAATGTACCTTGAACCCCTATTTTCTGAAGAAATCTAATCCAATGTGCTTTCTGTCATAGATGGTGAAACTAAGAAATAAAATTTTAGGTGTTTGATAGTTATATAGTTTGGCTGTTTAAGACTTAATAAAGAGCAAAACTTGAAAAAGCAACTCATGTATCATTTCCTGATCATTTTCATCTGTCATTCTACCTGTTAATTTTTTGTTTCTGTTATTCCACTTTGTTTCTTGAAAGTGGAAATCACTTGCCTAGATTTTCATGTCTTTTCTTACAAACTCTTTTTTTTTTATAGTGGATTATCAAACAATTTTACAGGAAAGTCAAACCATCACTGCCACGTGTCTGCATATGAAAAATCTTTTCCCATTAAGCCTGTTTCAAGTCCATCTTGGAGTGGTTCATGTCGTCGAAATCTTTTGAGCCCCAAGAAAACTCAGAGACGACATATTAGCACAGCAGAAGAGGTAAGGAAAAGCTGCTAAAAGTTAAACTTGCCCTACATTCAGCTATTTGTTCCCTCTGACTTAGATGTTTATTAACCATTGCATTCACTTAACCCTTTCTGGTTTTTTTTTCTTGATTACTCTTTGAGTGCTGTCATCTGTTCTAAAAAGATTAAGGAGATAATTTAGCAGTATTTTTCTTACCATCTTTTATTCCTGTTGGATAGCAGACTTAATCTTCAGTATTGTCTGAGCGGCTTCTCGTACATCAAACTATCTCTTTTCTCTTTTGGACCCTTCCTAAAACTCTAGCTTCATGTGGCAAAACTGTTAACCTTGCTGGATTTGATAACATACCTGCCTGCCCTTCTTACCAGGATAGTTTTTCCTCAATATAAAAGAAAAATCAAGAAGGCACTTAAACAATTTATGTCTTTTCATTATGAGTAAAATCTTTGAGATCATAAATTTTCTCCACAAGAAAGATGTGTTGACACTGTGTTATTATATTCATTCAGTAAACTTAAAAGAAAAAAATCATTTCTGTAAATGTATAATTTATAAAGTAAGGAAATGTACTTAAACCTGTTCAATTAAATATTTATTATGCATCTAGTCAGCTTTGGACTGGTTGCTGTGGAGATACAAATGAATAATAATGACCTCACACTTAGATAGCATTGGATTTTCCAGTGTGCTTTCCACATATATTATTGTTTTGAATTCCTTTAATCTATGAAATAGGAAGAGATGAGGGAAAACCACATTTTACAAGGTTGGAAAGTAAATGTCAGAAGTCACACAACTAATAAATGGTCAGCCTGCAACCCAGTTCTTCTGCATGAGTCCAGTGTGGTATGATTTCTCTACACAACATGGTGATGTGGTTCCTGCCCATTAAGAGCTTCCAGAGCCTGAAGTCAAGAGTATAGTGTTACGTGCTAAAGTGAAGTCACTCAGTTGTGTCCGACTCTTTGCGACCCCATGGAGTGTAGCCTACCAGGCTCCTCCATCCATGAGATCCTCCAGGCAAGAATACTGCAGTGGGTTGCCAGTTCCTTCTCCAGGGGATCTTCCCAACCCAAGAATCGAACCCAGGTCTCCCACATTGCAGGCAGATGCTTTAACCTCTGAGCCACCAGGTGATGTGCTAAACAATTACATAATTTGGTGGTGAAGATCTCTTAGGTGGCAAAACTTCATTATTTGTGACATGGTTAGTTAAAAATGCTGTATGTTTTTTGGTTTTAAATTTGTATTGAATCTACACTGTTCACAGAGGGTGACAAAACTAGTGAATCATCAGAGAGAAGGATAGACAAAACTGGCAACAGTTGCCTTTGGTGATAGCTGAGCAACAGCTATTTCTTTTTCACTGTACCATTTGTAACATTGAATTTAGTACCATCAGTTACTGCATATATAATTTTTTTTTAATTACTGGAGTGGCAGGAGTTGTGCTTCTGCTAGAGCCTAGGCAGTCTGCAGATTACAGACTTGTGGGGAAAGAGTGTGGGCATGGCAGCAGGACACAGGCCTCCCAGATCCCTCCTTGCCTCCTGGCTGCTGGGATCATAAGTATCCTTCAAACCATGTACATTGTAAGCCCACACCGTTCACTCACTAGCCAACCAGTATTTGGGACAACTCAGCCCCGCCTTCTTCTTTCACCTTCACTTCCAGCCTGAGGACTTGGGCTGACCAAATACTTTCATCCTTCCAATCTACCCTCCAGGCCACAGGCTGGCTCAGTGGAGAATGAGAGGCTGGTTTCTCTTTCCTGCTGTAGTGTCAAGAAGATGCCAAAGATTGAACCTGTCCTATGGAATAAAAGCTGCAGAAAATTTTACCTCAGTTGTTTTTAGGCCTTTAATCTGCTGTGAAAAGCAAGGTACTTGTAGTATAGAAATATGAAGTAGTCTGTATTATATGAGTAAGATAAAATATTGGACCAAACTTTATTAAATGAAACTCTCAACAGATTATTTAGATGTTTAGTCTTAGGTGTTATAGATAATACAGATTAAAATACTACTTTTTTCCCACTAAAGTAAGATTAGTGATGGTAGCTTATCTGTTCAGTTCAGTTCAATTCAGTCACTCAGTCATGTCCAACTCTCTGACCCCGTGGACTGCAGCACGCCAGGCTTCCCTGTCCATCACCAACTCCCAGAGCCTACTCAAACTCATGTCCATTGAGTCGGTGATGCCATCCAACCATCTCATCCTCTGTCATCCCCTTTTCCTCCTGCCTTCAATCTTTCCCAGCATCAGAGTCTTTTCAGATGAATCAGTTATTCGCATCAGGTGGCCCAAGTATTGGAGTTTCAGCTTCAGCATCAGTCCTTCCAATGAATATTCAGGACTGATTTCCTTTAGGATGGACTGGTTGGATCTCCTTGCTGAAAACTTACAAACTGGAGGAAAAGTTATTTTCCATGGAAATATTGGGATCTCCAAGGGAGGTGCTGTTGCTTATGTTTAAAGGAGAATTGTATATAATCTTAAATCTAGAGTTGTCTAACATCTTCAGGAATATGAAGCCGTCTATAGAATTGACATGTCACCACTTACTGTTCAGTTTTACAACAGAGATTTGAAGATATATACAAGGAAGAGGAATTTGGAAATATGCATATGGTGGCTGTACTACCACTTGGCTGATGGCTGATTCAAGGGCAACATTAAAGAACAATATTATCTAATTAATAGTAACCTCTATATGGCTTATGGTTACTATTAATTAGATAATATTGTTGTTTAATGTTGCTCTTGAGGACTTTCCTGGTGGCTCAGACGGTAAAGTGTCTGTCTATAATGCAAGAGACCTAGGTTCAATCCCTGGGTTGGGAAGATTCCCTGGAGAAGGAAATGGCAACCCACTCCAGTACTCTTGCCTTGAAAATCTCATGGATGGAGGAGCTTGGTGCAGGCTACTGTCCATGGGGTCACAAAGAGTCGGCACAACTGAGCGACTTCACTTTTCTAGCCATATACGCTGTTTAAGTTAATTTAAATAAAATAAAAATGTAGTTTCTCAGTCACATTAGCCACGTTTCAGGCACTCATTAGCCATACTTGGCTAGTGACTACAATATTGGATAGTACAGGTTAGGAACATTTCCGTGATCACAGAATGTTCTCTTAGTACTGTTACAGAGGGTGTGAGTTTCTGTTTGGGAAAGAAAAAATACTAAGAAAAAAATAGAAATGTTAAATGGCAATAACACAGGTAGTTTCCTTTCAGTTATATGTTGCTTCCAGACATGCTTCTATGCTACGTATTAAGCAACATTTTAAGATGTTGGGCTGCCTTACAAATGACACTGGTGGGTTTATTCTTTTTTTTTCTTTTTTTAAGAAAAACATACTTTACTAATTATCCTTAAACTTATTAAACTTTCTTTGGTCATTTATTAGATTTATAACATAATATTAGCCAACTTCCTTCGCCCTAATATTTTACCCAATTATAGCTTCCTTTCCTCTTAATTTCTTAATTTGCTCACTCAATAGAAAATGGTTTAACAAGTAATATTGTTGTTCAGTCGCTAAGTTGTGTTCGACTCTTGGCAACCCCATGAACTGCAGCACACCAGGCTTCTCTGTCCATCACTACCTTCTTGAGTTTGCTCAGACTCATATCCATTGAGTCAGTGACGCCGTCCAACCAGCTCATCCTTTATTGCCTCCTTCTCCTCTTGCCCTGTTTTTCCCAGCATCAGGGTCTTTCCTAATGAGTCAGCTCCTCACATCAGGTGGCCAAAGTATTGATGCTTCAGCATTAGGCGTTCCAATGAATATTCAGGGTTGATTTCCTGTAGGATTGACTGGTTGGATCTCCTTGCTGTCCAACGGACTCTCAAGAGTCTTCTCCAGCACCACCATTCCAAAGCGTCAGTTCTTTGGCATTCAGCCTTCTTTATGGTCCAGCTCTCACATCCAGACATGACTACTGGAAAAAACATAGTTTTGAATATATGAACCATTGTTGGCAAAGTGATGTCTCTGCTTTTTAATGCACTGTTTAGGTTTATCATAGCTTTTCTTCCAAGGAACAAGCGTCTGTTAAATCATAAATCAGTTTAAACTGAAAGTATGGGGCTTGAAGAGACCTCAGATAATTTGGAGTATTGGACATTTACTTCTGTTCGTTTTTTGTTGTCTGATGACTGAGGTTGTTCAGGCTCAGACAGAAGCTTTTCTTTGAAGATATATTTATTGAAGAAAATGATTTGTTGGGGACTTTTGTGTATGTTAAATTATTTTTAAAAGTCAACTTTGTGTTGAATTAATCTAGATTTCTTATAATTTGCATTAGATGAGTCACTTAATGGCATGTTGGTTCTTCATGTTTTATTTATAAGTATAAAAATTTATTCCAAGAAAACATTTTTTATGTGATAGGAGGGAGGAGGGAAATGTTTCTAACTTTTTATGGTTTAATTCTTTTTAAAAAATTGTATTGAATTGTGATTTACAATATTGTGTTAGTTTCAGGTGTACAGCAGAGTGATTCAGTTATACATAGTATGTATTCTTTTTTCAGATTTTTTTCTCATATAGGTTATCACAGAATATTGACTAGCATTCCCTGTGCTATACAGCAGGTCCTTGCTCCTTGTGTGTCTTGTAATCGTAGTGCATATATGTTCATCTCAAGCTGATTTATTCCTCCCCTCGTTTCCCCTTTTGTTTGTAGTATTTAGGGTACCACAAAGATCCTTTCTATCTCATCTATTCTTGGTGTTCTCTTGAGGTCTTTAAGTGATGGGGATATTTCTTTGCCTTCCCTTCATATGCAGAGTAGCCTCTTACACCAGTGTATCTGCTTTACTTTTCTTCCTGTGATAAGATAATACGATCAAAGCTTTTTAAGGTGTAATTTGTTGGGATAGTGGAAGTGAACTAAAATTTAGAGTTAATATCCATGACCCAGGTGTAGTACTCCACTTCTGATTCCCTTCCCTCCCTCGATTTCCCTTCCCTTCCTCCATTTTACCACCCTCGAAGACAGCATACTGTTAACCCCATAGTATTGTGGATTCGGTTATTTGGTATGGTGGGAAAGTGAAATCAAGATTTATATTAAAGAGTATTCAGACTTTCAGGCATTAAAGTGCCAGACAGTACGGCTTTCCAGTATATAGATCACAGTGGGGCTAGTTGGCAAAGATCTCTCTTACACCCTAATAATCTGCAATGATGCTGCTTTCTTTGGATTATGTACTTGAAGAGTTTTCATAATAGAAAATTTGTCTTTTAATAAGGGCTTCCCTAGTGGCTCAGATGGTAAAGAGTCCTCCTGCAATGCAAGAGACCTGGGTTTGATCCCTGGGTTGGGAAGATCCTGGAGAAGGGAACAGCTACCCACTCTAGTATTCTGACTTGGAGAATTCCATGGACAGAGGAGCCCGGCAGGCTACAGTCCATGGGGTTGCAAGGAGTTGGATAAAGAGGCATTAATTATGATTTTTAATTATAAAAATATATAGACAGTCTCTTCACAAACACTAAAAAAAAGGACCACCATTGTCTTGAATATATTAAGGTCTAAGGGGTAAGATAATAGTATTTATTTTCTTCATAGAGAACATTGCAGATTTGTTTCTTCTCTTGGTTCTGTTTTGCCACCAAATGCTCAACTACTTCTTTCTTTTGTGATCACTCAACTATTCAGATTTAAGGATAGCTCTTTCTCATAAGGGGTTGTCAAGTTGCACAGTGCAAGGTGTATCTTGTTAGATTGATAACATTATACTGACAATGTAACTGAGATTTACTATGTGCCCCTTGGACTGCAAGGAGATCCATCCAGTCCATCCTAAAGGAGATCAGTCCTGAGTGTTCATTGGAAGGACTGATGTTGAAGCTGAAACTCCAATACTTTGGCCACCTCATGCGAAGAGTTGACTCATTGGAAAAGACCCTGATGCTGGGAGGGATTGAGGGCAGGAGGAGAAGGGGATGACAGAGGATGAGATGGTTGGATGACATCACCAACTCAATGGACATGGGTTTGGGTGGACTCCGGGAGTTGGTGATGGACAGGGAGGCCTGGTGTGCTGCGGTTCATGGGATCGCAAAGAATCGGACGCGACTGAACTGAACTGAAAAAAAAGCTTGAAGAAGAAAAAATTTAGTGTCTCTTTACCTTTGCCTCAATCTTTGCTTTATTCATTGTGCTTTTAACAAACTTTTGTAATTGAATGAAATGCTTATGTGCGTATTGAAATATTGCAGTGTAGGATGTTGCTAGCACTGGCACGAAGTTTAAGATTATTTTGTGAAAATTGAAGTTTGTATTAAACTGTATATAAGATTTTTTTAAATCCTGGGGCATGTTATTTAATGAATTCAGCCCATTACTTCAGGGGATCTGTGCAGAGTAGGTACATGATTACAGTTACAAGTTCTCACGTAAACTGGTTCTCTGCTGAATGGCCTCATTTCTCACTGTTGTTCTCCTGATTCACACTGACCTTACTATTCCTTGAACACATCAAGCATATTCCTGTCCGAGGCCCTTTGCATTTGTTCTTCCAATATCTGGAATACTCTTTATAAATTTCTATGACTGATATATTCCTTTGATTTAGGCTTCTGTAGAAATATCACCTTTTTAGAGAAGTCTTATCCGTTCTTGCTGTTCTTCCTCCATCGCTTTCTGTTCTCTTCAATTTTCTTCATACTACTTGACTAATTTTTTGTCAGTCCTTCAGCTTTAATGTAAGCTCCCCAAGGCACAGACTATTTTATTCAGCGCAGCATCTCTAGTGCCTGGAGCATAGTAGGTGTTTAGGTTGGTAAGTGAACTATGCTGTGGAATATATGCTTTTCCCTAAATTCAGTATTGGAACTTCATGGAAAAAAAAAGAGTAAATGAAAGTTGGCAATGAAAACCATCTTTGGAAAATACTTACACTCTTAAGAATTGGGTAGAATAGGAAACAGCTCTGATCTTGACTGTTGCAATTACTTCCTTGTGATTTTTCTAATGGGTATCAGGAGTCAAGGACTTTGTTGGAGGCCTGTTTAGAGGTCCTCATTTTTTTTTAATGTTTTATTTCTGGGACAATCAGTGATGCAAAAATGGCCTTCTAGTTTCATATCCTACAGTTTCTGTGTGCTGCTGTTCACATATATGCCCCATAATTTTCCAAAATATACTGTCAAGTATTTGCTTCACTCACTTCTCTTATATGTGCTTTATACTTTTGTAGAATATTATTAATGAACCATAATTGTTAATTATCGTCAAGACACTGCCAGAGCTTTAAGAGAGCTCTGAGAGTCTAGATATTACCTAGAGAAGCATTGCCTCATTGAATGTATTTAAGATTTTTTTTTCTTCTTTTATAGACAGTTCAAGAGGAAGAACGAGAGATTTACAGACAGCTGCTACAGATGGTCACAGGGAAGCAGTTCTCTATAGCCAAACCCACCACACATTTTCCTTTACACCTGTGAGTCACAGAAACATATTTCAAATGAATTTTATTCTGCATTTTGTTATTGGATGTTGAAATTGTTTTCTTTCCTTGCTAGGTCTCGATGTCTTAGTTCCAGTAAGAATACTTTGAAAGACCCACTGTTTAAAAATGGAAACTCTTGTGCAACTCAGATCGTTGGCTCTGATACTTCTTCATCTGGATCTGCCAGCATTTTAACTGCCCAGGAACAATTGTCCCACAGTGTGTTTTCCTTATCCTCTTACACCCCAGATGCTGGTACATTTGGATCCAAAGATTCTGATCCTGTCCATCAACCCGAACATGACCACTCTCTTTCACATCAGGCAAATAACTTACCAGCTTCAAATACAGAATCTGAAGGTAAAAATGGAATTGTATCGCTATAGTTTCAGTAACCAATGAACGGTTTATTGGATCTATGAGAATTGTATGAATTATAGGCAAGGTAGTAATACACATGTAACTTAATTAAGATATAAGATACAAGATAGCTTAAATACATTTAATTCAGTTAGCCATGCCATGAGTAAATGAAACATATAAATAGCTTACTTTTTTCTTACAAATGATTGAGAGGCAAATGATTTCATATAATATTTAAAAGGTTAACTTCCTGAACAGTCTTGTGTCAGAGTATATTAAGCCCACCTACTTTAGTACTTTCTCTGTTTCTAGTACTTTACAATGAAAATTAAGTACCCTGAAGTTCTAGGAGTTTTGAAATATCAATTAAGAATCGAAGTAAAATTTCTTAAATAAATAGTACTTATAAAACCTGTGTAGTAGGTTTATGCATTTTGGAATGGTTGTCAGCAAGTTTTGAAAACAGAATTTTCTGTCTAACTTTCAGCTAACCAAAATATTTAGTCCCTTGGAATTCCAGTTAATTAAAGGTTTTGCTATGGTAGTTTTTTGTTTGTTTGCTTAGTTTTCCCCTCCTTTAGGTATGTATTCTGTGTGTATTTATGATATGTATTTAGGCATGTAACTTAAAGCAAGTTTTTTAATCTGTTCCTTACTTTCTTAAAAGTCTCACTTGGGGATAAAAATTGTTGGTGTCATTATATATATGGCTACACAAATTCACAGAAACTTAAAATTTTGTGAGGTGATTTACTGAGAATTACTATTAAAAGCCTTTAATTTCAGAAGCATTTATTTTATGTCAGATGCTTAGATACAACTCAACTGGAACAAATATACAATACTGAATGGTTTAGTTACTTCCCTATACCATTTATTAAATATTCTAAATAAGATTCTAATCATAGTGCTTTAGAAGGATATGATTCCTGCCTTTATCAATAGAAAATAAATGCTAGAATTTGTACTGTTTGGACTCTGCTGCTTCTCACATAGCTGTTGCTTTCTTTCTTTCTGCCTTCCCCCTCTTCCCTTCCCTCTTGCATCTTGTTCAGTCTCATACTGGTTCATGAACTAAAGACTTTCGAGAAATCTTGGCATGTTCTTATTTCTCAGGAATAGAAGGAAGAAGCACAGGGAACAAGCGCAGTCCAGGAGAAGATGCTGAAGGGCATATATACTTTTTTTTGGCTTTATTTGTGAGACAGGCTCTTCACTAAGCCCTATTTGTGGCTCAGTGAAAATGGACCTGCCTGTCTTTCTCCCATCTTTCCTTTATCCTTATGCTGTGTTATTTTTATGGAAATAGAATATAGCAAAGTATGGGAACTTAAGCCATAGACATCTAGAAGGTACAGCCATGTGGAATTTTGTTAATGATAGGCTCTTGTGTTTTTTGTTTAGGATCAGACTCTGTGATTTTACTCAAAGTGAAAGACTCCCAGATTCCAACTCCCAGGTAAACTTTGGTTAAAGGACATTCTTAACATTGTTTTCCCTCTCTTTAATCACAATTTCTTCACTAAGAGTTAAATAATATAAAACAGCCTCAATTCAGACCACTCTTATGTGTCGTTTGAATTATTTCAGTAACTTCTTAGTTGATCTTTTTTCTTCCAACCTCCGTTTTATTCTTCATGCCATTTTCCACCATGTTCTCTAACCCATTCTTTGCCTTGTTCGTTAGTCCACGTTCAGTTCTGCTGAGTGAACTTTCTAAAGTGCTTATCTAATCATTCATTAAACTCCCTCAAGAGTGCCTGATAAGATGTGCAGTCAAGCCCAAACTCCTAGTATGGTATTCAACACTCTTCCGCCACATGCCTTGCTTCCTGTCATACATTTTTTCTTTAAAAAATATTTATTGATAGCCTAGGGGTGCGGGTACTGGTACAGACATTGGAGGTAATAGCAGTTAACAAAATGAAGTTCCTGCTCTCAAGAAGTGTACATCCTAATTGTACCGAAAGGACCTTGATGCTGGAAAAGGTTGAGTGCAAGAAGAGAAGGGGGTGACAGAGGATGAAATGGTTGGATAGCATCACCTAATCAATGGATATGAATTTGACCTAACTCTGGGAGATAGTGAAGGACAGAGAAAACTCTGGGAGATAGTGAAGGACAGGGAAGCCTGGCGCGCTGCAGTCCATGGACTTACAAAGAGTTGGCCATGACTTAGTGACTAAACAACAACAAAGGAGAGGGATGGGGGACAAATAATAACAAATAATTAAATATACATATGCCTGGTGGTGATAAGTACCATGAAGAAAAACAAAGCAGGGTAACATATAGACTGGGGATTGGGCGTGCCATTTATCTAGATGGTCATGACGAGTTTCTGCTAAGCTGACATTTGCGGAGAGACACAATGGAGGTGAAAGAAGGAGCCATGTGCAAAACACTGGATTCTTTCATGTGTTTATTATATGCTGACTTACAAGATGATAGGTATTTTCATACTTTCACATGAATATGTGAAGTGTTTCTTCTGCCTGGTATGTTCCCCTTCTCCCCCTTCAACTTGTCTATCAAGCAGTAGTCTTTTTCTTATCTTTTAAGTCTCAGGTCAGATGTGATCTTCTGTATGAAACTTAACCCCTCTGAGAGGTACCAAGTATTTCTTCCTCTGTAATCCAGTTCAGTTCAGTTCAGTTCAGTCGTGTCCGACTCTTTGCGACCCCATGAATCGAAGCACGCCAGGCCTCCCTGTCCATCACCAACTCCCAGAATTCACCCAAACTCATGTCCATCAAGTTGGTGATGCCATCCAGCCATCTCATCCTCTGTTGTCCCCTTCTCCTCCTGCCCCCAATCCCTCCCAGCATCAGAGTCTTTTCCAATGAGTCAACTCTTCGCATGAGGTGGCCAAAGTACTGGAGTTTCAGCTTTAGCATCATTCCTTACAAAGAACACTCAGGACTGATCTCCTTTAGGATGGACTGGTTGGATCTTCTTGCAGTCCAAGGGACTCTCAAGAGTCTCCTCCAACACCACAGTTCAAAAGCATCAATTCTTCAGCACTCAGCTTTCTTCACAGTCCAACTTTCACATCCATACATGACCACTGGAGAAATCATAGCCTTGACTAGATGGACCTTTGTTGGCAAAGTAATGTCTCTGCTTCTGAATATGCTATCTAGGTTGGTCATAACTTTCCTTCCAAGGAGTAAGTGTCTTTTAATTTCATGGCTGCAGTCACCATCTGCAGTGATTTTGGAGCCCCAATAAATAAAGTCTGACACTGTTTCCACTGTTTCCCCATCTATTTCCCATGAAGTAATGGGACTGGATGCCATGATCTTCGTTTTCTGAACGTTGAGCTTTAAGCCAACGTTTTCCCTCTCCTCTTTCACTTTCATCAAGAGGCTCTTTAGTTCTTCTTCCCTTTCTGCCATAAAGGTGGTGTCATCTGCATATCTGAGGTTATTGATATTTCTCCCGGCAATCTTGATTCCAGCTTGTGCTTCTTCCAGCCCAGCGTTTCTCATGATGTACTCTGCATAGAAGTTAAATAAGCGGGGTGACAATATACAACCTTGACGTACTCCTTTTCCTATTTGGAACCAGTCTGTTGTTCCATGTCCAGTTCTAACTGTTGCTTCCTGACCTGCATATAGGTTTCTCAAGAGGCAGGTTAGGTGGTCGGGTATTCCCATCTCTTTCAGAATTTTCCAGTTTGTTGTGAGCCACACAGTCAAAGGCTTTGGCATAGTCAATAAAGCAGAAATAGATGTTTTTCTGGAACTCTCTTGCTTTTTCGATGATCCAGCGGATGTTGGCAATTTGATCTCTGGTTCCTCTGCCTTTTCTAAAACCAGCTTGAACATCTGGAAGTTCACGGTTCATGTATTGCTGAAGGAATATTGTAACCCAGTAGGTTACTGTTAATACTTAGATTGCTATGTCTGCCATATGGGGCCTTGGCAGTCAGTTGCTAGAATAATAATATCAATTTTCCATTGAAACAATTAGGGATAATAAGGTATTCTTTCTTATCTCAATTCCCCTACATCTTTGCAATTTCCCAGTATGTTCTAAACTTTTTGGATATTTTAAAAGTATTCTCAAAAAAAAAGTATTCTCTAGTTAGTATAGTTTCTCAAGGAGACTTTACAGTTTAGATTCTTTATAGTTTTGGGGGGTTTTTTTGAGTGAGACCTGGGTTCCGATCTTGCCTTTTCCAGGCTTCATGTAACTTTGAACAAGTTACTCTTCTAAACCTCAGTTTCCTTATCAATAAAATGCCAGTATTAATATCTTACTATTGAATTGTTGTGAAGGTAAACTTATAGATAAAACACTTATAAAAGTGTTCTATATGTATGCACAAAAATAGGTATTCTTTCTTGGGAAAAAGTTGATTTCATATAATGTGTGCTCTCAGTTCTTTCCTGAGTCTGTCTTTCCTTTATGGAGAATTTCTTTTACTGATGACTGAACAGTGAGATGGATGAGAAGTAGTCTTGGGTGAGGCTCACTGGATGATGCTGTCTATCAAAGTTGGAGCCTGGTCTCTCAAGGCTTGGTTGATTGGCTCCTTAATCTCCCACCACTGCCTCTCGGTTAAGTTCCAGCGATGAAGATCTGCCCTTATTTCCCAGAATATGCTGTGCATTTTATGCCTTTGTGTTGTTATACATTCCAACCCCTTCTCCTTCTGCCTGGAGTTTGCTTTCTCTCCTTGTCAACTTGTTACACTCTTAGCTTGCTTTTTAAACTCTGACTCAGGTGTTGGTTTCTTCCTCAGGACATTTCTCTGGCTTCTCCAGATATCATTAGTCTTTTCCTCCAGTACTTCTGTCTCTGTACCTTGTGTTACTAATATCTTTGCACCGCCTCCTGCTTTCAATAATAGCACGTGGCGCATTAAAAGTACTTAGTAAATAAATCTTTGTTAAGTAACAAATTTCCTAGAAAGCCTGAAATACTCTCTTGAGTAGTCCAGATACTCATCATCTCCATTGTGGCTTAATGCTTTGGTTTATTAGAAGACATTTTACAATAATACAACACAGTCTGTGGAATTGGACTGAAGTAGTTTCTAACCCTGACTCTTCCAGGGCAAATAATTCTTTTGAACTCAGTTTCCTTTTCTGTACAGTATAAGTAATGTTTCCCTATTACACATTATATTGAGGCTTAATAATTTGTGGATTATCATAAGGCTTTGCCAATACGTAAAACCTCTAAGAGAGTTTTGTACACAAAGCACTAAGTAGGTGCTTATTGCATCAGTTATATGAGAAGTAATATGTAATCTCTGAAAAGCAAAGGGATTTTGCTTTTCCTTCTGTGTGTTGCTTTCCTACGCCAATAGATACCTTGATGCATTAAAGAGAAGTGCTTGTCCTTTACATTATTTATTTATTCAACAAATATTGAGTGCCTGCTAGATGTCAGGCACTATTTTTGGTACAGAGGATACAGTAGTAAATACAAAAGCCAAAAATTCCTATCCTCATCAAGTTTATATTCTAATATGGGGAGCATCGGGCTTCCCTGATGGCTCAGTTGGTAAAGAATCTGCCCGCAGTGCAGGAGACCCTGATTTGATTCCTGGGTCGGCAAGATCTGCTGGAGAAGGGACAGTCAACCCACTCCAGTATTCTTGGGCTTCTCTGGTGGCTCAGCTGGTAAAGAATCTGCCTGCAGTGCAGGAGACCTGGGTTCAATCCCTGGGTTGAGAAGATCTCCTGGAAAAGGGAAAGGCTACCACTCCAATATTCTGACCTGGAGAATTCCATGGACTGTGTAGTCCATGGAGTCACAAAGAGTCTGACACGACTGAGCGACTTTCTTTTTTTTTTCACTTTCATGGGGAGCAGATTTGAGTAGCATGATCCAGTACCATGAAATTCTGGGTGATTGCTTGTCACGTTGTCGTATTGTGCAATAGATATGTTCTCTCGTTCATTTATTTTTAGTATCACACATTAAGTAGTCTCTCAGAGTGCTTCCACTGATCTCTGTGACTTTCTTTCTTGGCTGTTACATCAGTTGTTGACTGCATTAAGGAGATAGGCTGCCTTCTCTGTGTTCTCCTCTTATTGACCTCAGTGACAGTGAAAAGGTAATAGAACAGCATTTTTATCACTAAAACCCAAAACTAAGGGTTACTGGGAATACTGATTCTCAGAAGTTAGGCTTAGGAGCAAAGGATTACCTCTGAGCCCTTATTTTTGCCTTTACAGGACAGATTGTAGAAGTTTAATAACTGAAAGGGACTCTCATCTCCATATTCACAAACCCAGAAATTGAGGCCCATGTAAAGGGAAGTGACTTGCTCAAAGTCACAAAGCTAATCAGAGGCATCTCTAAGAGATTCCAGTCTCTTAACTTTCAGTTTGACACTCTTCTAACTTGTTCTGTATATCTGAAAGTTTTCTTTGGAAAAGTGCTCACTTGCCTTTCATTTGCTTCTGTGAGAACTCCTTCAGTTAGAGGGGAGATGAGCAATGACATAAGAAAGTTTGAGAAGAGCAAAAAGGCTCTAGAACAGATAGCATATCTGTGACTCTGTTAGCCTTATTCCCTTGGGTTGTCAGCAAGAGCTGCATGGAATAAAAGCAGTCTCTCATCTTTGGAAGGGAGTCGTATTGCTAATTATCCACATTGGTTCATTGGTTCATTAGCCATTTAATATGGACTACTCTGAGTGGGAATTTTCAGTATCTACTGTGATGTGGTTGAATGTATTTTGACTCAAGCAGACCTACAAAAAGTGCAACAACCCATAATATTTTATTAAACCATTAATAAATCTGTCAATCTGAGCCATTTGGAAAGAGGAACATTCTAGTTTTAACATATTACCTTGATAAATGATGTATTTTTCACATCATGTTGGTCTGTCTTGCAAGTAAGGAGCATGCTAAACTAAATTTCTCTGCTGAATGTTGGGTCATCTTTTTAACTATATGTGTGCAAATGACTCATATTTGTTTTCCTTTGCTTCCCAGTTAGAATTGCTTTATGTAATTTAGGTCCTTTTATTTATCACATACTTATAAAGCATTTGTATAAACTATTTAAATGATTTGTTTTCTTGATGAAAATATTTGATGCTCTTTTAAGTCTCCTGTTCATTTGTCACATTTTTCTTTTCCTGCCCATAGTCCTACTTTTTTCCAGGCAGAGCTGTGGATCAAAGAATTGTAAGTAATTATTTTTAATGTCATTTTGCCTCTTCATCACTTTCTTTTCAGTTAGAAGAAATCAATTAGCCAATCTTGCTACCTATTTTTAATCAGTAAAAATTTCCTATTTATTTATAAAATAACTTCTAAGTTCCTGAGTTTTAAGTTTTTGGAGTCGGAACATTTCTATGCTCAGGTTTATTAAATCTGTAACAATTGTTGAAACTAAATTGAATTAGAAAAATGTTTCAGTTAGCTATTAAACAGAAAGGAAAATAAATGCCTTTATTTTCATATTGATAAAACTAATTTATTGGATATTATTTCTGGAGTTTGCAGAATCACTGAAGATTTAGTTTCTAGTTTCAAGGATTCACTTTGGTTATCTAAATCCCTTGGTCTGGTAGATTTTTTTTTTTAATATTTATTTATTTGGCTGTGTCGGGTCTAAGTGATGGCATGCAAGATCTTTGTCATGTCATATGGGATCTTTGATTGTGGCATGAAGGCTCTCTACCCTTGACATGAGGCTCCAGAGCAGATGGGCTTAGTAGCTGTGACATGTGGACCTAGTTGTCCCAGGGTGTGTGGGATTGTAGTTCCCCAACCAGCAATGGAACCCGCATCTTTTGTATTATTTTCATCTTTGGGATTCAATATCATTTTTGGATTTCCAGAATGAAGCTTCACTCTCTCCTTAATTTTAGAAGCATGGTTTAAAAAAAAAAAAAGACTACACATTTACAAATATCCACAAAAGTCACTTGTTCATGTTTAGCAACAAACTCATAATTTTCATCATTTAAAAAAACTAGTAATTTCAGTAACACCATGTAGTTTCACTTTGTCTTAAAGCAAGTGTAGTGATAAGTTAGTATAAGGGTTTTAGGGTTTTTCTCTGAGAGTTTTATATTTAATGCTCATTGGGCATCAGCAGTGTTCTTGATGCTAAGTAAGTGGTCTGCATTTTTTGTTTCCTAGAACTAGTGTTTATGATTCTCGAGCACGGGAAAGATTGCGCCAGATTGAAGAGCAGAAAGCACTGGCATTACAGCTTCAAAACCAGGTGAAAAAGTGTTTTTGAGATATAAATGAATAGCACATCCAAGTTGAAACTAATTTTGGAAGCTTACCTGAATTTGGAATCAAAGGTGTTGAATTGCAAGATAGTATGGTAGCATAGCCTTGCTATACTCTGTGTTCTTAGTCTGTCCAGCTAGTCCTCCTCAGTGTTCGTAGACAAGCAGTAGATTTCTGTACTCCACTTATTTTGAAGGTCTGTCTTTCAGAGACTGCAGGAACAGGAACATTCAGTACATGATTCAGTAGAACTGCATCTTCGTGTGCCTCTTGAAAAGGAGATCCCGGTCACGATCGCCCAAGAAACAGGGAAAAAAGGTCATAAATTGACTGACAGTGAAGATGAATTTCCTGAAATTACAGAGGTAAATTATATAGTATAAATTCCTACACTGGCAAGTGTTGTGTTTAGAGAGAATTCTTCGGACAAATTTCAAACGTAAAAGTAATAGACCAGGGACTCCCCTGGCAGTCCAGTGGTTAAGACTCGGTGCTTCCACCTGCAGGGTGTTCGATCCATGGTCAGGGAATTAAGATCACAAATGTTGAGTGGTGCAGCCAAAAAACAGACAGGAAAAAAACAGTAGTAGATCACCTGGTATTTAAATTCCATTCCATACTCCTGCTTTCATTTGTATTGCATAACAATATTGGCTTTGTTTTTCAAAGATTACTGAAAATTCAGGGAAGAATTATGGGTGACTTGTAGTGATTTCAGTGAAAAAGCATTCAGTAAATTTGTTTCCTTTCCTGTGCATTTTTACTTAATGCATATGTATAGTACTTTTACATCAAATAGTAAGTTGAGCCTTACTATTTTTTTTTAATAATAAAAACAGTATAAAAATTTGGAAATTTTTTAAAATTTAAAAAGTCAGCATACATTTAAAAATAATCTGTTTCTTAGTTCATTCTTCTGTTTGAAAACCTGTCATATAGCTGGTAAGTATAACACATTTATTAACACTAAAGTTGTGCTGAATTCTACATTTTTACATTAAAAAAAACACATTTTTCTGGGGAAATGTGTCTAAAAGACATCACTACTTTTACTTCCTTATTACCTTTGAGAAAGATTCTGTTTCTCAGGAAATTGTTTGGACTGAAGATATATAATTAGGTCTTTTCATGGGCTTAGGAAATTTGATAGCAGAAAGTTATTTTAGACTCAAGAAATGATATCAAATAAGGGTCTGAAATGTGCTGAGAAAGAGAAGGGAGGAAGAGCTAGTATGAAAGGAAGTAATCAGGAGATTACTGGAAGGAATAATAACCAAAATGTTAGGAGTAAATGGTTGATTTAAGTCTGAGTATTGCATGGGAATCATTGATGAGAAATTGGTACGTCCGAGGCCATGTATGCCTAATCTCTGACACTTCTTGGTTCCCTAGGAAATGGAGAAAGAAATAAAGAATGTATTTCGTAATGGGAACCAGGATGAAGTTCTGAGTGAAGCATTCCGCTTGACCATCACACGCAAAGATATTCAAACTCTAAATCACCTTAACTGGCTCAACGATGAGGTAATCTAACACTTGTTTTTATATTCAAATAGAAAGTGAACATCAAGTGCAGACTAAAGGCATTATATATTTCACTGTTTCTCAAAGTGTGGTCCTTGCTGACCTGCTTCAGAATCAGCTGTCATAGCTTTCTCCATTTTCCTGACTAAGTATGATGCAGTATGGTAGAGATAACATATTTTAAACAAACATCTCAGGTGATTTTTTTTTTTAATGTACCTTAATGTCTGGGAACTGCTGATTTACCTTTTTATGTATCAAAGATTTGGATACTGATAGAGAGGACATTTATTCATTGGTATTTTTACTCTCTTTAAGCTACCTGCCATGCAGTTCACATCTTTTGTTAAGCAAATATTTAATAGCTGACCATGTTACAGCACATGAAGGAATACTTTGGGATTTCCATATAGAAATCCATTTCTGTTACCCTTTCTCTCTGTATTTAGGTCACTTAGGTTATGAATGGTAAGATTTCTAAAATAGCCTACATTTGTACATGATATTTTTTAAACTGACATTGAAGAAGTTTTATTAAATATTTGAGGTATTGAGTTAAAAAGTGTTATGGCTCTTGGCTCTCGAATGTTCTAATTATTTTATGTAGCTTATTTGTGTTAGAATTTTCCAACTGATCTCTCCTATTCCTAAACCTGTAGGAGCCTGTTTTATTTCACAAGGATATTTTCACAGCAAAAGAAGAGAACTGGGTTGGGGTTTTTCCCTAAGTACCTGCCTCCTTACTAGGAGCATTCCTGCCTAAAATCTTGGGTGTACTCAAGTTTCATCGCTATGGAAACTTTTTAGATACTCAATATAGTAAGCACTAGATATTCTAGGGGGCTTCCCAAGTGGCTCAGCAGTAAAGAATCCTTCTGCTAATGTAGGAGATATGGGTTCAATCCCTGGGTCAGGAAGATCCCCTGGAGAAGGAAATGGCAACCCACTGCAGTATTCTTGCCTGGGAAATCCCATGTACTGGCGGGCCACAGTCCATGGGGTCACAAAAGAGTCAGACCTGACTTAGCAACTGAACAAAAACAAAATAGCCTAGATAGCAGTATCCTGGCCTTGTATGTGTATGACCTTCCAAATATTAATATTTGGCCAACATCTGTTGGACATTTACCTCATGTTAGGCGCTAATCTAAGTGATTTGTGTGTTTTGCTTATGTCATAGTCACCACAACTCTTGGAGATGGATGCTATAGTTTTATCATCTCCATTTAATAGATGAAGAAATAAGACATAAAAAGATTAAGAAACTTGCAAAGTTACATGACTTTGTAATAGCAAGCCAGGATTCAGACTCAAGCATTGGGTCTTATCTGTTATAGCATACTGCCTTAGAATCTTAAGTTGGGTCCTGTTTCAGGATTAGATAGAGAGAATTTTAGAGCCATATATCATGTCCAGTAGGTTGATTTTCTGTGGGATTTGTTGAACTGGCCCATTCTCTTTGCCTTTGGTGAGTTCAAAAGATAAAATTTCAGAAGTTCATCATTCCTTAAATAATATTTTTGACCAAGAATAGTAAAGAAGGCATGGTTTGAGATACCATCTTGCTTTACAGGAAACAACTCTTGCTTCTTGTGGCCCAGAATAGTGGTATTAGAACATTGGTCAAAATAACAGGAAAAAAAAGAGCTCACCAAATCAAAGAGCAAAATGAAAATCAAGAACAGTCAAAAGTATCCACCAATTAAGTATTTTTCTTTGAAGATATCAATGTGAGGTCTCTGGCCAGTTTTTAGCTGCTGCTTTTAAATGGGGAAGACCCAGTTATTTTATTGGGATTGCAGCTTGTTTGTTGTAAATTATCCAAAAACTTCTAGAGGGCAGCAGTGAGCAGGACATGAGCTGAGTTCTTGCTATATGTACTGTGGTAGTTACCTCAGTGAGCCCCCTTACAGAGGCAGCGTTCATCAGGACATATTTTCCATTCCCTGGGTCCACCAGAGGATTTTTAGCAAGCAGAGTTAATGGAAATTACATTATTTAGAAGAGAAAAGGGGAAGGAAAGATTCCTTGTCTACTTTATCTCTACCACATTTACCCGTAACTTTTGTAAGGAGTCCTTATCTTCTGAGTGGAGAATAATGTTAACTTTGAAACCAGGTGCCAGTTCACATGTCCATGATGATAATGAGAACTATTTTAATAAGTACTTTAAGAAGTGTTTTAAAAAGCATCATTTTCGAAGTACCATACTTCTCACACTTTCAGAGTTACTGCCTTTAAAAAGCTGATAACATTCTGAAGGGGAATTAGTAGATATCCTAAGTATTCATACTCATTTTGAAATACTTAATTGTTTCTTAATTGTGAACCCTCAATATTTTGCAAATAATTTGCTCTCTCTTCAGTCCGGGTCTCCTTCCCTCAAATAGATATTTTCATTAATAGTCTTTCTTTTATTTTTGTTTCTCATGTCAGTTTTATAGACTTCATTAAAGTTTTCTCCCAAGAAAGGTGATTGACATTTTACAGACAAAGAATATAAGATCCTAGAAATGAAAGGGATCAGATTTAGCTTATAAGGAAAATAAAATCAAGAAGTCCTATATTTGAGATATGTACAAATAGCCATTAGGCTACTCTTTCTCAGGTCGTTTTGCTAAAAGAGTAGGCCACAGTGCCTGTTCTTGCAATAAGCTTTCCAACTTATTTGTGAGAATGGATTTATATATAAGTGAATAGCTAAATTCTATGCAAATTCAGAGGACTAATGACAGTATTAACATTGTACCTCACTGTAAGAAAATGAAACTTCTCAAAATTGGAATGTGGGAACTGGCTGCCTTGCAAAGAGTTACAAAATGAGGCTGGAAAGGTGAGAACATATAGATGGAGATTTCTAGTCCAGGTCTGGTGATTAGTGATAGAAATATCTAATTAAGGGAAGGAAGACAGGGTTAAAGAGAGGAGGAATTAGTTGCAAAAGTAGATTGAAAGTCACAGTTAAGAAACAAAAGGAAGTATTTTTAAGTAAATGTCAATTGAAATAACAAACAGAAATTGTGTATTATTTCCTGAAGATAGAGTTGAATAACTTATGGAATCCAACTCTAAGATTTCAGGTTAATGATCCTGAAGTGAGGACTACTTTAGGCTTTGTGTTTCTCTTTATGGCCTGCTAATTCTGCTCTTAGAGGGCCCAATAGTTGTTTTATAAAGCATCAGATAAATTTAGAAATACGTGAAAATTATTTAGGCATACAAATAAATTTGACATCTTCTGGTCATGATAGAATAAAGTAGATCAGATTTATTCTCTCAAATAGAACAACAATTTTCAGACACTGGATAACAGTGATTCCTAAGAAGACGGAAGTGAAAAGCATGAACCTATGATTCCCACAGCTTACCTGGGTGGTGTGCTAAAGGGAGAGAGCTGGTAAAAACCTGGCAGTGCCTGGCAGTCTTGCTGAGTAGAGGAGACAGTGTTCATGAAGGCCAAAGCGGCTAAGGTTTGTGAGATAAATACTGGTGGGGAAGTTGCTGAACAAAAAGAAAGCTCCAGAGATGTGCAGAGGGCCCCCCGGAATCTTTGACTGAGTGCTGATCTGCACATATATGGAAAGAAACTACCAGTGGCTGTGGAAAGAACCACCAGAAAGAAGAAATCATAACAAGCCTGAGCACTAACGCAGGTGCCAAGAACAGTTTATGTCCCAACCAGCTGGAGTAGAAGAGTTGCAGAGCATTGAATAGCAAGTCCTCAAAAGGGCACTGCCTCAAGAGTGGGGCCAGACAGGCAGGCCCTAGAGTAAAGGCTGCTCTGGACCCATGGTAACAAGCTTAAATACAAGTCTTAAAAGCTTGAAACTGATCTAAGTAACTTAACTGTATCACAGAACAAAACCCAACAATATTTAAAGGAATACAACAAATTCTGGTAACAACAGAACCCAACAACATTGAAATTCACAAAGTCTAGCATCTAATTAAAAATTCCCAGGCATGAAATAGAAGAAAAATATAACAAAGGGAAAAAGCCAATCACTATAGAAATGCCCAGAAAAGAAAAATATGTTAGAATTAGCCAACAAAGATATTAAAACAGATACCATAAATAATATTCCACATGTTCAGGTAAGTAGAGGAAAGTGGACATTATGAGGAGAAAAATGGAGAATATAAAAAAAGATCCAAATTGAATTTCTAGAGATGAAAAATACAGTATATGATATTAAAAATACATGAAATGAGATTAACAGTTTAGATACTGTGGAAGGAAAAATTAGTAACCTTGAAAACAGAGCAGTATGAATCATCCAAGTGAAATAGAAAAAAGGCTGAAAAAAGATGACTGGAGCTTAGTGAGCTCAGGGACAGTATCAAGTCTAAGCATGTAATTGAAGTCCCAGAAGGGAAGATGGGGTGTTAAGTGGTATCAGAAAAAAATGTTTAAAGAAATAATGGTGGAAGATTTTCCAGATTTGGAAGCATACTGACAGATTCAAGAAATTCAACATACCCCAAGAAAGAGAAATACCATACTGAAATGTATAGTAATCAAATTGCTAAAGGCCACTGATAAAGAGAAAAATGATGAAAAAAGCAACCAGAAGAAGAGACATGTTATATACAGAGGAACCAAGATCTGTCAGAAGCCATGTAGGCCAGAGGACAGTGTAGCTACATCTTTAAAATACTGAAGGAAAAAGAAAACCATCAACCTAAATTCTATACCAGCAAATATATCTTTGAAGAAATAAGTCTATACTTTTTTAGGCAAGCAAATGCTGAAGAATTCATCACCAGCAGACTTCTTTAAGAAATATAAAAGGATATTTTAGGCAGAGGAAAAATTCGAGTTGAAAATTTCAATCTACACAAGGAATGAAGAGCAGTGAAAATGCTCTCATCCTTCATTATCTCTGGAAGACAAGGGACTAGTCAAATAAAAAAGAAAACAACAACAATGTAGGGTTTATAACATGTTAAAGTAAAATATATGATAACCATAACACAAAAGAGGGGGGAAATGAAAGTATGTACTTGTCTAAGATTCCTGCACAATGTATGAAGTTGTATGATGTTTTATGAAGATGGACTACAGTAAGTTACAGACATAAATGCTAGAGCAACCAGTAAAAAACAAAGAGGTATTTTAAGAAGCTGGTAATGGAGATGAGGTACAATCAAAAGATAGTCAATCCAAAGGAAGGCAGAGAAAGGATACAAAGAACAGATGAGGCACACAGAAAAATAAAGAACATGATGGTAGATTTAAAACCAACCTTGTCAATACTCTGGTTGCTCAGTGGTAAAGAATCTGCCTGTCAGTGCAGGAGACTCAAGTTCAGTCCCTGGGTCTGGAATATCCCCTGGAGGAGGGCATAGCAACCCACTCTGGTATTCTTGCCTAGGAAATCCCATGGATAGAGGAGCCTGGTGGACTACAGTCCATGGGGTCACAAAGAGTTGGACATGACTTAGTGACTAAACAACAACAGTCTCAGTACATTAAACATAAATGACCAAACTCAACATACCCAGTAGAAATATAATGTGAGCCATATATGTAAGTTAAAGTTTTCTAATAGTCACATTTTAAAAAAGGAAAAGAAACAAGTAAAACTAATTTTTATAATATATTTTACTTAACCCAGTAAATCTAAAATATGTTTATTTTGGCATGTAATACATATTAAAATATTATTAATGGTATATTTTGCCTTCTCTAAAATATATGTATTTTACACTTAAAACGCATTTACACTTACAACACAATTTGAATTAGTCAAATTTCAAGTGCTCAAGAGTTACATCTGGCTAATGGCTACCATACTGGACAATATAAGCATCCAGTTAAAAGGCAGAAATTATAGATTAGATTTAAAAATATGTCTACAGAAAACATTTTAAATGTGAAGGCACATATAGGTTAAAAGTAAAAGGGTGGAGAAAACATACCATACAAACAGTAAACAAAGGAAAGGTGCTAAGTCGCTTCAGTCGTGTCCAACTCTGTGTGACCCCATAGACGGCAGCCCTGAAGGCTGCCCCATCCCTGGGATTCTCCAGGCAAGAACACTGGAGTGGGTTGCCATTTCCTTCTCCAATGCATGAAAGTGAAAAGTGAAAGTGAAGTTGCTCAGTCATGTCTGACTCTTAGCGACCCCATGGACTGTGGCCCACCAGGCTCCTCCATCCAGTAACTATATTAATATCACACTAGTAGATTTCAGAACAAGGAATATTACCAGTGATAGACATTTCATAATGGTAAAGGGGGAAATTCATCAAAAAGAGTAACAACGTAAGTATGTATGCACCTAATAACAGAACTTCAAAATATGCGAACTAAAAGCTGAAAAAACTGGAAGGGAAAATAGACAAATTCATACGTAAGTATGAATGTTGAAGATTTCAGCACCTCTGTCTCAATTATTAATTGCTTCCAAGGAGATGTTAAATCTAAGTGATGCTCAGAGAGGCAGCAGCCTATAAAACATTAAACTCAGCTAGACAAACCTAGCACAGGAAATAGATTTTTCTTAGGAAATAAAAACTGATTTGAGTCAGAAGGGAAGAAAATTAGACTAGATGAAATAAATTAGTTAAGTGAATATGATGGTGTCTCCCATATGCTAATGATCAGAATGGAAGTTACAGTGTAGTCTTTCTAACATGACTCATTGGACGATTCCACATCAAAGATTACCTCTTTAAAGAGTTTCGTAATAGAACTAGTCCTTTTGATAAACTAGGGATTTATGTCAGGTCACAGGGAGAATAGTAATTACAGTTGTCATGACTCCATAAAAGTAGACGCTGCCTGTCTTTCTCTAAAACTTTTGCAGTAATTCTAATTGTTCGTTATTTTAATTTGCGTCTGAGAAAAGTCCTGGGCACAGTGAGGGATGCCATAACTCAGAGCTTCCCTTAAGTCTGCTATCTTGGTTTCTGTAGTATTATTAGGTTAGGTCTTAGGAGTGAGTGACCTTCTGATTTATAACATTCAGAGGTTGTTGCTTAGTCTTTCGGGGTTTGTGGTTGACAAGTCACGCTGGCCCCCGGCAGATAAGTCTAATTTAAAAATAAGAATGAGGAGGTAGAGGGGAAAGTCTGGAGGGATAAAGTAGGAAAACAGCTTTTTCTTTTCTAAAAGTTATCTTGATCTCTGCTTCAGAACACTGTCATGC
Source organism: Budorcas taxicolor (assembly GCF_023091745.1). Taxonomy (NCBI): domain Eukaryota; kingdom Metazoa; phylum Chordata; class Mammalia; order Artiodactyla; family Bovidae; genus Budorcas; species Budorcas taxicolor. The sequence continues at coordinate 76,960,238 of NC_068914.1, forward strand.
TCAGGACTTTTAGAACACTTTTTTCCAAAGTCTGTTATAAGGGTTCAGTTTGTGAAATCGGGAAGGGTTAAAAGTTAGACTTTACTGCTGATGATGTATTTTACTTTTAAATGCATGAGAAAACAATAGTTTGGCTGGTTTACTGCTTGAGAAGGATACAGATAGCAGTAGTCATTTGTGTCACTGTGGTAACGTACAGGCAAAGGATTGAGTGCTAAGTTTGAAAACACTGTAGACTTTTCTTTTAAAGAAACACTTTTTTCAACTTAGCCTGGCAGCTCTTCACATAAAATCACAAAGGAACAAGACACCATAAACAATCATTCCACCCCCAAACAGGATTGCATAGACAAGTAGACGCTCACGGCGAAGGCTGTGAAGGCAGCAGGAAAGGCAGTTCTTCAGGCACCAGGGACTGCAGCAAGCAGAGGCAAGTGTGGGCCCCCAAAAGAGTGGCAAGTGCAAGGCAAACAGTAGGCACAGACAAACAGGCTTGTTACTCTTCGTCCCCAGTTCCAAAGGGAATTCAAGATCTTCTGGAGCTAAGAAGAGTCCCTTGTACAGAAAGACTCTACCACAGGAGGGGAGGGACCCTTGCCGTCACAAAATGCAAGCAACTGCTCTGACCATCATTGCTTCTCTTTCATCTTAGACACTGTGATCCCTTCTCTCATTTCTTTTTCCTTCATCTTTAGCCCTCCTCTGTGAGATGATATGTAGGATTCTTTTTGTTCTTCTAACTTCTAGCTTTTTTTTTGGTGTGATTGTGTCTTGGCTGAACTATGGCAATTTTCCTTATTTGGACTGAGTGATAGCCGAAAAATTGAGGAGAGAAACTTGGATCTAAATTCTGCTTCAGATGTCAGGTTACATATCCTCAGCTTATGGGAGGGAACAGTGAGGCCACCAAGCCCCCTCCTCCTAGAATGCAGGGCAAATGAAAAAGAGCCCAGATCACTCCCCAGAGCTAAGTAATGAGCTGACTTTGGAGGAGGCCATTTCCCTCACAGTGGAGAAACCTTGGTGGGAGGGAGAAGTAAAGCAGAGAAGAGGGGTTCTCAGTGTGGCGCCCTGATCACTAGGTCTCTGTTCCTGTTCAGCTGGCTTGGTCTTTAACTTTAGAGGTCCACTCTGTCAAAATAACAAAATAAAGTAACATAAGAAACCAAGCAACTCAGGCTGTGTAGGCGCAGCTAAGCTTAATTGGTTTTTGACACTCTTTCCCCCTGAAAAATAGGATAGTTGTATGTAGCATGATGCTCATTTATGTCACCCTTTTCACTTCAGGGTAATGATCCCAGATATGCCCTTCTGATGGGCACCTGGGGGAGATATATCTCTGTGGCTTTCATGTGCTTGGCTGTCCTTATCTCTCTGGTTCCTTCCACCTCCATCTTAAGTCCTTATTGCCTGTTGCAATATTTAACTTATCTGCCCCCATGAAGGGTTTGGCTTATAGTGATTGACAGGTTGTCTGCCTATTCGCTTCACCTCTTGAATTGAAGGGTTTAGCCTCATGGCATGGGTAATGTCATGGGATAGAATACCAGAGGAATCAATCCCTGTTGGCTAATTTTCTCTCACCGGAAGATGCAGATTATAGCCAAGAAGTCTGTGCTTGCTGAGCAGGTAGATCCTCCTGCATTCCTGGCTGCCTTCACAAGCCTACAAGCATCCTTTAGCACCATTAACCTCAAGGATAGAGTGAGATTAAAAACCTGAATTGGAGAAACCTACAATCCTAATTGTGCCCTAATTCATTATCATTGTTTTATATAACTGAGCTCTAGTTACCTGTTGGGCATCATACTAGGGAAAGAATCAACCACAACCTGAGCCTATTGCTCTATCTTCAGAGATGCAGGAAGAACAGTGTCTTTCTTCAGTCCTGACTTTCCTTCCCACCACCCTCAGAGTGCTGCTTCTTGGTGAATGTGGTTTCCCTGCAGCTGCCTAGGCATCCTCATCTATAGGCCCTTTCTCTAGTCTAGACCACGCTCCGGTGTGTTCCTGGCTGTGTTCCTTACTGCCTACCCAGTATGTAGTTGCCTACTGTTGGGCAGTAGCTCACTGCTCTGGCATCTTAGTGTATAAATATTTGTCAAAGGACGGGGGTGTTTTCCCATTCCCCAAAAAGCATTCTGAAAAATGTGCCTGTTTTCTTAGTCATATTTCCAAGCTTTGGATCAGTTAGCCCATTCATTCCTTGCAGTTGACAGACACTGGCCTGACCTCAGTTGGCCACATAAAATAAGTATGCAGTAACTTCCGGCACAGTAACTTTGAGGCTTTAATACCAAGGAGTCCTAGACCTAAAGGAACTGTGGACAACGTAGTCACTATTAGAGAACACATCGTTTCATTAACATATCTCCCATGTCAAGCGTTTTAATCTCTTTCACTCATACTTGATATTGAAGAAATAAGTGGAATCAACAAATATAAGGCAGCTAACCTTATAGATTCTAGGAGAAAACTTGACTCTTCATGTTTGTGGTTTTACTTTCAGGTCTTACATAATGTAGGTTATAGTATATCCATGTCGGTCTGGATAAAGGTGTTGTTGCCAAGCTACTACAAGTTTAGAGATGTTGTTCCAATATAGTGGATGGTTTATTCTGTCACTCAGTTCTACTTGAGACCAAAACAGTTTGCTTCTGCTAAGTAACTTGTTAGGCTGAAAATACAGTCTTAAGTTATGGGGCAGAGTTTTCTATCTTTGTGCAAAATCAGGAGACCTACATAGAAGGATTGAACTACTAATCTTAGTTTTTATTAACACTAGACTCTGAGCTCAGAGTTTATTTAAGTTGCTCGCACAGTCCCAGCAGACTAGAGGAACTGCTGATGTTTACCTTGCTGAACTCCTGCTTGTAATGTGTACCTGCACATACTCCTTCCTTTCCTTTTCTCTGACTCTAATCTTGTAGTACTTCTTCCTCCTCATTTTCCAGTTTTTTTTAACCTGATCTTCAGCCTTCTACAAGTCTGGCCAACATCTTCCCAAATGTATCCTGAACCATATATATATGTATCAGCCTTTTATGTTTTCACTGTTTATAACCACCTCAGCCCCCCTCTTTTCTAGTCAGAATTTGATATAGGGATATTAGGCTGTTGGGTGTTGAGGTCATAACTGAGTTGGTTAGGGAACTAGCCTATGCTGTGCAGTATAGCAACTGTGTTTCCTTCTTACAACACAACTGCTTTGAAAGGCTGGAGTATCTATTTTAATACATATACTTTCTTTCCACAGATCATCAATTTCTACATGAATATGCTGATGGAGCGAAGTAAAGAGAAGGGATTGCCGAGTGTACATGCATTTAATACCTTTTTTTTTACTAAGTTAAAAACGGCTGGTTATCAAGCAGTGAAACGTTGGACAAAGAAAGTGGATGTCTTTTCTGTTGACATTCTTTTGGTGCCTATTCACCTAGGAGTGCACTGGTGTCTTGCTGTGAGTGCCTCTTTTATTACTGATAAAATTTAAAAGAAGTCTATATAATAGAATACACAGAGAGCAATGAATACTAGTTCTACATAGATGATTGAAAGAGTAGCATTTAATTATCTAAAAATTGGATAGATTAGCAAACTCCCTGTCAAGAGTGGGAGATACTAGACTTTGAAAACAGCTATGAAATTTTTTTTTCTGGAAATACTTAAAAATGGAATTATACTCAAAGCAACCTAAAGGCAAGGAACACATGGGGAGAAAAAGTGACTTCTTAACGATGCTGCCAACTCAGATTCTGTGACCATTATTTTCTGCCTAATCATGATTTGCCTTGCATAGTTGATAATTTATTATTGCTTCCCTGGTAGCTCAGACAGTAAGGAATCTGCCTGCAATGCGGGAGACCCAGGTTCAATCCCTGGGTAAGGAAGATCCCCTAGAGAAGGGAATGGCTACACCCTCCAGTATTCTTGCCTGGAGAATTCCATGGACAGCGGAGCCTGGCAGGCTACAGTCTGTGGGGCTGCAAAGAGTCAGACATGACTGAGCAACTAACACAAACATGACTCTGAGAACATGGATACATTAGCTTAATATATTAATAAAAGTATACAAGTTACAGCCTGTTTTGAATTATATTTGAAAAGCATTAAGTCTAAAGGAAATTCTCCAAGAAACAAAACCTAGAATCTTTTACCATCTTTCTGAAAATGTGTGGAAATGATCTCACTTAGTTTACATTCTCTGAAGAGCATGTCGTGTCTTCACTGTTGCCTCCGTTGCAAATGGAGACCCTGAAACTAGAAAAGGGTTTCAGGGCAATTAGTCAGCCCCCAGCATAGTTCTGAGTAAATAATCACCCTGTTCTTCTTTCCTCTGCAGATGAAGCATGGTATAATGCTAAGTATCCATCAAACTTGTCATGATTTCATAGGAAATCTGGCAGAAGGTTCCAAGTTCCAGGGAAGGGAAAAGCTGAGATTTTCTTCAGTTCATAAACACACAGATTTTTTTTATTCCCAGGTTGTGGACTTTAGAAAGAAGAATATTACCTATTACGACTCTATGGGTGGGATAAACAATGAAGCCTGCAGAATCCTCTTGTAAGTAGGGAGTTAAAGACGAAGAGCTTGGTGTTGGATATATGTTGTTTTTCTAGCTGTTGAACTCAATTCTCTGATACCTTCAATGGAGTGGTTAATAAAGGAAATCTTTATATTGATTAAGATGGGTATTTTCCATCTAAGTAAAGTTTAATAATAATATAATAATGCCCAAAATACATCCTGATGGGCATAATTACTGTCCCAGTGCAGGAAAATAAAGAGTGGATATAGACATACAGATACAGAAACTACTTAGAAGTCATCTACCCCAACCTCCTGATTTTTCAGATAAAGGAACCAAGACCCACAGAGATGACTTTGATTTGCTCAGGTCCTACTTAAATGGCTCAACTGGGAACCAGAATGCAAATCTGGTTTACATTCCACCTGTTTGTCTTTCCAAAATGTCTGTGGTCAGGAGGGGGTGGGTTCCATGAGGTGGATTAATTGATTTGGATTGAATTTTTATACAGAAGAATCAAGACTATAAATAAATATATACCCCAGCATTGCTAGAGAAACATTTTCCTTCCACTAGATTGAATTCTAAAGGACCATATAAACCAAGGAAAAGATCAAAACTCGTTCCTCAGTGGGGACAGTAGGAAGAACGACCCTGGGTATTGAAGTCAGAGGTCTTGCTTCTCTGGAGCTGACAGAGTGGGCATGAACTGTGGGAGTTCTAAAGATTCCTTGTCCAGCAATATATACTGTTTTCCTTAGACATGGCAGAAGAAAATTCTTCCTGAGGATTGTCAGCCCCATTCTTGCAGTGGCAGCTCCCCAAGCTCATCTCATTCTCTCCCAATACCTTAGGCAATATCTGAAGCAAGAAAGCATTGACAAGAAAAGAAAAGAGTTTGATACCAATGGCTGGCAGCTCTTCAGCAAGAAAAGCCAGGTACGTTTCATCTTGGTGAGATGGAAATCCTGAGATTAGAGTATTGGTTAGAAAAGGAGCATACTGCTTGGGCCCTGGCGTCCTTCTAAGTGTCTGGCCTGACCTCAGCCAGGGAAGATAGAGTAGAGTAAGCTATCTGTGGGAAAATCAGTAATGTATTTCTTATGAAGAACTAGGTTTTCTAAATGCCCAGCTATTTTGCTAAACTTTATCTATGGGAGAAAATGTTTGCAGACTGCTTGACCCTTGTGGGAGGGACCAGCTTTTACACTCTTGGAATCATAGAAATCTCAGATAGTCTCCTATGTGATAAACATGAAGTACACAGGCTGGACTGAGACGCTGAATTTTTTGCTCTCTGAGCCTGTGTTATTCTGAGTGGGGGACCAGGACCATCTCTTCAGAATTCAGGGAAACCTGGAAAATTTATATCCTTTGGTTCTTATTTATAATTGAATAAGAAGGAAGGAAACTTGGAAAGAGGTCACCTTTTTGTTATTTTTTGCCTTTTAGGAAATTCCACAGCAGATGAATGGAAGCGACTGTGGCATGTTTGCCTGCAAATATGCTGACTGCATTACCAAAGACAGACCAATCAACTTCACACAGGTAAGCCAAGCCTTCGGGAGGGGGCTCTGTGACCACCCTGTCTCCAGGCTGCCTGATAGATGTTTTTCTGTCCATTTGCTCCACCTAGGGGCTCTGCCTCATTCTGTGGCTCATAAGCCAGGGTGGCGGCTACCTGTGCCGCACTGTAGGGAAAGGAAGGCAATGATAGGCCACATCCTGGGCCACCGTACATCCCATATTGTAGGCAAGGAATCCCGGCCAATAGGAGAGCTGCTGTCTCTGCTCATGCACGCTGCCTACCCCAAATCCTGTAAGAAGCAGAGAACTGGGACCAGAGCAAGTTTCCTCAGTTGCGCTGTATTTGGTAGCAGTGAAGTTTTGGAACAGGCCACACCTTGATCTAGTGTAGTTTGCTGCCCTCTTCCCCTCGCTTTATGCAGCTGATCAGTCTTCCTTACAGTTTGTGATTGTTAATTTCTGTCCATGTGGTCCTTTGGAGACCTAAGTGAATTGAGACTAGAGATTATAGTTTATTTGGTGTCCTCCACTTAACCCTTTGCTTCTGTTTAAAGTAATGACTTTACTAGATTTTCCACCACAGCCCTTGGGTTGAGCTGACTGTTGCCGTTCATTTAATTTTGGGGCAAAATGAGTTTTGATTTTCAAGCCTCAGATCTCATAGCCTCTTAAAAGTTCAACACAGAGGACTTTGTTGAATTTAGACACCATTCTCAGAATTCTTGGAGACATTTGAGGATGATAGCCTGGGCATTCCTGCTGCTGCTGCTGCTGCTGCATCGCTTCAGTCGTGTCCGACTCTGTGTGACCCCATAGACGGCAGCCCACCAGGCTCCTCCATCCCTGGGATTCTCCAGGCAAGAACACTGGAGTGGGTTGCCATTTCTTTCTCCAAACCAGGGGATTCCTGGTGATACCTAATTAAACTTCTAGGTTTACAACAATGAAAAGTAGCAATAGCAATAGTAATCAGAAAAAGCACTAGGAAAAAAAAATCACACATAATGAAGAACGAGCAATTTGAAAGACCAAAAATGCAGCTGAGACTATTTTAGGTGAAAACCTCAAGAAGGAAAGGAGTATTAGGTCTGCATGCAGGAAATGAAAATAAAGGTATCTCTCTGTCCCTACAGCAACACATGCCCTACTTCCGGAAGCGGATGGTCTGGGAAATCCTCCACCGAAAGCTCTTGTGAAGACCGTCTCAGTTAGCAGACATGGACTTGCGGGGGACCAGCTCTTTGTTGTCTACAGCCAGAGACCTTGGAGACAGCTGCTCCCACCCCTCTCTTCTTGTAAAGTCCTTGACCCTGGACCAGGCCCTGGAGAGATGCACTCACAAGCACATCTGCCTTTCCTTTTGTATCTCAGATACTATTTTTGCAAAGAAACTTCGGTGCTGTGAAAGGGGTGAGGGACATCCCTAATCTGAAGAGAGAGACTGCTTTTCACTTCTTCAGTTCTGCCATCTTGTTTTCAAAGGGCTCCAGCCTCACTCAGTCTCTTAATTAGGGGCCTGAGAGAAGCTTGGAAGGACTCTTGGTTTCGTATAAACTCTTGTTGTTAGGCCTTACTAAGAGGTAGGAATGGATGTGGGTAAAAACGTAGGGATGAAAACCACCAGCATATACATGCACACATACATACACACATGATTTTCAAAATGTGTCACCAGGATAGTGACTGTAAACTGGACTTTGGGGCACCTGCATAAGGCCGTCCTCCAGGACTTGTCCTTTTTACATGCCCCTTGTGAAGTCCGTCTGCTTCTGTACAAGGCTGTTTTATCTGTAGCTTCTTCCCCTCCTGAGGCACCACATGTGCGCCCTGGGTGGACCCCAAAGTCCCAGGCAGTCCTTTCCTTAAAAGCAGTGGTTTGCATGTGCTCACAGCACGTGATATGGGGAAGACCCACCCAGGGAGTGGTTTAGTGGAGTAACAAAGGCGCCACTTTTACTGCTACCTGCTTCTGACCAAGAAGAAGGACCTCAGTCTTTAGCATAAAATTCCAGCTTTGGATGAATGCAGGTCTAGTTTGGTCTGTGGCTAGCTAGTTTAAATATGTTTCTAACCACAGAGAATTTAATATATATATATATATTTCACAGGGATATGCTTTTTTTTTTTAAGGCTGAATGTGTTCACCATTTTAGCCTGTAGATTTATTACCATTTTCCAAATTTAGCTCCAGCATACACAGATCCCAGCCCCTATGTGTAGGGTGTTTGTGGACTTCCTAAGAGTATTTTGAGGCCTGGATGAATTTTGGCTTGGGGTAGAGGTTACAGAGGAAGACGAGATTTTCAACTGGAAAACGGGTGGAATTTGGACTGATCAACTTGAGATTGAAAAACTGCTATTCTTTTTGTTCCTTGTAGCATCTCCCCCACCTTTTGAGCGCTCCTCAGGCTAGATAGTGAAACGATCCAATGCCAGTGTCATTTTGTACCTAAGTTCCAAAATAGGAACATTTTATACTTTTTTCTCTATTGTAATAGGTAGTTTTGTATGAAATCTTTTCTTCTCTTCCCTTGTACCTCATCCTTTCCAACATTGTGCTTTCTCCCTGGGCTTATTTGAAAATTTTACTCTGTTTTATATCAAGCTTGTTTAGTACATTTTTCTATGTGTTACCACAGGTTACAATTTGAAAAGAAAACTATTTTTTTTAAATATTCCATTGTTAACTGAATGTTACTGTTTCCACTCCAGCAACTAGATGTCCTACCTTTTTCATACTGCCTGCCTTTGGGGGGAAGACCACCTTTTTTTGTTTTGTTTTTTTTTTTCTTTCTTCCTTTTTTTTTCCTCCCTTTTTTTCCTTTTTTTTTTTTTTTTTGGTGTTTTCTGTAGGTAATAAATAGCTTTCTACATATGAGTTGCTGGGACTTTTCACATTCTCTTAGAAAGCTATGGCATGCAGGCTCATTGTGGGACTCCTGTACATTGATTCTTGGTACTTAATGTATTGAAGTGACAACTTGAAAGGTGGCAATATGGTATAGATTTTGGACCATGAATCAAAAGACCTGAGTTTTTCAGGCATGTTTGCTATTGTCTGGGGAACTCAGAACAAGATAGTTCTCTGTATTTATTGTTTGTCCATTTAGATAACATCTGTCTTACCTTCTCACAGACTTTTTGTACAGACCAAAGCAACAAATATTTATTGCCATGTATAGCAGAAAATGAAACATGCAACAGAAGCACTTTGAAAAATATATAAGGAATTGTTAAGCCTGTCTGAATTTGGCCCCGCTTTCTGACCAATACAGTTTTGTACAAGGTGAAGTTAGTGATCCTCAGACCACCCCGTGAGTGGGCCAGGCTGAGACACAGACTGGGGTCCAGAGTGGGAACCAATAGTGGGGGCCATTCTTTCCAGAGAGCTGCCCAAGAAGAGCAGAACTAGCATCTGAAAACTTTCTTCTTCATTTTGAGGGTGGGCCTTGATGACTGGGGTGGGAGGGTGGAGGAATGTGATGTTCCTGCCTTCCATGGCCAAGGGCATGTTATCAGCATCTTGTTTAACCTGCTTTAAACTAAAGCCTCCTGCTTTCCTTTTCTCCAGTCTTCCCCTCTCTCCTGTGCCCAGTGCTCATAATTCCCTTGTTGTTTGTCATTATTCCCTTGCTGAGTCATGTTCGACTCTTTGTAACCCCGTGGACTGCACAGGCTCCTCTGCCCAGCGGATTTCCCAGGCAAGAATACTGGGTGGGTTCCCTATTTCTTCATCCAGGAGATCTTCCCCACCCAGGAATTGAACCTGTGTCTTCTGCATTGGCAGGTGGGTTCTTTACCACTGAGCCACCAGGGAAGCCCCATAATTACCTGCCTCCTCTTAAAAAAGGAACATTGATGGATGATAAGCTCTAGATGCCAGATATGTAACCTTCAGTAGAAATAGTCTCACCGATCACTCCTGGACCCTTTATGAAGAAAGACCATTCCTGCCCATTTGAGAATGAATACATGGTTCAAGACTAGTTCCATCCCATTTGTCACTGGGCCCCCTGAGACCCACTGTTGCTTCCTGGAGCCCTGTTTAGGGCTGAATGCAAGAGTACTTTAGTCATCTGGCCTGGCAGCTGTGAAAATTAACTCCTCTGTATATGAGGTGCTTCATCCTTCTCTGTGGTGTCAACTTCTTTCTTGTTTAGCCCCTGTAATTGCACTAGCATCTTCTACCCACTACCTCTAGTGATATTAGCTCCAAAGTTCTGGGATAGAAACAGGAAACCTGGAAAAGCACTGCCAGCAACTATATTCCACAGTCTGTCCATCACCACCTGGTTTACGTGGCCCATGAAAGGCTCCAGTGGATAGAGTCGGAGCGTTCACTTCAGAGCCCCAGTGTTTGTAATGTTTCAGCCTCTGGTCCTTCTCCCATGCCATCCCTCCAGCTCTCGGACATCTTGACCTGGATGAAGAGACAGCTGATACTTGGGCTTTGTCTTCTCCCTTGTTCCACCTGGATGGGCTAAGGTAGAGGGGAGGAGAGAGTGGAATATGATGCTTTCATCTGGGAAGCTCACGTACCCAAGAGCATCAGAAAAGGATGTGTAAGACTACTGGGCCCTGTTGACATACTACTGCTGAGCTCCTGGCCAAGTGGCCATATTTCCCTGCCCAGGAAAAATCTATCCATAGCTTCAAATTCATCCTAACAATTGGGAAGGGATGAGTAGGGCTCAGCCCAGTATCTTTCCTAACAGCCCAGGCCAATTTTGCCTTGCTGAATTCTAACAGTAGTCTTTTAAGAGCCCATAATTCCTATTCCCAGCTGTGGAGGCGGGAAGAGATGTAACATGACGTAAGTTGGGTCATGCTGGTCAACACTAAGAGAAGGGAGTGCTTAGACATGAATGTGAGAGAGAAATGTGAAACTAAGGGACTTTGAGCTGGAGGATAAGCCTTGAGGAAATGTTCATGCAGGCTGCTGCTCTGGCCTGTCAGAGGGTGGGGTAATTCCAACTGGGAGTGGTTGGACTGGATGTCCAGGGTCTTGTCAAGGTCTAAGATTCTTAAATGATATTGAGGCCCATAATGCTGCTTGGAATAGAAATTAGTCAAGGTAGAGATTCAAAGTCAAATTTAAGGCCAGTATTAGCACTGGCTTAATCTTAGAGGTAAGGCCCAGGTCAGTCCTCCCTAATGGAACAGTTTGTAGCTGCTGACCTTTCTCCATTCTAAACTGAGGGGTAACCATCAACGCTTGACTTCTGGAGAGTCTGGTTCCATCCTCAGAACTTCAGTGCTGGGAAAGGAAAGCATGTGGGGAGAGGTACACAGGGAGGCCAGAGCACCGCTTACTAGCTTATACTCCCTGCTTTCACACACTCAAAGTGCGCACACACCCAAAGCCCGCCTCCTCGAAACCTTCCCTGATCACTTTATGTCAAAATCTCTTCCCTGGACAGCCACAGCCCTTAGAATCAGCAAACAGTACAACTCCACGTGGCATATGTATTGTAATCTGTCCTTTACATCAGAAATGGACTGAAATCTGTGTAACCGCTGAAGGCAGGTGAATAATTTGATGCTCTTCTTTCAAGCCAGGAGTTCCAGTTGCTTCTCTCTGGCCTGCTAGGGAGGAGTGGGGGCAACTGACTAAACATTTACTTAGACAACATTGCAGGAGTCAAGAAAGAAGGTCCATTTACAGAAGCCTGCAGTGAGGCTGTGCCTCCTCTGTGCCCCAAACCTGATACCTCGCTCCGCACTTAACAAAACCCACTTCCTCAGCAGTTCAGCATGCCCTTCAGGATCTCAGTCTCTGCCAGGAAGCTAAGCAAGTATTTTTTCCCTAACCACACCTCTTTCTATTATATACAGTTTTCTCCATCTTTTTATTTCCAGTACATCCATCATGGATTGTGGGTCCCCTCCTGTTAGCCTTGTCCCTTAAATGGACTGTTTCACATGCTGCCTGTGTCTTGTCTGTTGGCCAGAGCTAAGTTCCTGGAGGGCATTTGCCTCATCCACTTCTTCCGGGGAGCCCCTTATGCTAGGTGTTTAAATAGGCCTGTGTTTAAAGCACTAGGCTTGGGGGGCCCTGAAGGGTGGAGTAAAGAGATGGTTTAACCAAGGAAATAAAAGCCACCCATCCTTGAGAACCTGAGAACTTAATTTAGAAATCCAGGCAGGTACCAAGCAATGGACATTATCAAGAAGACAGACACAGGCATACGGTCCAGTTTGAAGCTGGGTGTAGATGATGGAGGGCAGATGTGGGGAGACGTCAAAGATGATGTTGCCTTAATCTGACTATCCATGTGTGACTCTGTCCCTAGTTTTTATGGGCTGATTTATTGAAAATAAGTTCTTGTAGATTTCGTTTTCTTGCTTTGACTGGAAACTCCCTGGTAAAAAGAACTCGATGGTGTTTGTCTCTCTGACTGTCTCTCTGTCTCTTTGACTGTTTGTTCTGTCTCTGTCTGTGTCTGTGTGTCTCCTGATCCAAGTTGGACCAGTGATTGGATCCTCAGTGTGGTCTGGATTCCCGAGTCCACCCCTTAACCAGGAGTCTGAATACTGTTCTTTCATTCATTTCATTCCACATACCTGGAATTGAAGCCTGAAACACAAATAACATGCAAATCTGTGGCTCCCTGGCACTTTTTAAAACCAGACCTGTCTGTGCAGTTGGCAAGAGAGCCCTCCTGAGCCAAGCACACCAGTTGGGACTTCCAACCCACCCTGCTGACAGTGTCCCTTGTCTCATTGCCCCCTCCCACGCCTCTTTCTCCTCACAACCCAGCCTCCAGGAACTGCTTGCACTACTCTCCCTGTTAAACTCACACTCCAAAGAATAAAACAAGAATCCACCAACATCTAAAAAGTCTTCCACTATCCTGGTGAAACAGTTTTTTCTTTTTAGTTTTGTTGTATTTATTTTTAACTGAAGGATAATTGCTTTACAATGTAGTATGGGTTTCTGCCATACATCAACATAAATCAGCCATAGGTATACATAAGTTCCCTCCCTCTCTGCCACCTCCCACCATGAAATAGTTGTATCTGTGTTGAGTTAAAAGAGTCCCTTGTCATCTTCAGGGCATTCTTGAGTTCTAACATTTTTCCAACATGGTTAAAATTTTTCAGCTATATGAAAATGATTGCAGTGGAAAGGAAAACCTTCAAGCCACTCTTGTTTTCTGATTCCCCAGTGTGGCTAAAGATAGCTGATGATTACCTGGGTCTACACAGGGAGAAGGCTCCGTCACAGTGGGGACCTGACCTGATGGCAGTCAGCCTCTGCCAGCAGGTGCTGGGATTGGTCTTGGGCACTGCAAAAAGTCATAAAGGGAAGTGGGGACGGGAGTCACATTCCTTAATGAACTTGTGTTCCAGATGCTCTTTTTATTTTTTATTTTTCAGACTCTGTTCCATTGTAATTTATGACAAGATATTGAATGCCCTGTGCTAGGTAGTAGGATCCTGTTGATATTTCTACCAGATGCTCTTCTGAACCCCAGAAAAAAGTTTTGCTTCCTTGTACACCTGTGCCCCATTTTCCATCAGCCCATCACCAGCCAATTTATCTATGCCTACCGCAGCTCATGAGGCCTGCATGTTCAGCTCACCACCTCTCCTACAGCTTCCCCCCAGGCTGCATGGCCTCCTTGGTGTTAGTCTAACAAACCCACCTTGCTTCTCTCTCATGGTGGTTCTTCTTGTAGCTTCCTACAGCTGGAGGGCTTGTCCCCAGACATCCTTCTCCTTGAATCACTCCCCTACTTCCCCCATCATCCCCACACCCCAGTTCCCACACTCCCTAGCTCCCTTCATCTTTTCTCTGTAGCATTTCATATCTGGCTCTGTTGTTTACTCATTTGCTTTTTCATCCTCTCACCAAAATGTCTATTCTGTTTATGCTGCATCCCAGGTGCCTAGAACAGCTGCAGGAGAGAACTGTTGAAGAGTGAATGAATTACAGTTATTGAGCATCTCTGAGCAGGGCTTCTCTTATGTATTGAGAGCCTCCACCCTATTCAAGTCCTCACTCACTTCCTCTTTTGTGGTCAACAGTGCACCCTCCCCAGGGCCTCTGGCTTCCAATTCATCATCCACTTAGTACTTAGAGCTGTCTTCTTCCAATAATAATAATAAGAGTGAGCATTTACTGAGGCCTGGCCCCAGCCTTATATACCAAATCTTTATATATATATTACCTCATTTAATCCTTACAAATGTATGATGCAGGTTCTGTTATCCTCATTTCTCAGATGAGAAGACAAGGAGTGTAGAGTAGCTTGCCCAAAGTCTCACAGATTGTCACTGACAGAAACAGGGACTCCAAGCCAAGAGCCTGAGTTCCAGAAGCCTGTGACCTGTCACTGCTCCATCTCAGGAGGGTTCACAGGCCCCACCAGCGTGAAGCCAAGGAGAACCTCCAGTGATGAGGTCCGCCCAGGCCAATCTGTCCTCGCTTCCTTCAGGAGCAAGGTTGAGGCCGTTACTTGTCTCCTCACCTTAGGAGGATCAAGGGGAATGGCACCTCTCCTCTGGGGTTCATTTCTTCTTCTTTAGAAAGAAGTACTAAGGAATTTCCTCAACCCTCCTTGACAGCTCTTTCCCCACCTGCCCTTCTTTCTGACCCCGACTCTCATCCCCAAGCCTAGATCACCCATATTATTAGAGGGTAGTGAGTAGGGAGATACCAAGCAGACCCCATGCACACCTACCGGGGCTCAGGGATCGAGGGGGTATGTATGGGGGCACGTCTGGAGGCATTCTGAGTGCTCTGTTCTTCCCTGGTAGCTCAGCTGGTAAAGAATCCACCTGCAATGCTGGAGACCCTGGTTCGATTCCTGCATCAGGAAGATCCACTGGAGAGGACAGTCTACCCGCTCCAGCATTCTTGGGCTTCCCTAGTGGCTCAGATGGTATAGAATCTACCTGCAATTCAGGAGACCTGGGTTTGATCCCTGGGTTGGGAAGATCCCCTGGAGGAGGGCATGGTATCCCACTCCAGTATTCTTGCCTCGAGAACCCCCATGGACTGTAGCTCGCCAGGCTCCTCTGTCCTTGGGGATTGTCGAGGCAAGAATACATGTCACAAAGAGTTGGACACGACTGAGCACAGCGCAGGGCACTCCATTTTATCTTTTCGCTCTTGAGTGTGTCTCAGGCTCTGTCCCCTCAGTATGGAGTTTCCTCTCCCGACTGGTTTGAGAATCTCAGGAATGTGGATCCCGGTGCCCTCCTGCTCTCCCCTCCCGCCTCCGGACACAGAGCCCCTGTAGAGGCCGAGGGGGAGGGGTCCTCCTGTCTTCCCAGAGAAGAAAGACAACACACACTTAACCCTTCCTCCCACTCTCTCTCTCCCTGGTTTTTTCCCCAAAATCTGTCTGCCACTTTCAGCTTCCTCTTAAACAGACAGCCTTTCCCACCCTCACCCCTCACTGGGGGCTGCTCTTGATGGTAATTACTCCTAATTGTTTTCCCTTGGCGCACTAGGCCTTTTCTCGCCAGCCCTGAACCAACAGTCCTGTGTCTGCTCAGAAAATGGGCTTAGCACAGGCCAGAGGCAAGCCCTCTCAGGCCTCAAAACTCAGACTTTCTAGGTCTAATTCAGAGGACAGATTTGACCATGGATAAACTTTTAAGGGAAGGCTCCATTCGGCTCTCTCAAGGCAAATTGCAGCAGGGAATAGTGATTAAACTTCAGGAGTCTGTTCCAGCGACAAGAGCCCCTGAGGAGCTCGGAGTACTTCCTTCCATGGAGATCTCAGCACCAGAGATCTACTGGATCTGGCCAGAGGCAGAACCCTTGAAAGGTGTCTCTGAGCCCCATAGCGCCGGCTTTTGGTGGTGTGGAGCTGGCCATCTCATCAGTCAAGTACCAGAGGACCAACTGCGCCCGTCCCCTACAACCCTAAGCCCCGTCCTGAGTGGACTGAGGAAGCCCTTTGCTGAAGCTTGAGCTCATCACAGCCACTCATACGTGCACACATGCAGACAGGTACACATGGCGGCTTTGTGTTGCTCCCTCCTGTCACCCCCAGCTTCTGAATCAATACCATAGTAGCTAGTGGTGGGACTGGAGGAGGAAGATGAGGGAGTGGGACCATGGGTAATGGAGGGGGTGGTGAGAAGAGTTCAAATGGGGGCAGAGATGTCCTCAGTGGTCTAGCACTCTTGAGAATTCTATATACATTTTGGGAAAGGGGATATTATCCAGAGTAAAGAGGACGTAGAAATGTTTTATTCATTCATTCAGAAATTACAAGTGACCTACATCAGACCTCTGTGTTGGGTTCTGGAAAATATTGTCCAACTCCTGGTCCCAGCACATAACACTTCTCTAGCCCCAGCCTAGAAACATTTTATCTCTGGGGCCCTGTTTCATGGCATCCCTATCAGCCTGAGCCTCGTCTCTCCATCGACCTCCTCCCAGACTCTGAGCCACTTCACCCAGCTGCAGAGCACTTTTCCTGGTGGGCAGAGAAGCCTCTGTAAGAAGGGGCCTGAAGAAAAACATGAAGTTGGAGAAAAGGCCAGTTTCACCCAACCCAGCCCTCCAGGAGCGTCTCAAGGACATGCTATAAAGGGTCTGGGAAGAAAGATTTCCTTGAGACTCAGGAATAAGTTGGCTGCACCTTCTAGACCCAGATTTCTTCTTTCGCACATTTGGACCAAAATCTCGGGTTAGTTTTATCAGAATGTCTACTTGGATCTAAGAGTCTTCACTTGTTTATTTATCTTTGTACCCATTCACCCATCTATACATCTGCTTATTTATCCCTTCATCCATCCAACATTCACTCACTGATTCTTTTAGGACCTACTCTGGGCCAGGCACTGGGGAGTGAGGGATGAATATGGCTGGTCATTGGTCTCTGTGGTCCTATTCCTTGGTCCCCAGGGCATCTCTTTCAGCCTCAGCTATTTCCACACGGAACCCAGATCTCCCTTCTCCCCTCACATAAGAAGCCAGATTCCTACTGAGGAGTTGTCCCACTGGCTAACTAGAAGTCCTGAACCAAAGGTAACCAGGGCCAGCAAGGGGAATGGAGGCCAGGTTAGTGGTTGGAGGGATGAGGAAGGCTCCCAGCCAGGCCACTGAGCCCATCACTGTGGTCTGGCTCTTTTGGTGAAAAAATACCAAGTTTGGACAAGTGTCTCCCTGTGTCCTGAGCTCTGGGTTGCTCCCAGACAGGAGTCACTCTATTACACAAACCACAGCCAACGGCAACAAGGGCCCAGGGAGGACTGGAAGCGGGGGAGGGCGGGAACATGGGGCTCAGGACAGGGCTTGGGCCAAACCTGTCCATCACAGGCACAATGGTGCAAGTGAGGCCTGTGGGCTGGGTTGGAGGTCTGGGCGTGCATCATGGGAGCTGCAGGTGAGACAGGGGAAAGTGAAGCCTAGACTCACAAGGAGAAGACAGACACACACCATACAAAACTTAAACCACCACAAAAGCAAATAGGGTCAACTCTCTAGAATCTGTTTGAAAGTGTTATGAGCAGATAAAGGACTCAGCTGGGCAACAGGAGGGTGACAGTGGGGTTGAGAAGAGGAGGTTATGACAGGGCACCAGAGCATGTGAGTGTGTGTGTGTGCATGCGTGTGTGTGCCTGGCAGCTCTAGCTCTAGTAATATGTGAGTTAGAATCAGTATAATTTTCTTTCTTCACTGTCTTCTGCTTCATTCTAAAATCAGGACTCTGAGTGGTTTGGGCTTCTCCAGGCCTCTCCTCCTTCCACATGTGGCTGAGGACGAGTTAATGGGACCTGCACACACAGAGGCTCACACAGCCTTGAAGACAGAGGCCCATTCATCTCAGGACACGGTGGCACCTCTCTCCCAGGCTGGCCTGCTGTCCCGGGCCGTAGCTCCCACACACGCGAGGGGAGACGTGCGCCTTCGCACACGCCAACTTGCCCTCGAGCACACACAAAAAGCCACACTTGGGCTCTGTTAACCCTTCACCACCATGTGTGGGCGCCTCTTGGCTCCTAGCCTGGGCTCTGGCTTTGCCTGTCTCAATCCCTTTTACCGAAGCCTGGCCCTACCTGATTTAACCCTGGAACAACCTCCTCCCGGTCCCCAGGGAGCCCACCGTGGACCTCCAAAGCCTTGGTGTATCAGGGAGAGAACTCAGCCAAAGAACTGGATGGAGGCATTCCTTCAAGTGGAGGAAGAGAGAGGACTCTGAAGGTCTGGGTTCAAGTTACAACTATGCTGTCTGCCAGCTGTGTGTCCTCGGACAAGTCATTTAACCCCTTTGGGCTTCAGTCTTTGGACTGTGAGATGAATAGAAGTAAAATTAAGGTCCACAGGTACACTTACTGAAGTTATATGCAAAACATGTAGAATTTTATATTTTGCTGGAAAGAGATTTCGTAAGTTTAGCCAGCTTTTCATAAGTCCCTTTAACTCCCTCAAAACCCAAGATCAGTGAATTTCCTGAAATTTCAGGACTCTACACGCATAAGTTATGTGCTTTGTAAGTGTCACAAATGTGGCCATTGAAAGTCCATTTATCATCTAAGGGCAGTGTCTGAAGTCCTCCCATATGACCGCTCTTTGCATAAATCCAGGTTGGGAACCCCATGCCCATTACCTCCATGAAGACTCAAGATCAGGCTCAGACTGAGATGCTCTTATCTGATGAACTCATGTACTGGGGTGGGGTCATCAGATTGGAGGGTCAAGCTTGGTATGGGTCATGGAACAAGAAAGAATGGAGGATGGGGTAGGTGTTAGGAATAATAACCATGATACTGATGTCTATTTAGTGCTTTCTGTGTGCCAGGCCTTGGGAAACCAACCAATTGTCAAAGTGAATAATATCATTATTCTCATTTACAGATAAGGAAACAGGCTTGGGGAGATTGTCCATTGCTCGGAATCACTTAACTAGTTAAGTGGTGGAAACTAACACTGAAAGCAGGACTCCCTGAGTCCAAGGTCTTTACTCTGTTTTTTAAGCAATCTTAAAGGAAAAAAAAAAAAAAACCTTCTCCACCCTCCACGGCATGTGGGACCCTAGTTCCCCAACCAGGGATGGAACCTTAACCATTGGACCACCAGGAAAGTCCCCAAAGGCTTTATTTTTCAAACAGAAGGACATTGAGGGGATAAGCCCATCTCCAGTGACATTTCAGAGGAACTGGGCACAACACTGCTATGTTTGGGGTTCAAATCTATACAAGAAACACTCTTTGGAGAGAAGCGCTGGAGTCTGAAGTCTACCTGAGCTGGTCCTTGGGGGTCTGAGGGCAGCAAGGAAGCTGGGCCAAGGGCACTGGCTCTTCAGAGCTCTCCCCAAGGTCTGGTGCAAAGGCCTCTTTGTCCACTGCTC
Source organism: Budorcas taxicolor (assembly GCF_023091745.1). NCBI lineage: Eukaryota > Metazoa > Chordata > Mammalia > Artiodactyla > Bovidae > Budorcas > Budorcas taxicolor. The sequence continues at coordinate 76,979,609 of NC_068914.1, forward strand.
TGTATTCTACATGGTCCTCCGTCTCCATCCTTAGGAACCTTGGGCTGCTTCACCAGCATAGCGTGGTCTCCAGTCCCTTCCAGCCTCAGCCAGCACCCATCATGCCTTGGGGTCCCTACGAGGATGGGGGGCTCAGGACATCAGGATATGGGGCAGGCAGGAAGGACTGTGTCAGGAAGAGCCAGTGTGCAGGGACTGTGTGCCTGCTGCTCCCCCAAACAAACACCTTTTACTTCTTTTAAGACAGAGACTCAAAGACTTATTAGCTGTTTATTTCTGTATGACTTAGAAAACAGTTTTGCAAATTCCTATTAATTTCCTATTAAAGGGCTCAGAACTCCTCCACCCACTTGTTAATACTGCTCCCCATCTTCTTCTGCCTGTAATCCTTCCCAATGCCCCCCTTCAACCTCTGCAGCAATGAAAAAAGATGGGAAAATATGCCAGCTGGGTTCTTTTCAAATATTTATTTTTATTTATTTATTTGACTGCACTGAATCTTAGTTGCAGTATGCAGGATTTTTAGTGGTGGCAGGCGAATTCTTAGTTGTGGCATGGGGGAATCTAGTTCCCCAAACTAGGATTGAACCTGTGCCCTGGGAGCTTGGAATCTTAGCCACTGGACCATCAGGGAAGTCCCTGGATTCTTGATAGATATCCCAGAACTTAATCTCAGCTTTCTTATCCCCAGACTGGAGTCTAGAAGGAACATGAGACTGAATGAAGGAGGTTCATTCATTCCTAGGGCTAGGAAGGAGGTCTACCTCTAGGAAGTCCTGGAGGATGGGGTCCACTCCACTAGGGAGTTGGGGGTCAGGGAATCTCCACCCCATTTCCTGGCCCCCTTGCTGGACACTCTTAAAACTCCATTCTTCTCATGCTGTTACCTCGGCCCGTCCAGATTTGGGCTCCATCTTCTCCCTGAGGGTAGGGATGGTGGTCATGGTGGCATTTCCTGAGCCCGGGAAGAACATGACTGACAGCTCGGCAGAACCTCCGTTTCTGAGGCCTCATTTCCCTGCCCCCTCTGCCAGGGAGGGCACAAGGCTGTTCCTAGACAGGCTTTGTTCCTCCTGCTTACCTGACTGCCACCCCCTGCCGGCCCACACATGCAGCATCCCCTTCAAGTACCCCTGGTCTCCCTTCAGCATCACCTCCTGCTCTGCACAGGCATCTTCCTTCCTCGCCCAAGTTCATAGTTCTAGAGATTTCTTCTCAGGGCAGAGCAGTGTGTGACCGAGGGGCCCAGGGACCTGTAATGGTGGGATGTCCTCAGGGCTGAGCAGTCCAAAATGGGCTAGGAACTACTTGGGACACCAGTCGGGCAGAGTTACTAAACAAAAGATCAATCACGTAATTTCTGATATTTGATTTTTTAAAAAAAGCACACAGGTAGTCATCAGGATAGAAGGCAAAACTCTGTTGGACTTCTTTATACTTAGTTTACCATTTGAGTTGCTTTTATTTTGAATACCTATCTTTTTCAAACCTGGCACCTGTCAAAATGTTAATCCAGCTCCAAGGGCTCTGCATTGTCGCTAAGCAGGAGGAATATCAGCCTGGAAAAATCAGCCCTCTGTGGCCCCAAAAATGAGGGTGGAGGGATGGCAGCAAGCCAGAAATAAGAGGCATAGGCTTTGGGGCCAAGGGGCTTAGGCTCAGGCTCCTGAAGGGAGCTCACCCTGCGATCTCTCTTAGGCAGCATGGTATTATCTGACTCTACTTCAGTGAATTGTAATGAAGGTCAGTAGGACTGCAGATGTCCAAGCATGTTGAAAATAGTCACCTCATCAAGAGGAGTCATCATTAGAGCAAAGGGTGGAGGAAATATCCCAGAAAGCCCCTCAGAAGCTTCACGATAGTGTCTTGCCCACCTCTGAGTCTCTAGTCCAACCCAAAGATATGCAGGGAAGGAGACCCCAGGGGCCTTCTCAGTCTAATTCTGGCCTCACCACCTTGTGAGGGTGGTCTCTCTATATTGCTGAAATAAACACTTTTGGGTTACATGAACAACAGCCGTTTAATTCAAGGTAAATTTCCAAAAGGATTCCCTTTGCTAATTACAAACACAACCCAGGGCGCCTCCAGAGGAAGTGGACCCCACTGTAAGGAGCCCTGTGCAGGTAGGGCTTCTTGGTCCTTGTGGTGTCTGTCGGTGGGGACCGTCATCTCCACGCCCACCCTCTTTCCTCTGGCCGGGGCAGAGCGCAGTCCCCCGTGTGCAACTGCTGTTGCGTGAGAGCTCTGTCACAGCCTGCTAACTGAAGACTGGCTCTCCTTGGATGGCCCTCAAGCACTGCATTTTTTTCAGCAACTCTCACCAGACCCGCAGATGGATTTATCTTCCCTGCGTGCGCCCTGTGGCTGTTTCTTTCAGGGACCCGCTAGCTCAATGAGCTGCACTGTTCTATGGAGTCGGCCAAACAGCCACGGCTCTGTTCTCTCAGCCAGACCCTGGGGCCTGGAGTCCTGCCTCCGGGAATTCCAGGCTTTGAGAATGTTAGAGCTGGAAGACACCTCAGCCATCACCTAGTCCTGCCCCAACCTCTGTGCAGATGGGGAAACTGAGGCCCAAGGAGGGGGAGGCTCTTGGAGAACGGCAGCCTTTGCTTTAACCTCTCCAGGTACCACTGCCCCTGGTCCGCTGGCCTCTCAGCCGTGGAGAGCTCAGACTCTCCCAGGCAGCCCGCTCCACTGCTGAAACAATAGGAATGTTCTTCCTAATACTGGGCTAAAACTGACCCGAGCCTCCCTTTGTGGTTCATCTTTTTGTGCAGTCTCCATGAAGAGATACAGCTGACCCACAGGGAACAAATTTGAAATCAGTTCATCCTCAAAAGGATTGGAGCAGATGGTCCTGGGTCTCTCCCGGGCAGCCTCTGCCACCAACTCGGAGACCAGACCTGGCAGCCTCATCACAGACACTTGGATTCAAATGGCACTGTCCAGCTTGAGAGCTATGTGATGGTGAGCACATTAGAACCTCAGCTCCCTCATCTGCAAAAACAGGGGTAGCAGTAGTTTCCACCTCTAAAGGCTGCCGTGAAGATGCAATGAGATTACATGAAAAGCGATTTAAGTACAGAGCTGGTGTATCATCAGAAGGCAACCAGTACAGCTTTGATGATGCTGTTGGAAGAGCCTCAGCTCTGGATTCACATTGCGAGTGTCCGTGCCTGCATGCTAAGCTGCTTCAGTTGTGTCCGACTCTTTGCCACCCCATGGACTATAGCCTGCCAGGCTCCTCTGTCCATAGGATTCTCCAGGCAAGAACACTGGAGTGCGTTGCCATGCCCTCCTCCAGGCGATCTTCCCGACCCACGGATTGAACCAGCGCCTGTTAAGACGCCTGCATTAGCAGGCAGGTTCTTTACCACTGGCATCACCTGGGAAGCCCCTGGGTTCTCAGCTGCCATTTAAATCCCAGCTCCATCACTTTTGTATCATACTTGACTTTGAACAATTGCTAACTTCCCTAGGCCTCATATTCTGCATCAGTCTGGATACTTGCAAGTTATCAAAACTAAATAAATAAATAAAATCCAACTCAGCTATCTAAAGTAACAATGGACTTCATTAATTCACGTAACAGATAATCCTAAGGTCATGAGGGTTTCAGGAGTAGTCTGATCAGGGCTTCAGCTTGTTCTCTGATTCTCCTGGCTTGGCTTGGCTTTGCTAATATGTTGATTCGACCTCACTTATGATAACTGTAAGATGGCTACCAGCAGTTCCAGGCCCCCACACCTGTGTCTATCACAGTCTAACACAAAAATGAAAAAGAAGAGTGATCTTTTCTTTCCTCATCATTAAATCAACTTCTGCCTATGCTTCACGTGGACCATGCTGAAGGAGTTTCTCAGGCATGAATGATAAGATTACCCTGATTGGCTCAGATCTATCAGGTCCTACCCTTGAAACTGGGCCTGTCATCAACCCTACCAAACTGCAAGTCTGCTCCACAGTGAGGGCAGGGTGTGACGGATGCTGGGAGAGTCCTCTGCAGAGGATAACTGTCAGGGCCGGATAAGATAAGACATGCAGTGTTCAGAACAGCACCTGACTCGCAGTAAGTGCTAACCACTTCATTCATTTATTAATTTTTGATTGGAGGATAATTGCTGTACAATGTTGTGTTGGATTCCGCCATGCATCAACATGAACCAATCATACGTATACACATGTCCTCTTCCTCTTGAAACTCACACCCACCTCCCGTCCCGTCCCACCCATCCAGGTTGTCGCAGAGCACCAGACTGAGTTCCCTGCACTCTATAGCAACTTCCTGCTAGCTAGCTATCTGAGGCTTCCCTGGGTGGCTCAGACAGTAAAGAATTCACCTGCAAAAAAGGAGTGAAAGCCAATCTCACTCATTCGTGTTTGACTCTTTGTGACTCCATGGACTATAAAGGTCCGTGGAATTCTCCAGTCCAGAATACTGGAGTGGGTAGTCTTTCCCTTCTCCAGGGGATCTTCCCAACCCACAGATGGAACCCAGGTCTCCCACATTATGGGCGGATTCTTTACCAGCTGAGCCACAAAGGAGACCTGGGTTCAATCCCTGGGTTGGGAAGATCCTGTGGAGAAAGAAATGGCAACCCATTGCAGTATTCTTGCCTCGAGAACTCCATGGACAGAGGAGACTACAGTCCACAGGGTCACAAAGAGTCCGACACGACTGAGTGACTAAGACTTTCACTGTCTCTCATTAGCTATCTAATTTATACATGGTAATATACATATCTCAATGCTGCGCTCTCAGTTCATCCCAACTTCTCCTTCCTCCACTGTGTCCCTAAGTCTGTTCTCTATGTCTGAGTCTCTAGTCCTGCCCTGCAAATAGGAGTGCTAACCATTTTTTTTGTTTTTTGAATGATCATTGTTATTAGCATCCTGAGCACATGCCGTGAGTCGGTTTTCAGATGCATTGCTGATGACCAGTTTGGGGTATAGCCCCGGAAGCATCACCAAGCCTTTTCCTTTCTATTTCACATCAGCCCTGTTGTGGCAGCCCCACTCCCTATTTCTTTCTTCCTTAAGACTCTGTTCAGCCTCAGGCTACAGGGAACACTTTAGGCCCTGCAGTGCCCACAGCCTGCTTGTGGTCGTGGTTGAGCCCTCTCCTAGCTTTGCTGGACAGCTGTGCTGCGTGGGTCTTTGTTCCCAAAGTAGAGCTTCCTCTATAGACTTTCCACGTTTTAATTTCTCCCTCCAGAAGTTGAGGTAAGGTATCCTAGACTCCCCTCTTCTCTTTAATCCATGTCACTCAAAGAACACCAGCTCCAAGTCCCAGGGAGATTGTATGTCCCCCTCAGCTGGCCCCATAAACTTTCCTCCTAAACGGAAGTTTCAAGGGTGTCTTGGATGGCACGTGTCCTGCCAAACTCTGATCCTAAGTAGCTCCATCCCAAGCTTTGGTGTTGAAGAACTATGGGTGATTTCTTACAGCAAGGGACTTCACTTACATGGTTAGTATTAGAACCTATTCTTTTCCAAATGACTGGTGCTGGAGGCTCCTCTTTGACCTTCTTCCTGCAGCAGGGAGAGCCTCTCCTGCAGCTTTCAGGTGGCATGAGTGGTCTGGTTACTAAGACTCTGATGATTCCTGAGTCAACATCAGCCCATTGCCAGTGCCTGGAGAAATGTGTCCAATTGGGCCATTCCCTCCTGTGGTCTTGCTGGCACCATACAGCTTAGAGAGTCCATCGGATACCCTTCGGTGGATCTGCCCCATGGCCCTGGGAGGTTGGGGCACGGGGACTTGTTATTTTTCTACTTTACAGATAAGACTTTAAATGGTTTGTACATGACCACCCAGCTGAAAAGTGGGAGAGCTGGGACTTGAACCTAGGCCTCCTGAATCCAAGGCCTGTTCCCTTTACTCCTATAGGATTCTTTTCTTGCCTTTGGACCTGGCTCTGGGGAAGGAATATGCTGAGAAACCCGAGTCAGTCTCATCTTCATGCCTTGCCCAGCCTGAGGCAGAGCAGAAGCTGGTGCAGCTGAGCAGAAATGGGCCCCTGGAGCCCAGGTCTGGCCCGGCCCGGCCTCCCCTCTTGTTGGGTGGGGATGTGAGGGTGGGTTAGGGGTTGGTGCACAGACAGCACAGATCCCAGGGATTGGACCAGATCCTTAGCTTCATCTGAAAACATGGCCGTGGCCTCTTCTGGTCTCTCGAGCTCCAGGTCTGTTTCTCACAACATTTCTCACGGTTTTCTTTCTGCTTTAACTTTGGTCTCCTCCCTGTGTCTCTCCTCTCCACTGAACTTGATTTTCCTCTTTGTTCCTCTCTTGGTATCCAGAGTATCTCTTGTTGATTTCTTCTTTCTCCTCTCTCATTCTCTCTCCTTCTTTAGAACTTCCTGGGTTAAGCAGGCATGGAGATGCTTCAGCCATGCTAGCAGAGAGGCTGCTGAGCGCCTCCCCTCCCCTTTCTCCTCCCCTGCCCCCTCCTCTCCTCCCTCGCACCCCCCCATGCCCTCCATCGGCAGCCGCCCCCCACCCCTCTCACTTGGGCCCTCGCCCCCCATTGCCTAGGCCAGCTCCTCCTTGATGTGTGGGGCTGGGACGAAGGTACAGGGAGGCTCTCAGAGCCACTTCTTTGGATACAAAAGCTTCTTTCTCCCCCTCGGAGATGAGGTTTCCAGGCAGGTTATTTTTATAGCAGGGCTCAGGCAGGATCCTTCAGAGAAAATAAACAGTCACACACACCAGTCCTTCACACCCCTCAGCCCCTTCCCTGGAGAGGGGCCCAGCCGGCTGTGCCGACACAGGGACGCCCACCGCCCCAGAGGGGCCGTGGAAGCTGCTGCCTGCATGGAGAGAGGCCGGGAGGTCTGCGCTGGGGGAGGGGCCACTGCGAGGGGGACAGACAAAGGTCCTCTGCGACTGGTCCGGAGGGGGTCCAGAGGAGAGGGTTGAATCTCTGGGGCTCCATCTCACAATCCGGGCCAGAGGCTCCGGTTCTGCTTCCATAGGAGAGAGTCATTCAAATTCAGCTTTAACTCCCATTTGCTAAATGCCTCCCCAAAGCCAGGCACTGTGCTTGGAGCCTTCGTGCACATCTCATTTCTTCATCATCATCATATCCCATAGAATTCAGCTCAGCAAATTGCCGTTTTGCATCCACTGCTATGTGCTGCTTCAGGTGCCTGAGACACAAGAATACACAGCACAGAGGCGTGTCCTCAGGGCACCATCTGGATTGAGGGGGTAGGGGGAAGGGCGTGATAACAGGACCACAAGAATCTGAGGTGGTGGCCATCACACTCATCTTGCAGATGAGAAAACTGAGGCTCAAATGAGATGAAGTGACCTTCCCTTGGAAGGTACTGTCCAGGGGCACCTGGGCCTTGGAAATCAGGGCATCAGGGATGTCTGGGGTGGGCTTCTGTGAAGGGGATGAGGAAGGCAAGAAGCCTGAGCAGGGCTGAAGGACAAGGCACAAGCCTGCCTCCAGCTTTCCCAGGGTCCCCAATCCCCAGCATTCCAGACCTAAGGTGGGGCACACAGGGTTCCCAAACCTTCAGGGCAGGCAGGCAGGCGGCAGCACCTCATCTCCCAGATCCCCAGAAAGGAGGGCCTTTCATAGATAGGTGCCCTGCAGTCTCCTCAAAGCTCCTTTATGAGGAAAGCTCAGTTTAAAAGGCTTCATAAATCACACACACTCCCCGTTGGGCAGGACAGAAATATACAGCCCCTGAGCATCCCTGCCCAGTGAAGGCAAACAGCTCATGGCTGTGGCCAGGAGTCTCCCCCCACTCAAGCCAGCACTGTCCTCCCCGCCTCAGCACAGCCAGTCCCTGACTAGGGGGCGCCACGCCACCCCTCTCCAGCCCAGAACAAGGAATTCCAGACCCCAGCATTCACACTAACAGCGCTCCCTCAGCCCCAGTGCTCATTCCGCCTTTCTGCGGCTGACTGTGAAGTGCAGGAATGTGTCCTCGGTTCAGAAGTTTCAAGTGTCAGGAGGTCGAGTTCTAGTGAGTTCCTGAAGAGCCGAAGGAGCCCCCAGTAACTCATTCTGGTATCTCGACTCCCTTATCTTTAAAATGGACTAATGACACTTAGGTGGTGGGGTTACTAAGAGTATCAAGACAGGCAGGACTCAGCGCTGCACACACGCAGGAGGTCAGAGCTGCTGCCAGCGCTGCTGCCGGTTCCATGCTGGTGCTGGCCGTGGAGGTTCAGGCTCCCCTGAGGCCCCGCCTCCATCTCCAGATATTCACATAGTGGAGGCTGTTTGGACCTCGCCTCTGGGACCCCCAGGATCAGGCAAGAGAGCTGGCGGCCTTTCCAGGACCCTGGCCTTCCCTTTCCGGCCTGAGCCCAGGGCATCCCTGTTAAACCCCCTAGTTCACGTCCCACCCCCTCTCCCGGGTCGCAGTTGATTATTTTCATTCGACTGGGGCTGACCTCAGTATGGTTTAATGGCCCTTTCCTCCCACGGCCACTCTCATCTGACACCTGGAATGCCGCTTTGAGCTGCCCGCGCCTTTCTGTCTCTGCTAATGAGGTTTTCTAACAAAGCCCTGCGTCACTGGAGTCTGCTCACAGAGGGACCGCTGGACCGCCGCCTGGGGACCCGGGCTCTGTGGGAGGAAGGGGATGTGGGGGGCGGGGGGGAAGGCCGAGGGAACACAGAACTTCTTTCAGAAAAGGCTGCGGGCTGGGCGGGGGAAGGAAGGCACGCTGCTACCTCCAGGCCGGCTCCAGGGTGGCCACAGGCTGGGCCACTTGCTGGAGAATTCTTCCTAAGCCTCAGGCTCTGGAACTGCTTCTGTAGCCAACCTGAGCAAGGGTCGAGGGGCCAGACCAAACAGCAGGGCCTGGAGTTGGAGGGTATACTCAGCACAGGGCCTGGGAGAAGGAGCCCTTGGGTGGATGCAGATGGCCTTGCGTGTGTCCGGCGCTGTCCTATCTCCACCCGTCTGCTCTGGGGACCCTTCCTGTGTCGTCTCCACTGGCCTCACCTGCTCCTGGGAAGACTCTAGCTGTCCTGCCAAATTTGAAGGATAAGAGGAAGGAAGCTTCCCAAAGAGCCCTGGAGGCTAAAGAGAACTTGGTCCAGAGAAGAGTCAGCTACAAGATGGCCCAGGAATAGATGTTCTTCAAGGCTCCAAAGTGTCCTTAGAGCCAGGAAAGGGTCTCAGACTCCGTGGAGCCTACTATCAAGAGAAAGTCAGAAAACACATCACAGGACAGTCATGATCAATCAACAGATCTACTCCCTGGAAACCCAGTGCCAAAAGGCTGCTCTTGGCAAGAACTAAACTCAAGTTCCAGGAAGGTGCAGCTGCCATAGTTTACTTGCTGTTACTGTGTACCTGGTGCTTAGCCAGGAGCGTCTCACTCAGCTCCCCGACAAGCCTGGGAGGGGGTAAATGTTGCTGTCATTACTCACTCATTACAGATGAGACAATTGGGTAACAGAGAGGGTGAGTGACTGATTCAAGGACACACAGCTGGTAAGCAGCAGTGCCAGGATCGGAACTCATGAGTGCTGCTGCTAGCTGTCCTTCCGCAGGGAGGGGGTGGTTTGGGGGCCTGGGAGAAGGCTGAAGGAGCAGGACAGGTTGGAGGTGGGTGGGCAGTTCACCTAAGTCAAGCAGTATGAGCAGAGAGACCAAAGGAAGGAGACCAGATGTCTGGGCAGTGAGTACACTGGGCCTGGGGCAGAGACTGGAGAGATGGATTGAGCAGGGACCCGAGCGCCAGGCTGAGGAGCTGGCCTCCATCCTGAAGGCAATGGGGCTCACAGTGGGCTTCTGAGAAGTCTGAGATGCGATGAGAGTAGCAGGTCAGACCACAGGAGACAGGCAGAACCACCGTCTGGGAAGCTGTGACCTGTCACTGAGCTCTTTGGACACAGGGCAGCTCCTCTCTGCCCAGCCCAGGGTAGCACCCTCCTGTTTAGATCAAAACCTTGTTCATCAAACCACCATGTCTAGGAAGCTTTAGGGGAGGGTTGAGATCAAGGATGATGTGTTCTCAGGTGGATTTGCCAGATTTGAGGACCACCAGGACTACTATTTTTTTTTAACTTTATATTTTATATTGGAGTATGGCTGATTAACAATGTTGTGATAGTTTCAGGTGGACCACACCTGGCCCATCTGAAGGGTGGACAGTACATATACATGTATCCATTCTCCCCCAAACTGCCTTCCCAACCACCTAGACCACTATTGATGTGATTGTTTCCGTAAATCAACTCTCTCATTCTCTTTTGCTTTACTCAAGTTTACATGAACTGAAAGCTTTATATCGTAGCACTGATACTCTACCTTTTCCTCCAATGCACATCAGAATGAACACATTACCAAAATGTATAAGTATAAAACCAAAAATATTTACCTGTGTTCCACCTAAAATCTCCCCCAGGGAGCTCTGCACTTAGGAAATATTGGTGACCCTCCCCTTGCTCCCCCACTTGGAGTGACCTCATTCAAAGATTTCACATTTGGAAAAAGCAAGTCAGAAATCACTCAGAGCCAAGGGAGGGGAGGAGGCCAGGCCTGGGGTAGGGGTGGGGCTCTGTAAAGCAGGCCCAGCAGGGAGGGGGTGCTGGTGGATGTGAGACTGGGGGGCTGAGGGCATTGGAGGGAGCTGCCCCAGGGAAGTGAATGAGGCCTTGTTAGAGCCGTGGCAGCTAGGCAGTGTGCAGAGACCATGCTGCAAGTGTGAAGCTTCCAGTAACTTTTACGGATGATTTCTTAATAAACATTTGAGCCATCTGTCTGGACTGGGACATGCGTTGTCCTGGGTGCCTGGAGACAGGGCCGGCTGAGGGGCTGGTGTCCCGTGCATGTCCCATAGTGTCCCCTCCCCATCCTCGACTTGTCCCCTTGTTCTTTTTTGTCATAATTAGGACAGCTTCCATATGCTGAAGGCTGACTGAGCCCAGCAGCTCCCATTGAAGTCTACATTCTGTCTTTTTTAACCCTCGTAATTACTTTATAAGGCCAGTGCTACAACTGCGCCACTTTAACATGTCAGGAAACAAGTAAGCTCGTCAGGTGGCCGAGCTGCTAAACGGCAGAGTCTGGCTAGCCCTTTGGGCCCAGATCTGAGTGACCCCCAAGCCCATGCTCTGAGCCCCCTGACGACTTCTATGTCTTACTCTTTCTTGCTCGTATCAGCACACTGCTTGCCCTTTCCTCCTCTGCCTCTCCTTTCAGAGCTAGACTCAGCTACTGCCTCTCCTCTCAGACATCACTAGGGAAATACCTGCCCGCCCTCCACTGCCTGGTTGTCAGAACTGGTACCACTCATGAACACAGCAGGCCAGTCCATAGGGCAGCTGACTTTTCTGTGACGGGACTGACTAATCTAATGCTGAGAAACCTTCTTAGTCATTGAAAGCCACTTGGATTATTGGCTTTGGCTCCAAATAAACAGATAAACTGCAGCTAAAAGGAAATGGTTTCTGGGGTCTTTCTCTGGATTTGGTACATCAAAGACAACCAAGTTCTAGTTGGAAGCATGAACTTCTTACAAGCATCTTCCAAAGGTGTCCCGTGCTTTGTGTAGTTGCTGTATATGAATTAATAATTATTTTTTAAAAGTTATAAATGCACAATGGCCTTGTTGGGTCTATCCTAACAAGGAGAGACCTATCCTACCCATTCTAAAGACAGAATGTTATAGGAGAGGAAAATATCCCGAGAAGAAATGTTCTCAGGTGTCAAGAGGCAGAAATGGCAGCCTTGAAGCACTCCATTTACAGCCCTAGTAAAACCTTAACAACACAGCTCCTAAGGAAGCATATAGTCCGCTAAAACTAGCCAAACTGACTTCAATCCTGTATTTCTAGGGCCTGGAGCTCTTGTAGGGCCCATTTGATCTGTAGATATATAATTTTCAAAACCCCCAGTGAGGAAGCAGTTAGCTGATAGTAATGACCCATGAACAGAAGATACTCTGATCCTCTGCAGAAAAAAAGTAAATTTAGATTATTCAAAACCCTGGATCAACTGATGCATATATGTGTGCACTCAGATGCTGCCTTATGGCCTCCCTCACTCTGTGTTTGCAGACTGTAAGCTTCCTCAGGGTGGAGAACATGGACCAGAGCAGTCCTTCTCCCTCCAAAATGGAGATCAGGACAAAGAGGGCCTCAGGGTCCAGGGGATGCTGTGGGCTCGCTTCACGATCTGATCAACATTTGGCTTAAAGGGCAGTGGGCCTCTAGGGTTGGAGCACCCACATTTGTTCTCCTCTAACACAGAAAGAGCGAGGCTGGAAAGATAGAACGTTACCTAAGGAGTCTCAGCAAGTAATGAGCCCAGGCACGGACTGTCTACTGCATGAGGGCGCAGCCCTGGCTGGGAATCAGGCCTGAGAACCGGCCCAGTTCCTCCCTTTGCCTGGCCTGTGAGGGCTGCTCAGAGAGAAGAATCACGGACCAGGCTCTAGACAGCGACTTCCCTGAAGGACAGAGAGTGCTTGTTACAAGCAGCTCCTCGGGGTTGACATTCCACTTCAGGTCTCAGCACCTAAAGTCATTTTCCTTCCTTATTTATGTTTCCTGTGGAAAATCTGAAGAAAAAATCTGTGGAGCATCTTTTGAGCTTGCATTTGGAAGGGAGAAAATATGCTCCCTTTTTGCTGGGCAAACATAGCAAACATTGGTGCTTTCACAACCCAGACACAAGCTGGTTTTCAAAGGCTCCCGCTTGGCGGCCCCACTTAGTTCATCAGAGGGGTGAGGGGTGTAGCACCTGGGCTGAGGAGGTTTGCTTTGGGAGCAGACCTTGGAATTTGTGAATTTTCTACTCCAAGCACATCCAAACGGAGCAACCAGAGCCCCCTTCTGCAAAGCTTGCTCTGGCAACTGGGGCTCCATCTGCTTGGGGTGGAGCTAGAGAGCCAAGGGCCTCAGATGACCAGCAACCTGGTCCCCATGAGGACTGTGCTGGGGTGTTGGAGGCTTAGCAGAGAGGATGCAGATGGATCAAGATGGACTCAGGGACTCTGGCCCCTTTCTCTGGGTGATGCTGAGATTAGAAGGTGGAGGTGAGAGTGAAGGGGACATGCTTCTGCACCCACGGATATTTTCAGGCTTCCAAACACTAATCAGGGAGACCACTGGGCAGACGTTCCTTTAAACCTAGAGCGGTGTGACGGCAGCTACCCACTGTGGGCTGTCTGGTTATTTCAGTGTGGTCTGTAGCAAGGATTTCCTTCCCTCTGTCCCTCCTTCCATCTCTCCCTTCCTCCATTTATTTCATGAGAGAGATAATAAACTCCCAAGCACCCATCAATAGCACCAACAATGATCTACTCACGGCCACTCTAGTTTCATCAATCACTACACCTACTCCACCCACTCTATGCCTTCCAACTGGGATGTTTTGAAGCAAATTCCCAACATCATCTTGGAGGAGTGTCAGTCACTCAGCTGTGTCCTAGTCTTCAAGACCTATGGACTGTAGCCTGCAAGGCTCCTGTGTCCATGTAGGATTTTCCAGGCAAGGATACTGGAGTGGGTTGCCATTTCCTCCTCCAGGGGATCTTTCCAACCCAGGGATTGAATCCATGTCTCTTGCATTTTCTGCACTGGCAGATGGATTCTTTACTACTAGCGCCACCTGGAAATCCCTGACATCATCTTATCAATAGATATTTAGAAGTATTGGACACTGAAGAACACCAAGAACCCTCCCTCATCCCAGGCCCATGTATGTGCATGCGTGTGTGCTCATGGCTTCAGTCGTGCCCAACTCTTTGGGACCCCGTGGACTGTAGCCCGCCTGGCTCCTCTGCCCGTGTGATTCTCCAGGCAAGAATACTGGAGTGGGGTGTCCTGCCCTGCTCCAGGGGATCTTCCTGATCCGGGGATAGAACCTGCATCTCCTGCGTTACCAGTGGATTCTTTACTGCTGAGCCACCGGGGAAGCCCAGGCCTATGTGTACATTTTGCCAGTCATGGCAGGGGCTCAGGGAATGTCTGAAGTGCATCTAAAGACCTGAAATTAAAAACCGCTGTTACACAGGATAATCTCTGTCTTGGAGACAAAAGGAACCTTTCCTTTTGGCATCTTGGAACTCACAGCTGTTCCTTCTAAGATGAACTTCCTTGTTTTGTTTGCAATGGCTGTTTTTTGAGTGTAGAGGACCATGCTGGAGAAGGCAATGGCTCCCCACTCCAGTGCTCTTGCCTGGAAACTCCCATGGACGGAGGAGCCTGGCGGGCTGCAGTCCATGGGGTCGCTAAGAGTCGGACTCGACTGAGCGACTTCACTTTCACTTTTCACTTTCATGCGTTGGAGAAGGAAATGGCAACCCACTCCAGAGTTCTTGCCTGGAGAATCCCAGGGACAGCGGAGCCCAATGGGCTGCCGTCTGTGGGGTCGCACAGAGTCGGACATGACTGAAGCGACTTAGCAGCAGCAGCAGCAGCAGCAGAGGACCCTGCTGGGTGACTGTACGGGAAGGCAAGCGAAAGCAGGGCAGAGCGGCTGCCTTCCTGGTCCTTTCAGTCCAGTGGTGGGGTGCAAGGAGACATGAGAAGGAGCCCAGTGGGCTGAGGGAGCAAGAACTCAGCCTGAGAGGAGGGAGAGCCTCTCCTGCAGTCTCTTCTGGGGGGTTGTTTATTGGCCGGCATTAGTTAGGTCTCAGTGGCTGTTAATGTGTGTGTTTAGGGTCTCTCGTAATGTCTCTAAGATAAGGGCCAGCTCAGTTTACACTCCACCTTCAAGAACTGGGCTTGGGGTGTAGGGAGCTTATGGGGGAAGCAAGGAGGTGATCAAAGTCCTTCCCAGGCTTCTGAAACTGGAAGGGAAGACACTTGGAGAGAGAGGATCCACTGAGTGCACAGGGGAGAAGGGCTTCCCTCTGGGCTGGACAAATTGCCAGATTTTTTTTAATGAGGAAATGCACTTTGTTCTCCTTCTGATTTTCTTTTGAGAGGAGATATGAGAGTGAAGCCATTGTCTATGTGGGGTTCTTTGGAAAGATCTTAGAAGATTTCTGACCTTCATATCAGGCCTTTTTGCTGTTCCCCAATCTTGACCCCATCCTACCCTAGTGTCTGCAAAATCAGAGACCTGAGCCACGTCCAGGTGGCACCTAAAGAAAAGACAGAGCCTGTAGCTGGTGCCCGGGGGCGTGAGCCAGTGGGGCAGCAGGAGGAGCACAGAGACAGGCGCAAACACGCTTTGAAGAGACGACATAGTAAAGACGGCATTTCGACCTGTGAGGAGAGACAGACTTCTCAATGAATGTTCTGGAACAACTGAGTACACACTTATGGAAAAAAAATTAAAGTAAGATTTATACTTTCCAGCACAAGAAATTATAAGCATTATTTTGTAATAACTTCTAACAGAGCATGATCTATAAAATACAGAATCACTATGATGTGCACTGAAACTAATATAATGTTATAAATCAACCATTCTTCAAAAAAAAGAAACAGATTGTATGTGGATCAAATTTTAAATGTTAAAAAAAATTTTAAGGATTTTTAAAAATATTTACTTATTTATTTATTTGGCTGCACCAGGTCTTAGTTGTGGCATATGGGATCTAGTTCCAGGATTGAACCCAGGCCCTGTGCATTAGGAGTGTGGAGTCTCAGTCGCTGGACCACCAGGGAAGGCCCTACATGTAAAAATTAAAACTACATCTAAAAAAAACCTCAAAGAAACAATGAGAAAGATTTAAACCTATGAAGTAAGCCAGAAATAAAAGTAAAATAATGATCAATTTGACCATGAAAAGCAAAAAAAAAAAAAAATTTCATGGCAAAATCAAAAATAACACCATAGGCAAACTCAAAGATGAAATGTCAAACCATGAGAAAATATTGACAACTATCATTGCAGTATTATTTCAGCAAAAGACTAGAAATGGTCCAAATGTCCATCAAACGAGGATTGGTTAAATAAATGATGGTATATCCACACAATAAAATTTCACATTTCGCAATGAAATGCTGCTGCTGCTGCTGCTAAGTCACTTCAGTCGTGCCCAACTCTGTGCAACCCCATAGATGGCAACCCACCAGGTTCCCTCATCCCTGAGATTCTCCAGGCAAGAACACTGGAGTGAGTTGCCATTTCCTTCTCCAATGCATGAAAGTGAAAAGTGAAACTGAAGTTGCTCAGTAGTATCTGACTCTTAGCGACCCCATGGACTGCAATCCACTAGGCTCCTCCATCCATGGGATTTTCCAGGCAAGAATACTGGAGTGGGGTACCATTGCCTTCTCCAATGAAATACTAAGCAATCATTAAAATAGTCAGGTGATTTTTCTTGTGTTGATATGAAATCATCTTTAAGACACACAAAGAAAAGGCTCATGTAGACCGGGGCCTAGAGTATGTTACCATTTGTGCTGAGAGAGAGAGAGGAGGGGTGGTATTTACCATCTATAATGGGAGGAGGGGAGCACAGTTGCTTAGCTACGCTTGGAATCCCTCAGGAAGGACATCTGAAAACCAGTCATGTTGGTTCCTTCTGGGAGGGGTTGTAGGTGGCTGGGAGGGAGACTTCACTTTGAAATTTTGACACATGTGAATGAATTACCTATTACAAATAGTATTAATGCTATGATTTTTTTTTCTTTTAAAAAAAGGAAGAGAAAAGAAGGGAGGAAAGGATATGACCGAGGAAGAAAAGGAAAACCAAGTAACATGCAAAGCTGACGCAGCCGGGAGCTGGTGGCAGTCACTGCCTTCCTCGCTCCTTCCTCATGGGCCCTCTCAGCAGCAGTGCTCACAGAGGGTTCTCGGGAGCAGTTGTCTGTAAAAGCCCACCACCGAACCAGTTTCCTATGAGTGGGGGGCAGTTGGTCCTTCAGCTACAGAATGCGGCCCAAGCAGCACGGATTCTGGGCACAGACCACATGCTCACTCTGAGAAAAGAGTGTGCTCTACGTGACTGTGTGATGGAGAACCCTGGAGAAACAAGAGCGGCTTATCCCCAGCCAGCAAGGTAGGGGGTGGGGAGAGACAAAGAGAGATTGAGAGAGAGAGGAGGGGAGAGGAAGCGGAGAGAAAACAAAAGGAGGCAACCAAGTGTCCATCCACTGGTGTGCCGCAGGGCATCCATACAGAGGAAAGCCTCCTCTCGTGCCCATACGGCGGAAGAAGGGCGCTCCTCACTGCCCAGCTTGTATATTGTTCACCTCGTGTGCCTAAGGCTGTGGTCGGACATGACTGAGCAACTTCACTTTCACTTTTCACCTTCATGCATTGGAGAAGGAAATGGCAACCCACTCCAGTGTTCTTGCCTGGAAAATCCCAGGGACGGGGGAGCCTGGTGGGCTTCCGCCTATGGGGTCGCACAGAGTCGGACACGACTGAAGCGAGTGCGCAGCAGCAGCGGCAGCCTGCATTTGGAAAGGATGGAAGGGGCTTTCTCGCTTCCAAGATAGTGGAGGTGAGAGAGGTTTGGGCAAGGGAGTTGGCCCACATTTTAGCCTATGTTCATTCCCATATCTCTTCTAACCTCAATACTGTCATCAAGAGTAACTTATTTGGGGAATAATTTTGCAGTTTTTTTAATTTGCAAATATCACTTCTCTGGCTGGGTAATAAGCAAGTAACAGTGGTATTACTCCACCAGTTCAGCTCCCTGCCAGCCGGAGCGCTCCACTTTTACGGAGAAACAGGATCTTGCACTTGAGGTCGACAGAGGAAAAGGAGGTAGACGTAGCTGGAAAACTCAAGCTCCCTCTTTGCTTCTGGTCAAAACCAATGCTGCCTTGGCCAAGTCCTTACCCTTCCCATCAGGGCCATTCAGGCCTAGGGTAAGAGAGGAGCAAGGCACTTGTTCTGGGTGCAAAATTTAGGAACACAAGGCTCAGACAGTAAAGAATTTGCCGCAATGAAGGAGACCTAGGTTTGATCCCTGGGTCCGGAAGATCTTTTGGAGAAGGCAATGGACAGAGAATCCTTGCCTGGAGAATTCCATGGACAGAGGAGCCTGGTGGGCTACAGTCCATGGGGTCGAATATAGTCAGACACAACTGAGTGACTAACACTTAGTGAAAAAGCCTCAGGAATCAAGATAAACAGCATTTAAAGATAATATTTAAAAAATAAAAACCAATGCAAAAAATTTCATTATGAACAGAAAGCCAACCTTTCAAAAGAAGATGAGAGGAGCATTGCTGGTTTCTCTTCTAGCTGTAGGCTCCACTGGGGCTCACAGCTCTGTTCCCTAGGCCACACTGCTCCATGTCTAAATCAACAGGGTTGGACCATTTGACCTCCTGGGATCCTGCTGGGCCCTGATGATTCATGGTTCAGGAATGAAGTGTCGTTGGAGGGCTAGGGACAGCCTTGCTGCGCAGGGGGCCTAGTTTTCTCAGAGCCTGTGTTCAGATGCACTTTGCCCAAGCCTCTGCCAGCCAGGAGTGAGCGAGTGAGTGAAAGTCGCTCAGCTGTGTCCCACTCTGTAGCCCCCCAGGCTCCTCCGTCCATGGGATTCTCCAGGCAAGAATACTGGAGTGGGTGGCCACTTCCTACTCCAGGGAATCTTTCCGACTCAGGGATTGAACCTCAATCTCCTACATTGTAGGCAGATTCTTTGCTGTCTGAGCCACAAGGGAAGCCTGCCAGCTAGGAGAGGAAGAGTCATCTCCTAAAATCTCACTCGTCACTAGAAAGTGACAGGAGCCTTTAAGGTCCTGCTCGAATCAACAGGATGAGAAAGTCTGGTTGTTCAGGAAAACCCACCTTTTCTACTTGGCCCTAGTGACCCTCGGACGCTTGCTGAGCTTCAGGGAAGACGGTAGCATTGGAAAAACCAGCTGCCTCCACCCTGGAGGGGAAGAATAGCTCCCTTCATGGGGCTGCTCGCGATGCCAGGGTTATCCAGGTCGACGAGTGAGGAAGTGAATCAGCCCTTCCCAGCCCTCCAGTCAGAGGCCTGTTCAGTACCCTCTGGTGGTGTGGCATTTGGATGTGTTTTGTCAAAAACTAATGAACATCTCACTTAGGCGCTGGAAACAAACATCAGCCCCTGCCAGTTCTTACACTTGCTGAGTATGAATAACTCCCTTTGGCTTCGCAGTCAGCCGGGCCCAACAAGTGAATTTAGAGGCTGAGAAGTCAGTCGCTAGCCCTCACACAGACTCGTCCATCAGGGTGGGACCCAGGCTGGCCGCATGGCCCAGGAGAAGCCATTCTCGCCTTGGGTGCACATTGGAATCATATGAGGAGGGGGCTTAAAATGCACAGGTGCCTGAAATTTTGGCTTAACCTATCTGGGGTTAGGCACAGCATGGAGAATATTAAAAGATCCCCATATTAGGAATTCTAATACACAGTCAATTTTGGGAAGCACTGCCCTGAACCAGTGCTTCTTGGACTTCACGTAAAAACACATTACCTCATTAAGAAACAGATTCTGATTCAGTGTGTCTGGGGCGGGGCCTGACACCCTGCATTTCTAACAGGTTCCCAGGTGGTGTAATGCTGCTGATTTGCAGACCATACTTTGAGTAACAAGGATGTCATACATGGTCCAAGATGGTAGCTACTAACCACACAGCTATGATTAAAATTAAAATCAATTAAATTTAATATTAAACTTAAAAAGTCAGTTTCTCAATTGCATTCAGTTCAGTTCAGTTCAGTCGCTCAGTCGTGTCCGACTCTTTGTGACCCCATGAATTGCAGCACGCCAGGCCTCCCTGTCCATCACCAACTCCTGGAGTTCACTCAGACTCACGTCCATCGAGTCAGTGATGCCACCAAGCCATCTCATCCTCTGTCGTCCCCTTCTCCTCCTGCCCCCAATCCCTCCGAGCATCAGTCTTTTCATGTTTTATTTATCTAAAAAATTATTTATTTATTTATTTATTTGGGGCTGAGCCAGATCTTCAGAGAAGGCAATGGCACTCCACTCCAGTACACTTGCCTGGCAAATCCCATGGATGGAGGAGCCTGGTGGGCTGCAATTCGTGGGGTCACTAAGAGTTGGACATGAATGAGCGACTTCACTTTCACTTTTCACTTTCATGCATTGGAGAAGGAAATGGCAACCCACTCCAGTGTTTTGCCTGGAGAATCCCAGGGTCGGGGGAGCCTGGTGGGCTGCCGTCTATGGGGTAGCACAAAGTCGGACATGACTGAAGCGACTTAGCAGCAGAAGCACAGCCAGATCTTGGCTGCAGCACACGGGATCTTAAGTTGTGGCAGGTGAACTCCTTGTTGTGGCATGTGGGATCTAGTTCCCTGACTAGGGATCATACCCAGGCCCCTTGCATTGGGAGCTTGGAGTCCTAGCCACCAGACCACCAGGGAAGTCCCACATTTGCCACTTTTTAAGTGCTCAGTGATCACGTGTGACTGCGTGCATGCTCAGTTGCTTCAGTCGTGTCTGACTCTTTATGACCCTATGGAGCCCACCAGGCTCCTCTGTCCATCGGATTTCCCAGGGAACAATAATGGAGTGGGTTGCCATTTCCTTCTCCAGGGGATCTTCCTGACCCAGGGATTGAACCCGTGTCTCCTGCGTCTCCTATACTGCAGGTGGATTCTTTATCGCAGAGCCACCAGGGAAGCCCATCCCATGTGGCTACTGACTACCATACTGGCACAGATACAGAATGTTTCCGTCATCTCAGAAAGTTCTGTTAGGCAATTCTGTCCTAGAGCATCTCTTTGAAGCTGTATTGGAGCAGCCATCTCTTGAAATGTGGGTCAAAGCTTTCTTGGTGTGGGGACTACAGAATACTTCTTTTGCACTCCTCACAGTGAGCCTGTGCACTAGGCCTATGGAAAATGCTCGGTTAATGCCCACTCAGGTTAGCACACTCATGCTTTTGTGCACAGGCAAGTGCCGCATCAGCACTGGCTGATTGACTGATGTCTACTTGGGCATCAATTAACATTGTCCTGGAGTTTTCTCCAGGACAGCTCAGTGGGCATGGCAGAGCTGTACGGCTGCACTGGGAATGTCTCCCTGCCTCTGGCAGGCCCATGATTCAGGCAAGAAGGTACAGGGCTCCAGGTGATCACCCCTCCGAGCGTCTGCTCTTATCAGTCACGGCAGGCTGGAGGGTGGACTAGGACACAGAGCTGCAGCGAATGGGGCACTCCACCTTCCAAGCCCGACTCAGACATTACAAATCGAGACAGATTCTCTCTTCTCAAGGGATTTTTTTAAGGGTCTTGGGGAGAGGAGAGTGCTGGAGACGGCCTACTCCCTATTCCTGGGTAATCACTCTGCTTCTCCTCAGGCAACCAGTGTGGACCCCAGTGGAGCTGGGAGAGAGGTGCTGAGCCCATTGGTAGAGCAGGTTCCACCTGACTTAGTCACACTGGGTGGGAAAGCTAAGCCCTTTGCCTGTTGATCTCTTAGCTTCACAGTGGTTGACGGTCAGATCCAATTTAGGGGTCACTGACAGTGAAAGTAGGATTGCAGTGAAGTGGGAGAGGAAAAGAAACCAGGTGCCTCTCATCACGAAACCACAACCAGGGACTTCCGTGATGGTCCAGTGGTTGAGACTTCGCCTTCCAAGGCAAGGGGTGCTGGACTGATCCCTAGTCAGGGAACTAACAGCCCACATTCCTCCCAGCCCAAGAAACCAAAACATAAAACAAAAGCAATATTGTAACAGATTCAGTAAAGACTTTAAAAACAGTCCCCATCAAAACAAACAAACAAACCAACCACATGCAGCTACCTCATTCTACAGATGAAACATCTGAGCTCACAGAGTAAAGTAATTGGGTCAAGATCACAAGGCAAGTTAGATGCATTTGTTGTTGCTGTTATTTAGTTGCTAAGTCTTGTCTGACTCTTTGTGACCCGGCAGACTACGAGTCGGGCACGAATGAGCAACTTCAGTTTCACTTTTCACTTTTCATGCATTGGAGAAGGAAATGGCAACCCACTCCAGTGTTCTTGCCTGGGACAGGGAGCCTGGTGGGCTTCCGTCTATGGGGTCGCACAGAGTTGAACACGACTGAAGCAACTTAGCAGCAGCAGCAGCAGCAGACTGCAGCACAACAGGCTTCCCTATCCTTCACTATCTCCCAGAGTTTGCTCAAACTCATATTCATTGAGTCGATGATGCCATCCAACTATCCCATCATCTGTCACCCCTTTTTCCTCCTGCCCTCAATCTTTCCCAGCATCAGAGTATTTTCCAATGAGTCAGATCTTCATAGCAGGTGGCCAAAGTATTGGAGCTTCAGCTTCAGCATCAGCAGTTAGATGCATGGGGAGGTTGTTTCCTGACTTCAAGGCCAGTGTTTTCCCCACTGCTCTATACCCAAGAGATTTGCAAGCCATTCAGGAAAAGAAATAGAATATTATGTAAATTTGTATCTCCAGTAAAACAGATAATATAGGTAGGTCTTCTTTAAATTTTCTAGTACAGATGATAATGAAATTGCTTTTTTTATTAATTTATTTTTAATTGGAGGATAATTGCTTTACAATGTTGTATTGGTTTCTGCCATACAACAATGTGAATCAGCCATAAGTAAACATATATCCCCTCCCTCTTAAACCTCCCTCCCACCTCACCTCCTCATCCCACCCCTCTAGGCTGTCACTGTGAAACTGCTTTTTTCTCGTCTTCTCACTTCCAGCCACCACTTCCTACTGCCGGGTTCACCTTGCATAGACTGCTTCTGAGATAACTGAACTTCTCCCAACCCACTCTTTTTTCAATAGTAAATATTACAGAACTACACAATCCACAATTGTTGAATCCGCAGATGCTGAGCTGTATACATGGAAGAACCACGGATAAGGGGAGTCAGCTATAAATTATCTGCTAGTTTTTGGTGGCCAGAGAGCTGGAGCCCCTAACCCCTCGCCCCTTCAACTGTACAGCATTGGTGCTATTGAGACCTGAGAAGAACCAGCTTCTCTCTCTCCAGAGCTTCTCATCAAACTGGATCAAAAAGCCTTGAAGGGAAATTTCTCTCCAAATCTTGGTCTATTCACAGTTAAAGCAAACTGGACTTTTTGTTTAAACTGATACTCATAGAGAAGATTAATTGCTATCCTAGTCTTCCTAGCTTCCATGATAAACTGAGAAGTGTCTGTTCTCTTTCTTAGGCAGAAGTTTTGCCCAAGTATTGAGTCCATGTATCATCAGTGCCAGCTTTTCTTTTCAGGTCATATAAGAGTCTGTGAATCCTGAGTTTGTGTTACTGACTTCAAAACAATGGAAACACTTTCAGTTCTACACCTCCCATCCCAGGATCTTCATCAGTCAACCCAGATCCTAATTGTTGTCAGCCAAACGCTAGGAAACATAATGGGTAAGACAAACGTGTTAATAGGACTCAATTAAATTAAAAACAGAGACACGAGATTGCTTCTTTATGGTGTGGTAGGCAGGTGGGGCAGGGGGAAATAAAAAGGTTGGAGACCACGGAAAGCAGGGATGACGATACGAAACGTGACTCTGAGCCTCCTCTGTGGAGCTCACTGGGGAAGCTCCACATCTGTATTTCTTTTATGCTCACGATGAGCCCAGAAGCAAATGGCCGTTATCCCTGCTTTCTGGATGAAGTTCAGAGAAGCCGAGTAACTCGCCTAAGGGAATAGAGCTGGGCAGTGCAGTCGCCTTGTCCCGCCTGGGCAAGTTCAAGGACCACTGGAAGGGTATGCACGTTTCTAAGAACTCTTAGGCCAAAACTAGACAGGCATTCTGACAGGCTGGCAGAGGAAGGAACAGGGGTGCAAGTGGGACTCATTTCTCTTGTTGCCATAAGAATGGAGTCCTTGAACAACCGGCTGAGGATTCCCAGGCAGGGTCCCCGCAGGACAAGGAGCAAAGCCATTGTGGGGGCCTCGCTGGTGTCTCAGCTGAGCTGCCAGAGGAAGAAACTTCTATTTAGGGATGGGGGGGGGGGGTGGGTGGCAGATCTCTGGAGACTCTGAGTAGTCTCACTGAGGCACAGGTGTAACCAAGCTGCTTCTACCACCCAAAACTGCGCGAAGAGCTATTCTCGGCTAAATGCCAGAGCAGAGAGCGTCCACAAATGGCTTTGCACTGAGCTGCCTCGTACCGGATATACGTCATGTTGCAGCCTATTTACTGGCAGTTTGGCTCCTTGTGTGACTGTCTCCTCCCAGGACAGGATCCCCATCAAATAGATCATTCTGTGTTGGTGCTCAACACAGTGCAGTGGGAGGAACGCCGCCAAGGCACAGGAGGGGGCAGGGGCAGGGGCAGGAAGGGGGAGAGAGTAAGGGGAGACAGTCAAAGAAGAGTCCCCGGCTTTGAGCCCAGGAGCCTGGGGGAGGGTGTCAGGGGTGGTGGGGGGTGTCAGCAGAGGGGCTGGCCTGCAGGCGGGAGCGTGGGGCGGGTATGCGGAGCAGGGTGGTGCCCTGTCTGGCCCTGGACAGGTGCCTCCCTCAGCAGGGCACATGAGGTGCCCTCACTGAGTCTGTGGGTGGGGAAGGGCTCACACATGTCCTTCTGCTCCCTCCTGAGGTTGTTTTTGGCAGAGGAATCCACTAGAAGCTTACCACACGTTCCCTTGAGCTTTTCAAGGACTTCCTGGAGGGCTGGTCCACCCCACCCACTGGGGTAGAATAAACTTGGTTTCCAGGAGCCTGGTTTTCTGTGAGGGGTATGTACCCTGCTAGGCCCAGAGGCTCCTTTCCATGATAATTCCCATCCAGGGAGAGCTCATGGGTCACGAGTCCCTAAGGTGGGAAAGAGGTAAGACACCGGCTTCCGCTTCGGCTCAGCGCCTGCACTCTCTCCATGGAGCTCAGGACTCGAGCTCTAGAAAGTGTTCATCTCTTCCTGGCTCCAGCTCCACCACCTATCAGAGAAATGGAACAGGGAAAGTGACCCCTCACCTACGGCAGAAAAAGACAGCCTTTGAGAGTTACCACACTCACGGCCCCAGCAGCAGTCTTTCCAAAGCCCTGCACCTGTCATCTCCTCTCCCGCCTCTGTCCAGCCCTCTCCCTCAACTCACTTCTTTCTGGCTCCTTTTCACTCAGGCCCCCTCCTTGCCATGATGATGCGGTGCGTGCATGATCGCGGCCATCTGGAACTGCAGACCCACTCTAGGGCCACAAATCATCATTTTCAAACCAGTATTTAGGCCGGCACTTCTCTACCCCTAATGGGCGCATGAGTTATCTGGAGATCCAGTAAAATGCCAAATCTGATTGAGAGGATTCTGTGGAACACTCTTACCATAGTGAGAGTTTAGAACACTTACTACGTGACCACACTATACTAAATAGACTTTGTGGGGGCTGTGCTGAGTCATTCAGTAGTGTCCAGCTCTTTGCAATCCACTGGACTGTAGCCCAGCAGGCTCCTCTGTCCATGAGATTTTTCATCCAAGAATACTAGAGCGGTTTGCCATTTCCTCCTCCAGGGAATCTTCCCAACCCAAGGAACAGACCTGCATCTCCTGTGTCTCCTGCACTGCGGGTGGATTCTTTTCCTGCTGAGCCATCAGCAGGAAAAGGGAAGGGAAGACTTCATGCGGGGAACTGTAAATGTAAAAATGATAGCTCCTGTTCTCAAGGAGACATGTGAATAAATTCACACAGGATTTTTCTCCGTGGTTGAGGAATAGAAGGGTGAATGAATAAGGGTACAACTGCATGGGATGGGCTATATTAGTGCAAGAGTTCAAGGGATGGAGACAGGAGATAGAAGCTACTTACTTTCACACATCTGGCAGGTTGTCGGTCCCTCAGAGTGTGTCCCCTGGAGCCACAGTGCCATGCCATTGCCAGACAAGCACCCAGAGTAAATGCCTCCTGGTCCTTGGAGACAGTTGTGGCTGGACAACCACGGTTGCTTCACATACAACCCCTGCTGGGAGTGGTCCAGCATCTCTGCATCGAGGCCCTGATGTTTCTCCCTTCACCCCATAACTAGCAAGAGTTAATGAGAACACACATGTTCCTCAAAGCCAGAAAGCCATATGCTTCAAGACAATGTGAGATATTGCATGAACGGGTTATGCTTTTTTTTTTTTTTTTAAAGTGAAATAGGAAGGTCATGTGCGTATAAAAGTACAGCTACTTTTTCAAAAAATAAGACTTTAGAAAGCATTAGAAGAGACACAGATGCATAGAACAGTCTTATGGACTCTGTGGGAGAGGAAGAGGGTGGGATGATTTGGGAGAATGGCATTGAAACATGTATAATATCACATAATAAGTGAATCGCCAGTCTAGGTTAGATGCAGGATACAGGATGCTTGGGGCTGGTGCACTGGGATAATCCGGAGAGATGATATGGGGAGAGAGGTGGGAGGGGGATTCAGGATTGGGAACATGTGTACACCTGTGGCGGATTCATGTCGATGTATGGCAAAACCAATACAGTATTGTAAAGTAAAAGAAAAAGAAATTAAATAAGCAGGGTGAAAAGAAAAAAAAAAGAAAGCATTAGAAAGCCAGATGTCTTCCTCTTTTGCCTCAAAGGTCTATCTAGTAGGAGATAAGTAGAAGAGGAAAGAATGAGAAGTAAGAGAGGCCGGTCTGAGCCAGACCCAGTGACAGCTAGTGGCACTCCCGGAGTCCTCTGTGTCTGGCCTCTTTCTCACCCCTAGTACTACATCTTACTCCCACTGGCCCCCACGGCTGACTCCACACTGGTCTGGGCCCCCAGCCATGCCTTCTGGTTCATCTGCTCTTCTTGGGCTTCTTATAGGTGCCACCCTGTCCGCTCACTATACCTCCACATTTCAACACTCCTCTCATCCTTGGAGACTCAGTTCTCCTAGGAAACTTTCCCCAGCTTGTTCTATGACTTCCAGAATATCTGTTCTTTCTGGTTTTGCTTGTTTAGTTTTTCAGAGGAGGATACCATGTTTGCAGGATTTTTCACAGTCTTTTTTCTTATTTCCCTTGAAGATGAAAATACAGTGTCTTAATTCTCTCTGTATCATTTCATACAGAAATGAGTGTTCAGTATGAGCACTTAAACTGAATTTGGATGGTGCTGGGACAGGACAGAAGAGACAGGGTTGGATTCTTAACACTGTTTGCGCTGGGACTACATAGTAACACATTTATGCTCATGCAATGGAATGCACACCATAAATCTAGAAACCCTATCCTGGACAGTCCTGATCCTGTTACTCTACCCCAAAAATGCCAAAGGAAAACATAAACACATCTTGAAAGGATGTCTGAACTGAGTCAACCAACAGAAGCAGGCTGGCCCCGCTCTCCCTCCACCGTGGCTGTCTGAGTGAAGTGTGTGCGTTCACCACCTGCCATATTTGGGGTGGGCTTACCTCTTTGGAATGTGAGTGCTTCCACACTCTATCACTATTTTTAAATGGGATTTGTGTAGAGAGAGAGAAAGAGGTCTTTTCTTTACAGTTTACCTATAAATATCTTTCCCAATAAGGAAGGCTATGTCCACTATAAGTCTAAATTTAATATTGCCGTAAAAGAGAGAAAAACAGTGAAATGGTTATTTTGTCTACACAACACAAAATGACGGGTTGAATCCACCTGCCTCACTAAATGGATGTAACTTGGGGTAGATACACTGATGGTGTCTGTTTAATTCCTAACTGTTCTAATATTAGGCCTGCCCTACTCAAAGATGTAAGTGGACAATGATTGCCACGTGGGACCTTCATTCTTAGCCATCCATGCCCTTCTTCCACTAAGTGGGGGAAACAGCAGCTCTTTGATTCCACTTCTAGTTATAGACATTTCAGTGCTTCTCATCTCTCTAACACTGCCAGGATATAAGATTTTTCACATTAAACGAACAAACATTTATTTTCATTATGTTTAATGGAGACTTTTCTAAAATGGAATTCAGATTTCCCTTTCTCCCCGAAGAGACCATAATAAACTTGTTAACATTTTGTTGGACATTTAAGTTTATTGTTATGAATCACAGGGACAGCAGCAGAGGCTGTAAGCCAGGACATGGGCTGTTTACCCCTACCCTATCAGGTGGTTTTTTTTTTTTTAATTGGTTCCTTTTCTTTTTTTCTTGGCATGGGAAAAACTCCACTTTATTTTTAAAAAAATTTTATTGGAGTATAGTTGCTTTACAGTGAGGTGTTAGTTTCTGCTGTACAGCAAAGTGAATCAGATATATATATATATATATATATATATATATCTCCTCTCCTTGATTTTCTTCCCATTTAGGTCACCAGAGTATGAGCGGAAGTCCCTGTGCTATACAGTAGGTTCTCAGTAGTTATCTATTTTATTGGTTATTTTTCTATCTCCTGTCTTATTGTCCCTTCTTGCTATTTTACTATGTTTCATCAACTGCTCTCCTATCTGCCCTCATTGTTTCTGCATCTAATTGGTGAGGTCAGATGACCATCTGTTAACACAATATCTAAACTATGAATAAACACGGACAGAATAGGAGGGACTCTACTACACATAAAATGCATAAGCTTTTGCACATAACAAATTCTGGCTGCCCAGAATTCTGCCTGCTGCTTCTCCCCCAGCTCACAGGTTTATTTCTCCTTCTTTTCAGTTTCTTGGCTATGTTCTGGATATTGAGATTACTAGGTAAGTGACCTCCAAATCAATGATTTTTTTTTTTCTCCCCACATAAAGGTTCAGTCCCAGTCTGAGTCACAGATAAGAGGTTTTTAAATTGTAGTTGGATTCATGGGTGGGTAGAATATTGGTATTGGTGTTTAGTTGACTTTAGAATTTAAATAATTTCCATAGTCTATTTTGGTTCTGAGAATTTATTTTGCTTTTGTTAGTTCTCATCTCTGATGAAAAAACCTTTTCTTTTTTTCTCATGAGGAGCAGAGAACTAAATTTTGTATTCACAAATGAACCATTATTACTAGACAGACTCTAGAGCTCTTATATGTAGATACAGTTTACTGCAAAGATGAATCACACACACAGTTAGAGTATGAAATCAAAAGCACCTAACCAACAGAAGTACATATCACTTTGTTGCCCACTAACTAGATCACTTTGAAAAAGGCTTCAATTTTTTCATCTATTTGAGTGTCTTCACCCAAACTTTTGTTGTTGTTGAATTTTTATGGCAGATTTTTTTTAAAAATCAGTTGTATAAATGCCTTGCTTTGTAGCTGTCTATGGATTGCTCATATCAGAAAATAAATCAGATTTTACATCTAAATGCATCCATCCAGAGGGGTTTACTTAAATACTCCTATGTGCTAAAATTGTGCTCTTCTTGTCCCCAAGGAGCGTCTAGACTCATCGTTAATATAAGACCAATGAATATGGAGTTGGGGGGAGGGAATGAAAACTACATAAAAAACATGCAGCTTAGAATATAGGATGTGGACACAGGCTATACCTGCCAGATGGATTCAGAAAGGCAGGGAGCCATTGCATTCTAGAGTTATCAGAAAAGACTCTCAGAGGGGCTTAAACATAGGGGGTCTTGAGAAATGTGTGAAATTTGGTCTTTCTACCTTCCAGATGGAGAAGATAGAAGCCGTGGCTCCAAGGAGGGCATGGGACATATCAGGGGGTAAGACTGGCTTTCTCTGGCCAGAGGCTGGGGCTGGGGAAAGGCTAAGAGCTTAACACTAGGACTTGAACAGGAAGACAGGAAAATAGCCAAGGAGGGCATACAGCAGGTAGAGAAGTTGAAACCAGTGCTTTAAACCTTCACCCACCTCCATCCAGGCAAAGTATGGATGTATTTCTTTAAACAATGTAAGCCCCTTCACTTTCCAGCCAGCACACTTGCATGGAAGTTACATTCTGCACACTTGGAATTCAGGGCTTTATTCTGAGAAGCATCAGAGCATGAGAGGGTGGAGAGAGAGGGAGGAGAAGCCCAGAGCCTCCTGTGAAGACTGAGGCCTGGGTGAGAAAAGCAGCTTCTAAGTGGCTTCAGCTTCAAGGAGGAAAGGGCTGCAGAAACTCCATCGCTGGGGAGGGGAGTACTGGGTAAGTCAAGCTCCAAATTCTGAGTTTTGTGAAAGTTTGCATTTCTGCCTAAAGTTCCATGGGGGACTTTACAATCCTCGGGGATAGAAAATCGTTTACTCAAGAGGAAGGAGGTCTGTTAGGGAACTTTTCCTCCCCGGTATTCATGGAGACACCTGGAGCCAAAAGACAGCACAGCTGAGCCCAGGGGAGAAGGTAGCATTTAGGCCAAGGTGAGATGAGGTGGGAAGTGAGGGCCAGGGGGCCAACTGGGAAATTCTGGCTTCTCCCCCAGCTCACAGAACTCAGTCCAGCTGGAGCGGCGTGCTTCCTCCCGGGCCAGGGCTGCAGCAGTGGCCGACCGTCCCTGGCCAGAGCTGCTCAACCCCCGCCGGCAGCGCCCACTCCCCCCAGGGACTACCGGACCCCGGCCAGGGAGAGCAGACACCCAGGCTGAGCCTGGAGCTAGACAGCCCCTGACCTCGGCAGCGCGCACGGCGTGGTCTCGCCCCACCCCACCCGCCACCCGTCTTCTGTGTCTCCTCGCGTCCTCTCCCCAGGGTCTGCGCCCGTCCCCCACACCTTCACACAGGTCTCGGTCTGTGCTGTAACACCGGCCCAATTCCCGGCGCTCGGCTCGGGTCAACGTCTGCTGAGCTTCCAGAGGAAGCTCATTCATCGCATAGTTGGATGGGGGAGGAGTTGGGGCGGAGGCGGGGGGCGCTGTCGTTCGGAACCTCCAGGTGGGAATCCAGGGGCCAGGTGCTCCAAGAAGCGGCTAGAAAATAGATCGGGACGACCCTACTCCCGCCTCCCCGCCCCCCCACCAAGTTTGGCCCTGCTTGCCAGTCTCCAAGATTTAGGACTCCTGATACTTCGTGGGCTCCCCTTGAGCCCTTCCCCTCGCCCGCAACCCAGGGACCCAATGCGATGCCCCTCTCTCCCTCTCCTCTGCTTCTTTCTACCGCTTCCCCTCCTCCCTCCCGTCTTTTCCGTCCACGGTCTAGGGCTCGCGGCCTGCGCCTCTGCAAACACCCCCACCCCTCCAATCCGGGCAGAACTCCGAGGGGAGGGGCCGGAGGCCCCCCTTCCCGCCTGTGGTCGGAGAGGGCAGCGCCGCAGCCCGGGGTGGATGGGGGGGAGGTAGACAGGGGCCGTCTCTGCGCCCCGCCCGATCAGGCCACTCTGCACGCTTAGGGTGGGGGGCGGGAAGCAAGGCTAGCGGAGAGCGGGGCTCCGGTCCGGGCAGGTGCGGGCTCTGGCTGGGCCCAGGCGGGGTGCGGGGCGGGGTCTCAGGTTACAGCCCCGCGGGGGGCCGGGGGCGGCCCGCGGTTTGGGCGAGCTCGCCAGCCTCGAGCGGGGCCGGGCGCATATAACGGGCGCCGCGGCCGAGAGAGGACGCAGAGCGCCGCTGGGCTGCCGGGTCTCCTGCCTGCTCCTCCTGATCCGAGGGCCTCCTGCATGAGGGCGCGGTAGAGCCCCGGACCCACGCCGTGCTCCTGCCGCCTCGCCGCGCTCCGCCCGGGCCCGGCTCCGCCAGGCCCCGCGGTGAGCTATGATCCGCCTCGGCGCTCCCCAGACGCTGGTGCTGCTGACGCTGCTCGTCGCCGCTGTCCTTCGGTGTCACGGCCAGGATGTCCGTAAGTCGTCCACAGCTCCCGCCTGCCACCCTTCTGTGTCGACCCTCAGCATCCTCTTCCCTGGCCCTCTCGCACTCTGGAGCCCGCGGGTCTGGGTTAGAGCGGCTCCGGGGTCAAGGCGCGTGGAGACGGGTGCAGGATGCGCAGAAGCTCATTGAATGGAATTCTGCAAGTCAGGGGCTCTGTCCTAGCGTCCTCCCTGCGGGTGGTGGTTGGAGGCATTTGCCGGTCCTTGCGTTGCGCAGGAATATTAAAGAAGCCAAGCGGCGGGTCGGAAGTTTGCGCTTAGATTCAAGCGCGCTCTCTTTGACCAGCTTTGATAATTAAGCGCAAACGCACACTGCTTGCCTCACCCAAGCACTCAGGGTTCGGCAAAACAGGTTGTGGCCCATAGATCTTAGGAAAAGTAGGCGAGAAAAAGCACGAGCGAAGAAGTGAGCAAGCGCCAAGGGCTTGAATTCCTAGTCGTGTCCAGGGGTCGGTGTCTGGGGTTCAAAGGGAAGTTAGTTAGACAAAGGAGACGCTCTGAACCTAGTAGGCTGAAACCCGAGGCCGCGATGAAGGGCTTCGGAGAGACACCCTGAGATCTCAGCGCCCCTCGTGGGTTTTCTGCCATTCATGGCTGGCCCAGGAGCAAGGTGCAGCCCGCTTGGCATCTCGGCTTTCCCCTTGCCTCTAGAAGATACAGAAACTTCCCGCAGGAGAGGCCATCTGAAAGGCGGTAACATTCCAACCAGACCTTGCTTTTGAAACGTCCGGGAAAATAGCGCCCCCTCCCCGCCGTCTTCCCCCCATCCGCCCTCTCCCGCACCCGCCCCCCCAAGCCAGGTACTACAATGAGTTACTTTTATAAAAGTTTCTGGAACTAGCCGAGTCTCTGCCAAGAGTGAGTGAGCGAGTGTGTGTGTGTGTGTGTGTGTGTGTGTGTGTGTGTGTGTGTGTGTGTGTAGCAGAGGAGTGGGACACGGTTGGTCGATTGCTATAACAATTTCAACCGTATATAGTTAGAGATGGCAGTTTTACAATCTGGTCCAAAGACAGTTCGAACCGCACCTTTCCATCATCTCCTTTGGTAAAGTCCCACTGTCTGGGATTATATTTAGGACAAATGAAGCCTGGAAAGTGTATTAAGTAGAGAATTTTTTTTTCCACGTGTTTGGGCACGTTTCCGACGGCTGGGATTCCAGCCCTGTCTTTGTATGTTACAGATTGTAAATCAATCGCAGGGGAAATTTGGGGGGAAGGTATGGAAATCAAAAGTCCGTGTGCCGACGATTCTCTGCAGTCTCGCCTGCCACCTGGCTATCTCTGGAGACAGTTTAGAAGGCTTCGGGCCCAGAAGGACTTTCCGTTCGTTAGGGTGATCGACAGGGGCAGAACTGGAGCCCGCAGCGCAGCAGCAAGGAGCCTCAGGCCGAAGATTTTGGACAGGGGGTCGGGAGGTGCACTAAGCTGGAGGCGCGCTCACGGCACTTGGAATACGGTGTCGCTTAGTGGCCCCAGCTCGGATTGACTATGTATTTGTCCTAAATTTGAACTTACACACCCACAAAGCTGTCTTCTTGACTGATCTCTGCCATAGTGCGCAATGGAATTAGCTAGGTGACTCTCAAAATCCCCAAACTCTGCATCTGGTATTAGAGGCGCTCACTTCAGTGGCAGAGCGTTCTCAGCGCCGCAGCTTTCCGAGGAGGGAATGAATTCCACAGCTCTTTGGGCCCAGATCTCCCAGTCGCTCCTCCCCCCACCCGCCCTCCCCAGGGGCAGAGCATTGGAGCCGCTGGCTTTGCGCCCTAGCGCACCCTGGCCGGGTAACCCACTCCCCTGGGTCAGAGGACCCAAAGACGTGACGTGGGGAAGGACGCAGTCTGCGTGGACGTCAGGAATGTCAGTAACCTAGGGCTCGGGCACGCCCCTCCTCCCCATCTTTCCACAAGTTTGAGAAGCTTATTGGCTGCTGCGTTTTTGACCCACATCTGCATTTCACAGCCCTCGTCTCTGAAAAGTGCCCCTCGGCTCGGGGGAGAGACCTCAATCCGTCTTTGTGAGGCTTGTTTGCGTTAGGAGATTGGCAGCGATGGCTTCCAGATGGGGCTGAAACTCTGCCCGTATTTATTTAAACTGATTCCTTGCGGAGACCTGTGAATCGGAGTCTGTGTGCGCTCGAGAAAAGCCCCATTCATGAGAGGCAAGGTCCGGTGGGTTCCCCCGGACTCCCCGACCCCCTCTCCCACAATGCCCCCCCACCCCGTGCCCGCCCACCGCCACCTCTCAGGCTCCAGCCCTGCGCGGAGCAGCCGCGAAGCAAAACAGTTCCCCAAAAGAGGTAACTTTTTAATTGGCCTACTACAAAGAGTCGCTTATACGGCCCTGCGGTAATGAGGGGAACACGATCAGGCGCGCTGGGATGCTATCGGCAGCCGTTTCGAACAGCAATTATGGAGGTGCTGGGCTCCTCCGTCCACACCTAAGGGATCCGGTTACGGAGCTGGCTTCTTTCTGGGGCAGTCATTTAATCGCACTTTTCACCCTCGCAGTGTCCGTGGGTGAGCTGCGTCCAGAGCTGCAGTCACAAAGAGTCACCGTAGGGCTCTCACACCCAGCGCTGCGGCCCCGCCCCAGCGCCCGCGCATCCCGGGACCGCCCTTCCGAGGGAAATCTGATCTGCCTTCTGGGTGAACCCCTCGTCCAGCATTTTGCTCTTTTCCCCCTACGGCCCTCCTGGCTGAGAGTGGGTTCTTCTTTAGTCTGGACCCCACCCCTTGCTTTCTGCAGCTCCACCCATTTTAGCAGTGGGTGTGGCCCAGCGATTTTGATACTTAAGCTAGGATTCCCCCACCCCCCCCCCGCCACCCCCTCCCCCCCCCCCCCCCCGCCACCCCCTCCCCCCCCCCCCCCGCCACCGCGTGATTATCTTGCCTAAATGCTGAGTGGATTTTTTTTTCTAGTGGAAAAAAAAAAAGGTTTATCTTTCAGAGTCTCCTTAAAGAGCTGGGGCAGGCCCGTTTCTCTCTCCGCCCACCTGGTTTGTGGCCCGTTCCTATTATTCATCCCGCTGCCAGTGCTTTGACGACTCTGATGAGAAAAACAGCGCTGGGCGCTCCCTAGCACGTGGTGCGGGCTCTGCCACGCTTGGCGCTCTTCGGAGCGCTCTTGTCAGCACAGACTTCGTTTGCAGGGTGAATTCCAGACGGCAGGGCGCTTATGGAGGGGGACTACTCTGTGCCCTTCTTTGTCTGCGTTCTTGGAGGGGGCCGGGCCTGGACTGCCTACTCTTGGCCGGGACCAGGCATTC
This sequence comes from Budorcas taxicolor, assembly GCF_023091745.1. Classification (NCBI taxonomy): domain Eukaryota; kingdom Metazoa; phylum Chordata; class Mammalia; order Artiodactyla; family Bovidae; genus Budorcas; species Budorcas taxicolor. The sequence continues at coordinate 77,014,373 of NC_068914.1, forward strand.
AAAGCCTCCTTCCATATCCCCTCCGTCACGTTGAGCCGTTGTCTTCAGATGGAAGCAGGCTCTCTCCAGAGGGGGGTCCAGCTGGAGGTCAGCACCCGTAGAGGGATCTTTGGCCCTGCTTGCCTCCGGGGCATTTTATCAGCCCTCGTGGGTTCTATCCAGGTGTATTGTTTGACTGGTCCAAACCCCTTCCCTAAATTGGTCCTAAGACTAATATTATTTAAAGAATGGGACAAGATCCTACCTCTAATAGCTCATCCTTTCACACACCTCCACCCCCATATATCTACTTCTGGAGCCTGGCTGCTGATAGAGTCTAATTTCTGTGGGTAGAATTTTCTCCACGCCTTCTGAATTTTAGCTGTCAGTTGTATTCAGTAGATCCCATAATTCCTAGAGGCAGGCAGAAGAAAGAAGGCCTCTGTCCCTGTGTTGGGGGTGGGGTGGGGTGTGGGCGGCTCTGCATTTTCCCCTCCCCTCTGTCTTTACAGTCCTGAGTCCCCCAGTTCAGAGGCTCATCCTCCTCCTGCTCCTACTCTAACTTGCCCATGACCCCCACATCATCATGTCTCCCCAATATGAGATGCATGAAGACAGTATTTCATCCTCAGTGCCGCCCCCGCCCCAACCTTCCCTGCTGGGTCAGGATTTTCATTGGTGAATAGAGAGCAGAGTGCAAAGTGGACAATAATATTTGTTGACTACATGGCAGAATGAATGATGTCTTAGAAAAAATAACAAGTTCTCTATGTTGGGTGGCCGGAGTCCACACGCTTCAGCATTCAAATGATGTCAAGTTGACCTGCAACCTCTCTCTTTTTCTCTTCTGGCTCCTCATCCCCTCCTTCCCTTGGCTCTCCGCTTCCCCCACCCCACCCTTGGTGCAGAGAAGGCTGGCAGCTGTGTGCAGGATGGGCAGAGGTATAATGATAAGGATGTGTGGAAGCCTGAGCCCTGCCGGATCTGTGTCTGTGACACTGGGACTGTCCTCTGCGACGACATAATCTGTGAAGACATGAAAGACTGCCTCAGCCCTGAGACCCCCTTCGGAGAGTGCTGCCCCATCTGCTCAGCTGACCTCCCCACTGCCAGTGGTCGTAATTTATTTATTTCCTGTTCCACATAAATAAATTACTTGCAGGGGCAGCAAATGCCCTGCCATGGATGCCAGTCATCTCTGTGAAGCAGAGGGACTGGTTATCCATGGCACCCCAGCAGCTGAGGCTGAAGGGAAAGGCGACTTCTCGCTTGCAGGATGACACTGAGTGAGCCTGACACACCAGAGGGGTCCTTCCTCACCTGACACCTCCAGAAAATATGCTCCTAAGACCTGGAGCACAGAGGGGACTCCACACAAGCGTCCTCACTGTAAGCACCTCTGCAAAGTCCTTGAGCCACAATGGAGATCCAGTGCTCCTTTTGGCCAAAACACAGATTCATTTCTCCTCTGTTGCCCACAGCTTGGCCTCCAAACATGCTCACTGTGGAGCAAGCTCCGCTGGCCAACGGGGCGACAGAAAGGGCAGGCCCCCTTTTGAAAAATATGGAGCATTGGTGGCAGTTTCCTTTTGGTTTTGCCTCTGTTGGTATTGACTGCCAATTAAGAAGCAAGTTCCTAGCAGAAGGAAGAGCTGGGGTCTGGAAGTTCTAGTGGTGAAGAGCAGAGCTGGGCCCCGGACAGAGCCCCAGGTGCCTACACCCTGGAGCCGGGGCTGGTGAATGTGTAGGTGTGCAGGTGACCCCTCCCCAGCTCTGGAGCCCATGCCCTATCCCCCTGAAGGAGGATGGGGACAGACATCTAGGCCTTTTGGGTAGCCCTCACCATTTTCTTCCCGATCAAGCAGAGGAGACAGTTGAAAAGGAAGCGAGCAGTTGCCTTTCCTTAACACTTCACCCACCGTGGAAAGCTGCTTGGGGAAGCTGCTTTGATAGCCCACTTCCCCAGATCATTTTTCAGGGGGCCTATGTGAGTGAAGCGTTGATCACCTTTACTATTTTGCTGCTACAAATGGGGAAAGGGTTATTGATTCGGGGGGCACTGGCTCCAATGCCCTCTGTAACTTCTGTGCTCTGCTGTTTTTTTGTGCTTGCTTCATGGAGACCCAGCTTGAATGTAAGACCTTTCTAAATACCTAACTCTTCTTCTGGGGTGGGGGATGTGTTGCGGGGTGCTTGGGCTACGGGAGGGTTTTCTTACCCTTCTGAGGAAGAGAAGAAACTGAGCTTCTCCGTTTCTCAGTTTTGGGTGCTTTCTCTCCTGGTGGCTGATAGACCTTGAGTTCTTTGTATTCTTTTTGGCCCCTGCATGCTGATTGCCTTTCAATAACAAATTCTGGGTCATCTCTGTTCCTCTTGGGACCTCAGCAACTCCAGACCCCAGTGGAACCTAACACCCCAACAGAGGGCTTCAGTGGAGTAACAGGAAGCTACCCCCTTCCCTGGTTGTGTCCCTTTCTATGATGCCTTCACGAAAGTTTGAATGACAAGTTGTACTTATCCATTTCATGACTCTTATATTCTCCTTCTCTATTTCTTCCATTTGCAGGGCAACCAGGACCAAAGGTGAGAATTGTTGTTGTTTGCTTTTTTTTTCCTCTTTATATTTTCTTCGTTGAAAGCAATGCTGTGCTCATTCAGCGTGTGGTTTTTAGGCATCAACAAAAGATCTGTTACAGTGGGCACCTTGATGCAGGGGCTACTGTTTTGTATTGGAGGCTTGGTGAGCTTGACTCAATCCTGACAGTGTTTCGTGTTTCAGGGACAGAAAGGAGAACCTGGAGACATCAAGGATGTAAGTACACTTTCTACTCCCATGTTGCGTCAACTTTTCTAACTGGGTCATTTCCTTGAGGTCTCTTCTAACTTGCCGTTTTGTCGGTGTCTCTCACAGATCGTAGGACCCAAGGGACCTCCTGGACCTCAGGTAAAAAAGAGAGAAACCGCGTTTTCCATGCTTTCCTTGAGTTGTTGATCAGCAGGCGCTCCCGCTCTTGCTGTCGCCTCAATATTTTCTTCCTTTTCAGGGACCTGCAGGTGAACAAGGACCCAGAGGTGATCGTGGTGACAAAGGTGAAAAAGTGAGTAGAGAAACAATGCTGTCTGACCCTTGTGGACTCCCCACGTTCTCTAAGGACCCCCCCAAATGCCTCAAGGGCAGCCCGTAGACAGATGGGTCTTGTATAAACACTGCGTCACATCGGGGCTTCTTTCTCTTTCTGCCAAGGGTGCTCCTGGACCTCGTGGCAGAGATGGAGAGCCTGGGACCCCTGGAAACCCTGGCCCCCCTGGTCCTCCCGGCCCCCCCGGCCCTCCTGGCCTTGGTGGAGTAAGTATCCTTATGTCCCCTTCCTTCAGGCTGTCTCTCCAGAAATGTGGCTTCTAAATCGCTAGTCACACTCACCTGGCTGGCTCCCAGGGCTGCCAGAAGTGTGTCCACAGCCTGTCTTGAACATGGACTTCTCCCCCAGGCCTGTAATTTAGTGGAATCACATAGTGGGCGTGAGACTGTGGCGCTAAGGACTGACTTTGTTCACTCACTGGGTTTCTGTAAAGAAAGTCTTCAGTTACCTGGCTTCCTGGCATCTCTACTGTGTGGCTGGTCCTTGGGAGTGGGTGTGGGTGTAGAGGTTGGAGGAGAGGATGGCTGGGCACTTGCAGTTCCCTGGAAGAAGAGTGACCACTGTCCTTGGAAGACGTTGAAGCTTCATCTTTGCCAAGTACATTCCAAGCAACTATTTATTCTCATGAAAGAGCCCCACTGAGGAAAGGTGTGTGGCTAAAGTTGGTTTTGGAATCAGACCAATCAACAAATTACATTATTGCCCAGTTTTTGCAGGTTTGCCATTTTGATGTTTGCTATGATCTAAATTTTTAAACTTGAATGGCGCATAGATGCCTACTATATTCTCTGGTAAAATATTTTAAGACTGTTTATTTTAGTGTTTTGCTGGGCATTAAGGTCTTAGAAAAGAAAAAAAAAACCTTTAAAAGTTATATTTTAGTTATAGTTTTCAATTTATTTGGAATAATATATTTAATATTTTAGAATTAAAGAATACTTACAAAATGAAATGCAAGTAATGGATACTCTTCCAAGTAACACTTCATCTTCCAGGGAAATGGTTGTGCCACTGTCATCTAATAAGCCATTTCCAAAACATTTTTTCAGGAATCATTAGTGTTTCTGATCAATGCTAGGTTAGTCTCCCACAATTAAAGTTTTTTTCTATCCGTATATAGCTTACCTAGCCATGTAGGAAAAGCATATAGCCTCTCAAGCTTTTAATGTTGTTGGGTTTATTTGCAGAACTTTGCTGCCCAGATGGCTGGTGGATTTGATGAGAAGGCTGGTGGCGCCCAGATGGGAGTAATGCAGGGACCAATGGTAAGAAAAGGCACCAGTTCTTCACAGCCAAAATGGCAGGAGGTGGCCCTCAGCAGAGCCAGGGACTCTGACAACCTCACTTTACAGATAATTACTTGGAGCGGCCCTTCCCCATCAGTTACATAACCTCCCATTTAGCTAGCCCAGAGCATTTGGTTTTTAATGGCGATGGATGCCAGTTTTAATGATGCACTGGAGTGACTAAGAAGAATGAGGATGGAGAGAGGCATATAGGCTGATCTGTCAGAAGGCCAGTTGCTATTGCTCTTGGAATGAGAACTGAAGAATGCAGACAGCAGCCACTGTTCTCCAGCATCCACAAGACTTCCAGCAGGAAATCTCAGCCCTGCAGCTCCCACTTGGCACATGCTAAATGAAACTCAGACTTTAGTAAACATGGCTGCTGTCCAGAGGAACGCAAGGCCAGCTTCTCTGTCCAAATGGTACCTATAAATAAAAATAGAATGTTGCAAGGGGAGAGGAAAATGAGAGGGAGCAGCCCCTGCAGGCCCCTGCTCACAGAGTAACTCCTTGTCCTTTGTCTGGGCTGTTGGCTGGGAGGCGGCGGCACCGTGGAGGCCAAGGGTGAAGTCTTTCCAGTAAAGCTCCTCATTTTCTGTTCCAATGCAGGGCCCCATGGGACCTCGGGGACCCCCAGGCCCTGCTGGTGCTCCCGTAAGTATTGGGTTTTTCCTTTTGGAAAGCGGAGACACAGATGCTTTCAAGCTCTCTGATGTCTGTTCTAGGGGGCCAACCTGGTGTCCTCGCTTTACTTTTTAGGGACCTCAAGGATTTCAAGGCAACCCTGGTGAACCTGGGGAACCCGGTGTCTCTGTGAGTGCTGGCGCTGGCCCTGCCCTCCTGGGGGATCTTCTGGCAATGCACCATTCACACCCTAGTCCTGTCGCCTTCCGGGCTCTGCCCAGTGCTTTCTCCAGTGGAGGGCTCAGAGGAAGCTCAGATGTCCCGTCTTAGCTCTGGGGGAACTGACAGGGAGCCAGATGTGGCAGGAACCACCCAGGATTCTGTCATGTCAGTCCTTTTTCTGGGTCACCCCTTCTGGCCTGTGCTGTCCACTGCCTCCCGCTGTGATCTGCTCTGCGCCTCTTCTCTCTCTCAGCACAAACTGGGTTCCTCCATCTTTTTTTCCTTTTAGATGCACTAGCTTCCAAAAGCTATAATCCCTGGGTTTCTCCCACTGATTAGGTGTCTTCCCCCCTCCAACCATCTCTTAAGCTCACTTATTTTGTTTGTAGGGTCCCATGGGCCCCCGTGGTCCTCCTGGCCCCCCTGGGAAACCTGGTGATGATGTGAGTACACCTGAGTGAATCAAGTGGCTGCCTCACTTGAAAGGGCCTGGAGAGAGGGGGTTCTGGGTGGTGATGGGCGGATGCACCCTCGACTGGGCCCAGGGGGCGGGGCTCGTCCGGCAGAGACTCAGACACTGCACCGTCTACATTTCCGCTGGCAACTTAGCTTGCAGGTGCCTTTGGGGACAGCTTTGGACCCACTGGGAAGGGAAATAATTAAAATATCATTAGCTCCAGGAAGGGAAATTGAGAAGTGAGAGAAGGGAGGGGGAAAACACAAGGGGAAAGATGCAGAGAAGGAAAAACAAAAGAGAAACACTCAACAGCCCAAGATTATCTTAATTGTAAATGAGTTGGGGAAAGCTCAGGCTGAGTCAGGATGTCTGCAAGGGATGTAAACGAAGGGGAGAGAGAACTGGCGCTGAAGCTGCTCGTGAGAATCCCATTAGGCAGTGAACGAACGTCTCTGAGGTTAGGGAACACAGGCTGGTCAGCAGTGCCTATGAGAGGAGACAGTGAGCCCACCAGGGAAGGCTGGAGGCTGTGAGGGGTGGAGGAGCTTGCCCAGGACACAAGCAGGGAAGGCATTCAGGGAAGTCTGGGACCTGCAGGGGTGGGGGGAGATGAGGAAGCAGGTGGGCAAAGGCATGGCAGGTGGGAGGAGTGATAACATGGCAGTGTGCACCAGTGATGCTAACGTGTCTTCTGAGGAAGCTGAGGTACATCTCTCTCCCTTCAGGGTGAAGCTGGAAAGCCTGGAAAATCTGGCGAGAGAGGCCCTCCTGGCCCTCAGGTAAAGCCCACCTTTCCCAGTTTCTAGTCTCGTTCGCAGCGTCTCCATCCTTGCAACAAACGCAGTGGCCTCCCACCCAGCTCATCCAGCTCCGATAGCTCGCTCCTAAAGTTCCAGCCGTCCCCACGTGTCACGCTTTCATACTGATGACCATGTCCCTGATCCTAGCACAGTCTCGGGGCGTCTGGGGGTGCTGGCAGATGTTTACACCCACTTTGCCTAAGCTGGGGTGAGGCACAGAGAGGGGGATTCTGGGAGTGACCGAAAGATGTTCCTGGTGCTGGGCTTCCCCTGCTTCCTGGCCACCCAGGGACCTGGCTTCAAGGCCTCTCCCATCAGCCCAAGGCAGCCTTTACCTGGTTCTGCACAGTGCTCTGAACATCTCTGCTTTGGATTGCAGGGTGCTCGCGGCTTCCCAGGAACCCCAGGCCTTCCTGGTGTCAAAGGTCACAGAGTAAGTATAATGGGGGGAGAGTGCTGGAAGGAAAAAGACTGACCAAGGGAGAAAAAAGTCTTGGGGGGGACATGAATCGTCCTCTTCGGCTTCCCCAGAAGAGTGATTGAAAGTCTTCTCTTGTCCTGTAGGGTTACCCAGGTCTAGATGGTGCTAAGGGAGAAGCTGGTGCCCCAGGTGTGAAGGTAAGGACCAAGAAGCACATGGGCATGGGGGACAGACGATGAGGAGATGCTGCTGAGCTCAGTGGAGTTAGGACATCTGAACAGCTTGGGTTAGGAACACCAGCACTACAACCTAATGAATGAACAGCAGGTCTGGAGAGCTCCGGGAATTGTCCCTCATGGAACTAAAGCTTGGAGGTGTCGGTGCTAGCTGAGATGACCAGAGCTTTCGGCTTCCTCCATGGGAACTGTCTTGCGGGCTGGCAGAGGGGCCCCTGCTCACTGACCTTCTGCATCTTTTTTCCAGGGTGAGAGTGGTTCCCCAGGTGAGAACGGTTCTCCAGGCCCAATGGTGAGTATGAGCACCACCCCCTGGAGGGCCTCCAGACACTCTTGAGACACCTAAAGCCCAGCAGATGGCGCCACTGTAGATGCCACTGCTCCCTTTGGGCAAAGTAGATACTCAGTTTTGTAGATTGATTCGATTATGAGCAAAACGTAAAGTGTGTCAAGTGGATGGCTTGTGCAAGGGCTCACCAGCATTTCTTTGAAATAACCCTGTTAACACCCGTAAGGTGTGCTTCAGTTTTTACAAATTCTGTTTATTTTCAACATTTGGGGGAGTTTGTCTATTGCAAGGAGCAAGATGTGCCTATAACAGGGCTCCCAATAGGTAACAATGGGAGCACCTGTGTGTTCTGCCATGGCCGAGAACCCTTTGGTGTGATAGGATCAGGAAGGCGGACCAGGGGCATCCACACCTTTGCCTCCTGGGTGCTACCGGCTCCCTCCCTTCCAGTGTCCATGAAGGGCCTGCAGGTTAAGTGATGGGGCTGAGCGGTCCTTGAACCAACTCATGCTGTGCCTCTTGGTGTGTGCTCCAGGGTCCCCGCGGCTTGCCTGGTGAGAGAGGACGGACTGGCCCTGCCGGCGCTGCAGTGAGTAATTGACAAGACCCAGAGCTACCATTTGCCCGGCTCTTTGGAGTTCACAAGGCACTTGTGTTCAGGGTTATTTTGCCTGACCCTCAAAGCAACCCCACGAGGTGTAGACAGTATCATCCTCCCGTGAGGATTCACTCTGAGTGTGCCCGTCACAAATCCCCAGACTGGGTCTGCACAATCAGAGGACCGGGGTGGGGTGGGGGGAGGCCATGGGAGAGCTGGCAGGCGAGGACAGGAGTCTCTTTAACCAGTCTCGATTATTCAGGTAATCCCTCGACAGTCTCACCCACTCCCCAGTCAATCCTGTTTGAATATATGGACAGACTTTAGTTGGCTCTAGTACTGTGTTCCTTTTAGTTCTTTCTGCTCACTTAGATGCTGCCCTAGAAAAGTGTATCAGTCTAGGGTCAACTCACATACTTTACGTTACTGCAATGTTGGTGACACTGTGGTATACCAGTGGCCACTGCTTCACGGGCACGTCCTCTGTTTAATACCCAGATGCTCTGTCTTATCCAGCCTTCCCTCGGATCCTACCAGGCGGATTCTGTTGTCCTCCCCCCTTTAGAGGAGAAGAAACTGAGGCACTGAATGGTTAACTAGCCTAAGACAAGCCGTGCTCTGCAGCCTCAGACTCCAGTGGCCTCGCATTAATGGGAGAGTTAAGAGCATGGGGATTTGTGGCAGTGGAGGGTGCAGGTGTTTAGCTCTGATCCCTTAGCAATAGAGAGCCCTTGTGGGCGCCTGGTCAGGCGAGTGATGCGATGAAAGCTCTGTTTAAGAAAGATTACGCTCTCTGTTGATTTCACACCCCAGCCACCCAGGCTCTGAGGCCCCTCCTCATGGGTCCTTGCAGGACCAGCCAAAGTAAATCAGCTTCCCTCAGTTGTGCTGCAGTCCAGATAATGTATCTGTTTTGGCAGAAATTTCCCTCAGAAGCAGATCAGTGAAATAGCATGCAGTCTCAACCCCCATTTGTCAGCCAAAACCGTTGAAGTGGCTTGTCCCTGGGTCACTTTATGTGAGGGGATTAGAGAGCCCCGGGCCTGCCAAGAAGCACTGTGATTGCTACAGATTGCCCAGACCTGGCTTGTGCCTTTTTGGCCAGGCTTGGAGTCATGGGGGCCACACTCCATGAGGGGCACAGATGACCTGCACCGCTGTTCTCCTTCCTCCTCCAGTTGGCCCTGCTTCTTGCTTCTCCTTGCTGACTCCTGTCCCTACCGTAGTTAGACTGGCAGGGTGTGCATAGGATTTGGCATGGAAGATTGACAAGGTCACATAGTTCAGTGCAGGCCTGGTGTCCAGGCCTGGCCAGGGGCTGGGCTGGGCTGTGGTCATGTGCCCCCCACCTTGGGCCAGATGGTACCCACTCCCCAGCTTTCCTGCAGGGGGCAGCCCTGGATGCCCATCCAACTTTGGCCTCTTGGGCAGCACCACACTCCCCTTGCTCACAAGCAGCCCAGGCCTCTCCTCTGGCTGAACCCTGGAGGGAGGGTACTTTGCGAAGCAGCCAGCCCAGAAGGGGCTCTGGCCAATGCTGAGGGTTTATGTTCCCTGTGACATTTTCTTCTGTTAAGTCTTCTCCTGCTTCCCTGGTTAATGCCAACCAGGAGAGTCTCAGTCATGAGAAATGGACCACAGCCAGGAGAAAGACTTGAGTCTTATTTGAAACAGGAGCTTCCCCTAAAGCATCCTTCTTCAGCTTCCCAGGAGAGGCAGAGGCAGGCAGGCAGGGCTCAGCTGAGGTCCTCCAAGGACCAGGTGCTCGGCCCAGCTCCACGTGGCCTAATGATTCCCGGGACCCGGAGGGGCCTCGAGAAAGAGACCCTGGAGGTGCTCCCCCTCAAAGTGCATGGCCTGTAGAGGAAGAGCCGGCAGCCTTGCTGTCTGTAAAAGAAGTCTCAGGACAAATTTGGTCCTCAGACTGTGCCCGGTGCCCTATCCCCATCACCAAGCTTCTTCCTGGGCTGGTAGCAGGTGCCCTGCAGCTTCTCTGTCTTCCATAGAAGCAGGTTGTTCTGTGGGTTGGGGATGGGGACACAGATCCGAGAGTTGACCAAGGAGATTAACCAAGCCCTGAAAGAGCTTTCTGCTGCAACAGGCAGGAAGAACTGAGTCAGAATCAATGCTTGGCTGTTTCATTTTCACTGAGTCTTTAAATGGTAACATGGCCTTGAATTTGGGGATACTTGGGGTCTAAAAGGAAGTTGAAAAAATGATGGAGTAGCTGGAAAATTACCCAAGTTCTTTGAGGTTGAGAGCAAGCCCACTGGAGGCCCAGTTCTCAAAGGCACCATGGAGGGTCCTGGGGCTGCTTCCTCCCGCAGTGCACACCTGCCAGCCTCCTGCTCAGCCCTGGGGCACCGTGAGAGGGACTGGAGACGTGTGTGCCTCCCATAACGGCTGCTTCCTTCTCGCTCACAGGGTGCTCGAGGCAATGACGGTCAACCAGGCCCTGCAGGGCCTCCGGTAAGTTCACTTCAGCCCCGGCAGGTTTGCCTGAGTCCCAGTCAGCCGCCCAGTGAAGTGGCAGTGTTTACTCAATATCCAGGCCACATTCTGGATTCTCCTGGAAAAAGAGGAACAACTTTTCATTACTAAGGGAGTATGTTGGGGACAAGCTTTGAAGCAATGGTTCATTTTTCTCAGCTACACTTTTGGTAGTTTTTCTGGGGAGGGGTAGAGAGGGAGGTGAAAGAATGACTTGCTTCTCACCATATATATATTCAGAAACTATATACTGCATCAGAAACGCAGTTTCCCCAAGCCAGGCTTGGGGACACTGGCAGTGGGGACAATTTTCATCCAGGGACTTTCGGCCACAGTGGATATAGAGCAATATCAGTACAAAGGTGGGAAGGCATGGGAGGTGAGGGGTGGCTTGGTTTGGAGGCTGGAGATGGTCTGCCCAGACTGGGCCTTCACCTCTGCATCTGCTTGCTTCCTCCAGGGTCCCGTGGGTCCTGCTGGCGGTCCTGGCTTCCCCGGTGCTCCTGGTGCCAAGGTGCGTGTTCTGCTTGTCGAGTCAGGACCCCCCCTTTCCCCATAACCCTTGCTGACTGCCCCCCGGATGATCCGCCTTCCCTTTGGAGTGTCCCCCACCCCTTGCCCCACTGCTGCTATCCGTGGAAGCAAGGAAAGAGCCAGGCGTTTTGCAGAGTCACTAGCTAGAAGGGAAAGTAAGATGGAATGATAAAAAGCTGGAGATACAGTTACAGCTTCAGAGTGGGACAAGGCAGAAAAAGATGGCGGGACCCCTGAGACCTGGGAGGGGACCAAAGGAAACTGAAGAAAAAAGGCAAAGCTCAGCTGACTTAGATCCGGAAGAGAGTTGGAGGGAAGTGGGCGCAGAGATGGTTCCATCCTTCCCTCTCACCCCTGCTTCATCTTGGGGGGCAGGGCTTGTCTCTCCCAAACCGTGTTAATAGAGTTCTTCCAAGGATTAATAGAGGCCAGTGGGAGGCCAGCCAGTTCAGGGAAAGGCCCCTGTGGCCCAGGAGGGATTCCAACACGCGTGCGTCCCTGGGAATTCTCTCCTGGTGCCGCCAGGAGATGAATAAGGAGACTCCATGTGGTCACTGGCATCAGGTTGCTTTTCCCCTTGTGGGGGTTTCCATGGCAACCAGACAGTGTCTGAGGCCCCAGGAGCTGGGTGAAGGAGACCCATTGTGAAGAGGGACAGCGGAAGGTGAGGGGGCCTGACCTTTAGAAAATAATAATTACAAAAGTAAAGCAAGAATGTTCTGAGAAGAAACCTGAGGAGGCCGTGCCCTCCCTCCGGGTCAGCAGTCCTCCCCAGGGACTCCGCCATCCAGAGATCCCAGCTCATAGCCAGCTGTAACTTTCAGGAAAAAATGAAAGTAAAAGCAGAGCCCATTTTGGGAAAAGAGGTGTCGGGGCGCTGGTCCCCCAGCTTGCTTTTTGTCCTGGCTTGCTGGCTTCCTTCAAACAGGCTTGACTCAGAGCCTGGTTCACATTAGCCGGATACACGCCCAGTGGCACCCCGAGCTGAGATGTTCAAGAGCCTCAATAAAAGAGAAAATAGGTGGGGAAGGGGGGTAAAGGTGCCTGCCCATCTCAGCCATTGTCCATCATCCCACAGTGCTGGACTGGCAGGCTGCCCAGCTCAGGCTTTTCTGATGAGTGCTGAGGGAACCAGCACAAGGCCCAGCCTGTAACATGAACCTGTGTGCCTGCTTGTGGTGGCCACCAAGGAGAGTAGAGCGGGGCAGGTAGAAAGTCATCAGGTCAGCGGGCTCAGCCAGGCAGCCTGCATGGGAACCCTTTTTGGTGTGTGTGTGCAGCTTGTCCTGAACTGTTGCCCATGGGGTCTGTGTCCCCCTGACCTGTCCTCACTGCATCCTTCCCTGCCTCTTTCCAGGGTGAAGCTGGCCCCACCGGTGCTCGAGGTCCTGAAGGCGCCCAGGGTCCTCGTGGTGAACCTGGTACTCCTGGGTCCCCTGGGCCCGCTGGCGCCGCTGTGAGTGTATTTTGCCTGAAGGGTCTGGGGTCTGAGGCCTTGGCACACTTGACTGTCTGCTGAGGCAACTGGTGCCTCAATCATCACACCTTCCTTCTGGCTCAATGCCTGCCACCCAGCCACCAGTCTCTAGAGACGCGTCTCCCTCCATCACCCATCCTCCCTTGAAGTGTCCGGCAGGGCCACGCCTGGAATGGACGAGGGGCCTGGGAGCATGATGTGGGGTGGAAACGTATTCTTCGCTGCTTATCTTATAATGACACTGTCTCCTTTTTCAGGGCAACCCTGGAACTGACGGAATCCCTGGAGCCAAGGGATCTGCTGTGAGTGCTGCCCTCGACTCAGCTCCTCCAGGTGGGGTCAGTCCCTCCTCGCGGCTCCCTCCTAATGCCCTTCTCTCTGCTCATGCTGACAGGGTGCCCCTGGCATTGCTGGTGCTCCCGGCTTCCCTGGACCCCGTGGTCCACCCGGCCCTCAAGGTGCAACTGGTCCTCTGGGCCCGAAAGGTCAAACGGTGAGATCCAGTGAACTCTGAGTCCCACCCACAGCCCCAGAGTCAAACCCAGCACCCTACTTCCTGTGCCCACAGTGTCCTCTAGCGGGCTGCCTTTAAGGGTGGGGGTGGTGGAGGATTTTTAGGGCCGTGGGGAGAACCGAGTGTGAGAACCTGCTTTTCTCCTTTGTTAAGGGTGAGCCTGGTATTGCTGGCTTCAAAGGCGAACAAGGCCCCAAGGGAGAACCGGTGAGTACCTGGCTGCCACCCCTGGCCCACTGCGCACCTCCGCAGCAGGCGTGTCCCCTATCCTGGGCCCTCTGAGGGTGCACCCAGAGATGAATGTGACAGAGAAGCTGATGCAGTCTCAGCTGGCACCTTCGGCTTGACCAGCTTGACTGCCCACTGGGCCACTTCTCCTCACCCAGCTGACCCTTTGTGACCTCACTTCCCCAGGCCCCCCAGCCCTGAAACAGCAGTCATAGCCACCTCCTCCTCATGCCAGGCCTGTGCTTGCCCCAGGGCCAGGCAAAGACTCACCCTGTTTCTCTGCCATGCTGGTTCTCAGGGCCCTGCTGGTCCCCAAGGAGCCCCTGGTCCTGCTGGTGAAGAAGGGAAAAGAGGTGCCCGTGGAGAGCCTGGTGGTGCTGGGCCTGCCGGTCCCCCTGGAGAAAGAGTAAGTGGGCCAAGAGTTCTTCCCCACGCTCGTTGGGGTGTGCCCTGGAGATACAAGTTGAGATCCTGTGGCTCTGGGTCTTTGCCAAGTCTGTGGACCTCATATTCCTTTTTCCCACCCACCTCCACACTCCTTAGTGTCCCTCACCCCTGGGTGACATGAAGCAGTGGGAGTTCCTTTCCAAGAGGTGGGGGCAGGCCCAAGAAGTTAATCTCTCAGAATCTTGCACCTGGAGCTTCCCAGGTGGCGCGAGTGGTAAAGAACCCACCTGCCAACGCAGGAGACGTAAGAGACACGGGTTCGATCCCTGGGTCAGGAAGATGCCCTGGAAGAGGGCATGGCAACCCACTCCAGTATTCTTGCCTGGAGAATCGCCATGAAGAGAGAAGCCTGGCAGACTACAGTCCATAGGGTCACAGAGTCAGACATGACTGAAGTGACTTAGTAGGCATGCATGCACATAGCTTCTGCTCTGCAGAGACTGCAGTAGGAGGGTTGGTGGGATTGACACCTGGATCCTGACTAGGCTCTCTGCAGCCACAGTTGGGTCAAGGGCCTCTCTAACTCATTGCCTCTCCCCTCCACTTCTTCCTAGGGCGCTCCTGGCAACCGTGGTTTCCCAGGTCAGGATGGTCTGGCAGGTCCCAAGGTGAGTGGGGGAACAGGGACTGGGGTCCACACATCACTGGTCAAATGGCTTTCTGCTGACCCTCTGCCTCCTCTTGTGTAGGGAGCCCCTGGAGAGCGAGGACCCAGTGGCCTTGCTGGTCCCAAAGGAGCCAACGGTGACCCTGGCCGTCCCGGAGAGCCTGGCCTTCCTGGAGCCCGGGTAGGTAGCAGGGATGCTTCTGTTTTCAGCTTCCAACCCTGAGAAGACTCCTCACGCCCTACCCGACCTGGTCCCTCCAACCCTGTGCTGACACCCAGCCCCTTCTCTCTCCTAAACAAAGGGTCTCACTGGTCGCCCTGGTGATGCTGGTCCTCAAGGCAAAGTTGGTCCTTCCGTAAGTCCATCCTCTGGGGTCATTGGGAGAGGTTGGGGGGCACTCTTGGGGAGGCAGGTGGGAAAAGAGACAGGAGCCGGGTGGGGGCAGCCTGTGAATTTTGAGAATTGGGGAGGGGAATGGATGGGATGGTGGGTCCTGTGGCCAGGTGTGGCCTATGCAGTGGCTGCAAGTTCTAAAAAGGCCACCCCTTGTGCATTTGGGCCTTCCTTTGGGGAAGACAAAGCCTGGTGTGCACTTTCAGGAACAAAACTTCTAAGCTAAGCAGTGCCTTGTCACTGATGAGTCTCGTGTGTGATGCGGGCTGCCGGTTGCGACCTTAGTCAATCCTACATGCTGTTTGTCTGGCCGGTGACCTGCCCTGAGCGTGCGCTCAGTAGAGGGACAAAGGTGGTCTCGTGTCCATGTGCTGAGAATGGTGTCCTCTCTTTCAGGGAGCCCCTGGTGAAGATGGTCGCCCTGGACCCCCAGGCCCTCAGGGAGCTCGTGGGCAGCCTGGTGTCATGGGTTTCCCTGGCCCCAAAGGTGCCAATGTAAGTAATCACCTGCCCTTCCATTTCCTTCCACATGGTTCCGCTACATCCCTGCCCCTGGGGAAAGGGCTGGTTCCCAGAGTTAACCCAAGGGCTGTGATGAGTGAGGTCCATGGTGTTCTGGGTGGCTTGGACCCCCACGCCCCAAGGAGTGCCTGTGATCAGGGGAATCCCAGGGCTCTTTAGAGCCCTCAGAACACCTCAGCCATGACACTGATCCCCGGGTCAGCGCTATCAGCTCACACCTCTGAGCATAAGAGAGGCGCTGATCCTCGACTTTAGCCTTTGTTGTCCATCAGGCAGTGGCCCCACGCCCCAGTCTCCCCCGCCGGCCATACCCCTACTCCCACCAAAGCCCTCCACCTCATGGCCCTGCCCTCTTTCTTCCAGGGTGAGCCTGGCAAAGCTGGTGAGAAGGGACTGCCTGGTGCTCCTGGCCTGAGAGTGAGTGCCTCCCCACTGCCCACCCCTGGGTGTTTGTTGCTCCCTGTGGGGAGGGAGCATCCCTGGGGCATGCTCCTGGGACCCCTGGTTGGCTGCATGATGCCCATGGCTGAGCCTGTGCTGCCCTGGGCCCTGTGGGAGTCCACACCGGGAGACTGGGGGCTGACAGCAGCCGGGGAGGTGGAGAAGGCTCCTGTGCTGAGGACTGAGGGAAAGGAGCGGAGTGGGAAGGGCGGGTGGAGAAATGGAGTTCAGGCGGAGGATTGGCTGGAAACTCTGGGCCACACAGTGCACCTGCCCGGTGCTGGGGTCTGCAGAACTGGAGGAGTGTATCATGATAGCTCCCCCTCTCTCTCCCCGCTAGGGTCTTCCTGGCAAAGATGGTGAGACAGGTGCTGCAGGCCCCCCTGGACCCGCTGTAAGTACCCGCCCAGCCTCTCTAGGTAGCCCGTGGGCAGGGGCTTGGGGGGCGGAGGTGGGGAGTGATGGAGCTGACAGATGTGGTTCTGGGCTGATCCAGGACCGCGACCCAGTCTGAGCAGAGGGATTGTGGACCCCACCCTGTGTGGGTCACTCGCTGGTGGGAGAACAGCGGGCAATGAGGGTGGTGTTGCCTGCCGTGGGTGGCCCCCTGGCCCCTCTAGCCCTGGATGTGGCGTCCAGGCTCTCCAGAAGCTGGCTCAGCTCACCATTGTCTTCCTCTGCAGGGACCAGCTGGTGAACGAGGCGAGCAGGGTGCTCCTGGGCCATCTGGGTTCCAGGTAGGCAGCTGGACCGGCTTCCTGTTTATTCTCTCTCCAGGGCTCTGGGGTGGCAGCAGCGCCCCCTCAGTGGGGGCCAGGGGATGGGTCTTCCCTGCACCCCAGCTTTTGCCCTGTGCTGGCCTCGCCAGAGGGTAGGGCAGCAACCTCACTCCTTTCCTAACTAAGTCACCTTGGCTTCTAGGGACTTCCTGGCCCTCCCGGCCCCCCAGGTGAAGGTGGAAAGCCAGGTGACCAGGTGAGTACAGGGCCCTGGGAATACCTGGGAATCTGCAGCGTGTTTAGGTGGGAAGGTCTATTCTGATGCCCAGGAGGCAAGGGCGGGAGGGGGAACAAGTTGCTCAGTGAGGCAGGGAGCGTCTGGGTCCCACAGCCCAGCTCGCCACAGTCTGAGCTCCGCAGCTAGCAGGAGGGGTGCTCGGCCAAGGCTCTGGGGCAGAAAAACCTTGCTCTCTCACATTCTTCTTTGATCTTCAGGGTGTTCCTGGTGAAGCTGGAGCTCCCGGCCTCGTGGGTCCCAGGGTGAGTGTCCTGTTGGCCATTCCCAAGTGGCCTCTCGGAGTGGTTCTGGCCTGCCTGTCCCAGCAGAACTGCAGCCCCGGGTCCTGCCTGTCCCCCTGCCCCTGCCAATCCAGCTCCGCCCGTACCTCCCTGCTTCTCCCTGGCTCTCCGTCCTCTTCGGACCTCCACCTGACTGTTCCGTGGTGTCTCCACTCCAGGGTGAACGAGGTTTCCCCGGAGAACGTGGCTCCCCCGGTTCCCAGGGCCTCCAGGGGGCCCGCGGCCTCCCTGGCACTCCTGGCACCGATGGTCCCAAAGTAAGTGAGGCGGGTGTGGTCCTCTGGGTGGAAGGGGATGGGGCTTGGGGGATGAAAATGGAAGGAGGGAGGGATGGAGGGTGAGACCCAAAGGGGTCTGGGCAGAGGAAGAAGGGGAGGAAAGGGGGCTTGGGGCGCCCAGAGGAGGAGCTGCCCATCACAGAGTCCTCTCCCCCACAGGGCGCAGCTGGCCCAGCTGGCCCCCCTGGGGCTCAGGGCCCTCCAGGTCTACAGGGCATGCCCGGCGAGAGGGGAGCAGCTGGTATTGCTGGACCCAAGGGAGACAGGGTGAGTACCGGGCTGAGCAGGCCTCCCCCCGACTCCCTCCTGCTCCCCACGGCACCCAGACGTCCTCTTGAGGAACTTGGAGGCCCCCCACGGCTCTTTGTTTGACCTTTAGTGACGTCATCCAATGACATCCCTCCATCTCACTTACTGCTCGTCACCCACCCTGAGACCACAGCAAACCCCTCTTGGCCAGGCTCTGACCCTGCCTGGACCCCCATCCAGGGAGGACACTGAGCTGGCAAAGGGGGTCTTGGAGTGCCTCCCTGAGGTGGCCCGTTTTCTGTATTCCACAGGGTGACGTTGGTGAGAAAGGCCCCGAGGGCGCGCCCGGGAAGGACGGTGGACGAGTAAGTGGGTGCTGGTGGCAGGCTCCCTGGGGCTGGGATGGGGACAGATGTAGGGATCCCATGCACGCAGGGGACAGAGGGGCTGTGTGTGAGCGTGGTCCCTGCTCCTGTGTTCAGTTGTGTGGGCTGGGCATCTGCAGGGACTTCCCTGTCAACACTGGGACCCCGGGATGAGAGGGCGTTTTGGGGGCCATGGAAGGATACACCAAGGGCCCTGGGTGTGGGCGCCCCAGGCTCCCTGCTGGGCACCGCGTCCCTGGCTGCCTCTCCCGGCCCCTCACTCAGCCTTCTCTTCCCAGGGTCTGACTGGCCCCATTGGCCCCCCTGGCCCAGCTGGTGCCAACGGTGAAAAGGTGAGTCATGGACCCCTTTCTTCACTCTGCCCCCATCAGATCTCCTTCTCACCTCCTGCCAAAGACTGCTCTCTCTCCTCCCCTCTGTCAACAGCTGTCACCCTCCCCCTCTCCAACTGCTGTAAGGAGTGAGAGTGGGGGCCTTCTTAGCAGCAGAGTCCTGGGGCGTGCGCCATTGAGGGAAGCAGAGGGGTGGGGCACGGGTGTCTTTCTTGACGCCCTGAGGAGGGTGCAGGTGTGGCTGAAGCAAGGAGAAAACAGGCTGCTGGGGAGACCAGAGCCCCCACCCACCGTCAGGGCTGCTTCCTGGGTGCACTTTGCTCTGGAGGGGCCCCCTCTGAACCCACACCCCTCATCTCTGGCTTTTGTCCTCCCCTGTCCCTGACCTTAGGGAGAAGTTGGACCCCCTGGTCCTGCCGGAACTGCTGGTGCTCGAGGCGCCCCGGTGAGTATCTGCCTGGAGCCTGGCCCTGCAGGGGCGTGGCTCCCTCCCTGCAGTTCGGGTCTGGGGATGGGAGGAGAGATGAGAAAGGAAAGGGAGAAGGCACACACCCCTCTCCCGTGATGTGATCACGGTGGAGGACCTTCAGGTCCCCAGACCTCTGGCCACAGGAGGCCTTCTGGCCTGGCTCGGTTTGTTTAGGATGGAGCTCCCTGACCCCTTTTCTCCGGGGTTACTGCGCAGTAGGCTGGGCCAGGGCGGGCTCTGGGCTCCAGGAGGAACTGAGCGGGCAGGCAGCTGAGCCTCCGCACCCCTTTCCTCACAGGGTGAACGCGGAGAGACAGGCCCCCCTGGACCCGCTGGATTCGCCGGCCCCCCTGTGAGTATCTCTGTCCACCTCCCCTGCCACACCTTCTACTCTGCTCAGCTCTGCGTCATTCCCTAGCCCGAGGGGGAGGCAAGGAGGGAGGGACAGGGCTTTAAGGGGAGGGGAATGGCTCCTTTCCCTCCACACCGATGTGACAGCTCCGACCTCAGAGCAGGCGCTCAGACCCAGGGTGGACACACACTCACACAGAGTCTCCGGCCCTGTGGGAGGAGTTCTTGCCCCCCACTCACTGGCTTCCTCCTCCCCGAGCCAGGGCGCTGATGGCCAGCCTGGTGCCAAAGGTGAACAAGGAGAAGCCGGCCAGAAAGGTGACGCTGGTGCCCCCGGTCCTCAGGGCCCCTCTGGAGCTCCTGGGCCTCAGGTGGGTAAAACTGAGCTCCCCTGGGAGCTGACCCCACAGGACAGGGAGGCTGGGCGCAGGGGGAGGGGCCTAGGTGGGCCAAGGGCAGCAGGGCGGCCTGGCTGCGGCAGCAGGGCGGCCTGGCTGCTGCAGCCAGGCAGAGGCCAGAGGCTGCGGGAAGGAGGAGTTTGTACTCAGGGATGAAGGCTCAAGGAGCTACGCTACCCTTGCTTTCGTTGTCACGGGTGTGGGTGCGTGGTGGGGGCTGGGGGAGGGAACGCAGGTACCGCATGTGGCTCAGGACGGAGCAGCCAGCCTCCTGGGAGACCCTGGCTGGGCTCTGAGGACGCCTGATGGGCTTTTCCTCCCAAGGTCTCCTGGAACATGAGTCTTCTATTGGTTGGGGTAGCAGGCCCGCCTGTGATAGCTTCCCAGGCTGGGATGTTCATGCTGACAAAGCTCCATCTCTGTGGTCCTGGCTCTCAGGAGTCTGTGGTCAGAACAACTGGGCCTCACTATCTCCCTCCTTTCTCCTCAGGGTCCTACTGGCGTGACTGGTCCTAAAGGAGCCCGAGGTGCTCAAGGCCCCCCGGTGAGTGAGGCCCCCACCCTCACTGTCTCTGGGCCGGGTAGAAGGCACTAGGGGGGGTGTTGGCAGCTTCTCTCACACCCATCCCGGCCTCACAGGGAAGGCCCGGCCCCAGAGGCTGCACCCCACCTCCTTCCTTCTCACCCACTTTTGCCCCCACCCATCCCACAGCCAGGTGGGAGAGAGGACACCCCTAAAGTCTGAATGCCCCAGTCCAATCCTCCCCTGCAGAGGCAAGAAGCTGCCGCAGCAAGAGGCAGTGGCCACACCCCAGGGGCCCTTTCTCCCTCTCTAACTCCCCTGGCTGCTCTGCAGCCCCTTGCCCCTTTCCACTCCAGCCTGTGAGACCACCCCAAAAACCTTTGATTCTGGGGCCTCCTGAGGGTCCAAGGTGCTGAGTCTCCCCTCTCCTCACATAGGGAGCTACCGGATTCCCCGGAGCAGCTGGCCGCGTCGGACCCCCAGGCTCCAATGTGAGTGCCACCCCAACTGGTTTCTACCTTACCCCTAGCAGGAGGCACAGGCAAGGGTCACAGAGTCTGGCCCAGCCCCATGCACATCTTATGTCCAGGCCCACACCTGGGAGGAGCAGTTAACTGACCGTGGGGTCCTGTTCTCCGCATGCACAGCTGGGAGCAGGGGCTGCGCCCTTGTGCTGGCCATGGGCTTCTGGCTCCGCTTCACCATGGACACGCATTTCCTGAAAACACTGTGCTTTATGAGAAAGTCTGCTTCTTGCCCTTGGGGAGCTCACAGCAGAGGGAGGAGAAATGATAAGTCAGCGGGCTCACCAACACTGTCAAGTGCAGGCGGGTGGGCACAGAGGCTTAGGGCTGAGGGGATCGAGACTGGAGCAGTTCCTTGAGGATGGGTGGTGGGAGAGAGGCCACAGGGAAGGAAGCAGGAGAGTCGGAACAGGGCAAGTGTGCAGCGGCTAGGGAAGCCAGGCTGGCTGTCCAGAGCTCACGCAGAGCAAAGATGAAAGGGGTGGACCAAGGGGGCCAAGCTGCCCCTGCTGTGGAGGAAGCCCCCAGAGGGTCATGGCACCCTGGAGGGACGGGGAAGGGTGAGAGGAATTCTCAGTTCCCGTGTTTTGCTTCTCTAGGGCAACCCTGGACCCCCCGGTCCTCCTGGTCCTTCTGGAAAAGATGGTCCTAAAGGTGCTCGAGGAGACAGCGGCCCCCCTGGCCGAGCTGGTGACCCTGGCCTCCAAGGTCCTGCTGGACCCCCTGGCGAGAAGGGAGAGCCTGGAGATGATGGTCCTTCTGTAAGTCCCACCCCAGGGCCAAGGTCCCTGGGGAAGGGGTGCAAAGGGCAGGGGCTCCCAGAGCCTGGAGTTGGGAGCAGGGCTGTGGGTTTGCCAGGAGGGGGTGCTGCAGAAAGTGCCCTGCAGGGCAGGAGGAGTACTGACCTGACCCCCGCAGTGGGCAGCTGGCCGCAGCACAGATAGGCAGCGGCTGCGTGTCACTTCTCAAGTTCTCACCTCCTTCCTCTCCCCGCTCAGGGTCCCGACGGTCCTCCAGGTCCTCAGGGTCTAGCTGGTCAGAGGGGCATTGTTGGTCTGCCTGGACAGCGTGGTGAGCGAGGATTCCCCGGCCTCCCCGGCCCCTCGGTAAGTGGGGACGTCCCTTCCTCCAGGCGAGCCGGCCCAGCCTGGCTCAGGTGGAGGGTCTTCACTGGGTGTCCCTGGTGGCCCGGCCACCTGCTCCACACCCTCGGAACTGACCCACGGTCAGCCGTCTTCCTAGAAGGGCTGAGAGGGGCCTCAGAGCGCGCACTCACCCTCCTTGTTGCTGCCCCCAGGGTGAGCCTGGCAAGCAGGGAGCCCCTGGAGCATCTGGAGACCGAGGTCCCCCTGGCCCTGTGGGTCCTCCTGGCCTTACTGGTCCTGCTGGCGAGCCTGGACGTGAGGTGAGCAGTGGATCCCACTGCGGGGACAGGGGAGCCCTGGAGCAGGTGGGCGACAAGACGGGCCCAGCCCAAGTGCCCAGATGTGATGGGAAGGTCGTGACGGGAGAGAGAAGGCCAGAGAGACTAAGACCTGGATGCACGGGAGGGCGGCAGGAGGAGGCTAGCTGGGAAAGCCTTGGCTGGACGGCAGTGGGAGCAGCTCTGATGGCATCTGCTCCCCTTTGCACAGGGAAGCCCCGGTGCTGACGGCCCCCCTGGCAGAGATGGCGCGGCTGGAGTCAAGGTGAGTGTCTCGTGCGGTGGGGTGGGAAGGTCACTTCATCAGCCTGGCAGGGTCAGGGTCAGAGCCACATCCCTCCTTGCCTCCTCTGGAAGTTCCTCTCTGAGCCTGGGACCTCTCTCCTGACAGGGTGACCGTGGAGAGACTGGTGCTGTGGGTGCCCCCGGAGCCCCTGGGCCCCCTGGCTCTCCTGGTCCCGCCGGCCCAGTTGGCAAGCAGGGAGACCGAGGAGAAGCTGTGAGTATCTTGAGTCAGTAAAAGCCGTGATGCAGGAGGGTGGCCGGGTGGGCAGGGAGCGCCTCTCCACCTCCCGCCCTCCCCTTCCCCAGGCCCTGGGAACAACCCTGGGTCTGGGTTGTGAAGCAGCTGCCTCGGTGCCCAGCCCATGGGCCGTTGGGCCATGGGCACACAGCAGTGGGCCATTCCTGCCTCAACTGCTCTCTGACATTGCCCCCTCACTCCCCACACAGGGCGCACAAGGTCCCATGGGACCCGCAGGACCTGCTGGAGCCCGGGGAATGCCAGTGAGTATCTTAGTGCCCTGTGCTGGGTCCTGACGGGCTCGGTGGGGAGGGGTGCCCACAGGGACCTGGGGCTCCTTGGCTCAGGTGAAGCCGGCAGAGGGCTCTTGCTCTGGGCTGAGCTGACCCAACCTGTGTCTGTGTGTCTCGTTCCCAGGGCCCTCAAGGCCCCCGAGGTGACAAAGGAGAAACTGGAGAGGCTGGCGAGAGGGGACTGAAGGGACACCGTGGCTTCACTGGTCTGCAGGGTCTGCCCGGCCCCCCTGTGAGTGCTGCTGTCTGTGCTTGGCTCCCCAGGGCCTCCCGCTCCGCAGGGACCACTTGAGCTTCCCAGGCTGCTGAAGTGACTTGGGATGATCCTAAGAAATGTCCAGGCCTGGACCTTCTCTGAGTCGGAGGGTGGAGCACGTGGAACGGCCATGGGGCTGGGGGTCGGGGAGCAGATACATGTCCCAGCCAGCTCCCAGTGTATATAAACCTATTCAAGAAGGCCTCCCAGCCTGGGGCCTGTCTGTGCTCACCTCTGACCTTGGCCTCTTCCTTCTGCACAGGGTCCTTCTGGAGACCAGGGTGCCTCCGGTCCTGCAGGTCCTTCTGGCCCCAGAGTGAGTGAGAGGGAGTGAGCCCTCCCTCGGGGTGGGGCCGGGGCTCTGGGCAGGTGTCTGAGGAGGAGGGGAGTGTGGCTGCTCCTGGGGAAGCCTTGGCCTCAGGGGGCCTCACCGGGCAGCAGAAGTGGGACCAGCTTGGTGAGAATGTAGCCAGAGAAGAACCTGAGACCCTGGGATGAGTATACGAGTGGCTCTCGGCTGTCAAATAGCCCCCCTGGGAACAAGGGTTTACAGAGAGGCTTGTCGGAGGGTAGGAAAGCTGTGAGGCCACCCTGCTGATTCTCGGCCACACACGGGCCAGCGTGGGGTTCTGTGACTGAGAAGCAAGGAAAATCGGGAACAGCATGGCTAGTGCTAGGAGGGCCCCTCCCCAACGCTAGCTCCTCCCCAACCTTCCCTTTGTTGATGCTCTCTCCTCACCGCCTGCCTCTCTCCTGGCCTGCAGGGTCCTCCTGGCCCCGTCGGTCCCTCTGGCAAAGATGGTGCTAACGGAATCCCTGGCCCCATTGGACCTCCTGGGCCCCGTGGACGTTCCGGCGAGACTGGCCCTGCTGTGAGTGTGCAGAGCCCGGCCTACTGCATGGGGCCTTCCCAGCACTGGGAGGCTGGGGCTCTCTGACACTAAGGGCTTCTTTCGGGGTGTCCGCCTGCAGCTAATGTGACAGCACCCTTTATCCTGGGAGCCCCCGGAGGTTCAGAGGGTCCATGGGAAACAGAAGAGGGGCTAATGAAAGAATAAGGCAGATTCTGTGGTTTTCTTGGTCCTGTCCCATTGCACGTACACCCACATCCCCAACCTCCTGGGACTGGTAAAAAGACATTCTATTGATGGTACATTCTAGAAGGTGGGGATGGACACAGGAAGGGCGGCGTCCCTGTCATTCCTGGCTGACTTCTGTTTCGTGCTGCAGGGTCCTCCTGGAAACCCTGGCCCCCCTGGCCCTCCTGGCCCCCCCGGCCCTGGCATTGACATGTCCGCCTTTGCTGGCCTCGGCCAGAGAGAGAAGGGCCCCGACCCCCTGCAGTACATGCGGGCTGATGAGGCAGCCGGCAACCTGAGACAGCACGACGCCGAGGTGGATGCCACACTCAAGTCCCTCAACAACCAGATCGAGAGCCTCCGCAGCCCTGAAGGCTCCCGCAAGAACCCAGCTCGCACCTGCCGAGACCTGAAACTCTGCCACCCTGAGTGGAAGAGCGGTGAGGACCCCCACCACAGAGAGCAAGCAGTCAGCCCCCTGGGCCCAGCCCCGCTCAGAGCACAGGAGCAGAGTCAGACCTGGAAGGGTCTAGCGTGGGTGTCCCCCTGCACCCCACATCACACAGCAGAGAAACTGCAGCCTTGGCCCTGTCCTGCCGTGGCCACACGGCGGAAGTGACATCAGGGTCAAGTTCCATCCACAGGCTGGCCCTAAGCCTGCCCTTTGCTTGTACCCCTGTTAAGCCCTGGACATTCCCCTGGCCCGCTCCCTCCTTCTCCCCTCCCTTTGGCTGCATGTGGCCCTCACACCCTGCTTCTCTCCCACTGGGTGTCCCTGTAAACCTGTCAGTCACTCCAGGCAGGCCTGGCCGTCTCGGGGGTATGGGTCTGTGCCTATCTGAGCCCCGATGGGGTGTTGCCTCCCCGCTGCAGGAGACTACTGGATCGACCCCAACCAGGGCTGCACCCTGGATGCCATGAAGGTTTTCTGCAACATGGAGACTGGCGAGACCTGCGTCTACCCCAACCCGGCCAGCGTCCCCAAGAAGAACTGGTGGAGCAGCAAGAGCAAGGACAAGAAACACATCTGGTTTGGAGAAACCATCAACGGTGGCTTCCACGTGAGTCCCCCGCTTGCTCTAGGCCATGGGCAGTGCCTCAGAACCTCCTTCTGCTTTCTTCTGGGGAGTTTTCAGCACCTTGCTCACATTCCCACCAGTTCTGGGTGAGAGAAGGGGCTTAAGAGGAAGGAAGGAGGAGAGATAGGATTTTTTTTTAACCACCATTTAGAGGTGGAGGAAGAGGTCCTCAGAGGCCTGCTCCACTTTCTGGAAGCAAAAATGTCTTCCCAGTGATCCCTCCCCCAGCGCCTTCAGCTCCTCCTCCCCCCGGTCCGCTGGCAGCCCCCATCCCCGGGCCTCATGCCACTGCTCTCCATCCTCACAGTTCAGCTATGGAGATGACAACCTGGCTCCCAACACCGCCAACGTCCAGATGACCTTCCTGCGCCTGCTGTCCACCGAGGGCTCTCAGAACATCACCTACCACTGCAAGAACAGCATTGCCTACCTGGACGAAGCTGCTGGCAACCTCAAGAAGGCTCTGCTCATCCAGGGCTCAAACGACGTGGAAATCCGGGCTGAGGGCAACAGCAGGTTCACATACACCGTTCTGAAGGATGACTGCACGGTGAGTCGGGCGGGCTGGGCCACCAGAGAGAGAGAGAGGGCTTCCTGGGGCGCAGCAGGGCTCAGGCTGGAGCAGGCTGAGGGCTGGTCCACAGTGGGCGTCATGGTCCTAAAGGGGCATGCGTGTAAGGGGCTGTGTAGGGACGACACACCAGCGACAGCCGGGGGCGAGGAGCTTGTTGGTTCTGTCTCCTCCCCTCCCTCAACTCAATGTGTCCAGTGACTTGTAGGAACAGTCATCAATGTGTGGGGGCCTCTGCCCTTGCAGGTGGGGTGCTCACTGTAGGGGATGGGGAGGAGAAGGGCGGGGGGTGCGGGAGGCCCTGCTGCTGAGAACTAGAGTCTGGAGTCGAGGTGGAGGTCAATCTGAAAGAGAACGAGAGCCCCCCCAGGGTGTTCTGTGCTTGGTGTTCTGTGATGCTTGGTTTTCCCGATCACAAGGCATCCACTGACTCTCCTCTTGTTCTTCCCTAGAAACACACCGGTAAGTGGGGCGAGACTGTGATTGAGTACCGGTCACAGAAGACCTCACGTCTCCCCATCATTGACATTGCACCCATGGACATAGGAGGGCCCGAGCAGGAATTCGGTGTGGACATAGGGCCTGTCTGCTTCTTGTAAAAACCCGAACCCAGAACCAACACAATCCATGGCAAACCCAAAGGACCCAAGTACTTTCCAATCCAAGTCACTCTAGGACTCTGCACTGAATGGCTGACCTGACCTGATGCCCATTCATCCCACCCTCTCACAGTTTGGACTTTGCTCCCCTCTCTAAGAGACCTGAACTGGGCAGACTGCAAAATAAAATCTCGGTGTTCTATTTATTTATTGTCTTCCTGTAAGACCTTTGGGTCAAGGCAGAGACAGGAAACTAACTGGTGTGAGTCAAACGCCCCCTGAGTGACTGCCCCCCAGCCCAGGCAAGAGGCCCCCTGCAGGTGCCGGCCGCAGGAACTGTGTGTGTCCTACACAATGGTGCTATTCTGTGTCAAACACCTCTGTATTTTTTAAAACGTCAATTGATATTAAAAACAAAAAAATTATTGGAAAGTACATACTGGCTTGTGCTTTGTGTTTTAGTCTTTATTTTCCACGAGTCCTGGATTCTGTGGGCAGGACAAAACGGCTGTCCTCAGGCCTTCTCTTGACTGAAGCCACACTGCCTGGTTTAGCCACCTCACACAAACGCCTTTTTTTGTAACCCCTGGCGCTGAGTGGAGCCCAGGGGAGAACAAGAAACAGACACAAGGTTTGGGAAGGGAGGCCCGAGGCGGGGGTGAGGGGGCTTGTTCTTGAGCATAAACCCGGGCACACCTCCAGGGCTGATTGTGCAAGAGGAGAGATGCGCTCTGAGCTCGGGTAGGGATTGGGGGGGGCAGGCTGCATCCTGCTACTGGGGAGAGATCAAAGATGCTCCATGGGAGCTGGGGGGGTGCACGATGTGGAGAGAGGAGTAAATCCACAGAGGCCCATGATAAGTGCACATAATCAGACAATCTTGCTGACCTACTTATCTATGTCTTTCCCTAAGACTTTAGTTCATGGAGAAGTGTTAGGGCTGGCTAAACACTCACCCCTTATTCCTTTTTCCTGGCCCCTATTCCTCACTTCCTGGGCTGGCACTTGAAGCTTCCACGGATGTCTTAACTGTGGACTTATGAATGGACAGCCTTCCACTTCTTGTTTTTCAAAGACTTGTGTATGTGGGGCAAAACATGAGGAAGTGGACACCTTTTCCACTAGAAGGGGCTGGTGGATGACAAACTAAAAGAGTACAATACAAACGTAATTAGAAGAGCTCTCTCATAATTTCAACAACACTTCTACATGCCAAAAGAGCTAATGGGGGCAGTGTGGAGAGGTACATAGGTGCTTATGAAACTTCCTCAGACCACAGGTGGAGCTGATAGTCGAGTTTGGTTCCAATCTGTCAGCCACACTCAAAGCCCATCCTGCCCTTTGGCTCACTTCACTGGCCACGGTGGAGTCAGAGCTACTTGTTTACTCTACGATGGCTCAGTAGATCCTGATCATCAGCTCAGACCCTGGTAAGAGGAATCCCATGTGTGCCAGGATATCAAGCTAATCTCTCGCAGCCCACCCATTTCCCAGGGACCCAGTTAAACCCTAGAAATAACAGCAACTGCTGCATAGGTAACTGATGAATGGCCCAGAAGATGGAGCTCACAGGAGAAGCAGCAGGACAGAAAGCCCCGCATCTGTGGTCAGATCAAAACCACCCTGGGTGGCAGTGCTGCAATGCAGTATGACTGCCCCCTTGTCTTAAACGGGGCCAGAGGCTCGCCACTGATTCCCATGATCCCTGATGGCCCCAGGAAAGGCAGGTCTCTCCTGGCACAATAACCTCTCAGATAACCTTTTGACCCCAGCAGGACTGGGTGAACAGACCTGGCTGACTAGCTGAAGTCCTCAGTCAGGTTACTGTCCCTTTCTGGAGCCTCCTCATCTCTATCACAGTGTCCAGCCTCAAAAGGCTTTAGTTCTTGGCACTGCGTGGAACCCAGGAGTCTGACTCCAGTGAAGACTTACTCAAGATCCTGGGTACATCACAGACAAACTTCTAAAATAGTTTCCTCTTCTAAAGAAGAGAAGAAAGAGAATGACACTTGAGGTGGTGAACAGTCTTACTTTAAAAGGCAAAGAATAAGGATTATTTTTGCCCAGAGAAATATTTCAGTTCAGTTCAGTTCAGTCACTCAGTCGTGTCCAACTCTTTGCGACCCCATGAATCACAGCATGCCAGGCCTCCCTGTCCATCATCAACTCCCGAAGTTCACTCAGACTCACGTCCATCGAGTTGGTGATGCCATCCAGCCATCTCATCTTCTGTCATCCCCTTCTCCTCCTGCCCCAAATCCCACCCTGCATCAGGGTCTTTTCCAATGAGTCAACTCTTTACATGGGGTGGCCAAAGTATTGGCGTTTCAGCTTTAGCATCAGTCCTTCCAAAGAACACCCAGGACTGATCTCCTTTAGAATGGACTGGTTGGATCTCCTTGCAGTTCAAGGGACTCTCAAGAGTCTTCTCCAACACCACAGTTCAAAAGCATCAATTCTCCAGCACTCAGCTTTCTTCACAGTCCAACTCTCACATCCATACATGACCACAGGAAAAACCATAGCCTTGACTAGACAGACCTTTGTTGGCAAAGTAATGTCTCTGCTTTTGAATATGCTATCTAGGTTGGTCATAACTTTCCTCCCAAGGAGTAAGCATCTTTTAATTTCATGGCTGCAATCATCATCTACAGTGATTTCGGAGCCCAAAAAAATAAAGTCTGCCACTATTTAGGACCCCTAGATTCATGTAGAACTTTTACAAACAGACTGATTCGTTCAATAATTTGTTTCACATCTGGGGCTAGAAACTCTAGCAGGACAGTTGACCTAGAGGTCTCAGGGATCCTACTTTGGGGTAACTAGTGTTGCAGAACAGATAGTGGAGGTATACTGTAGCCTATAAGGGACCTGGTATTGTTGGCATATAATTGTGAATAGTGTTCTTGTGGTTTGGGACCTAACCAAACCTGTAAGCTTTTACATAGCAAAGGAAACCACAAACAAAACAAAAAGACAACTTATGGACTGAGAGAAAATACTTGCAAATGATGAAACTGACAAGGGCTTAAGTTCCAAATTACGCAAACAGCTCATACAATTAAATAACAACAAAAAAACAACCCAACTGGAAAAATAGGCAGAAGACCTAAATAGATATTTCTCCAAAGAAGACATACATGTGCCCAATAGACACATGAAAAGATACTCAACATCATTATTAGAGAAATATAAATCAAAACTACAAAGAGGTACCACCTCACACTGGTCAGAATGGCCACCATCAACAAGTCTACAAAGAATAAATGTGGAAGAGGGTGTGGAGAAAAGGGAACCCTCCTATACTGTTGGCGGGAATGTAAATTGGTACAGCCACTATGGAAGACATTATGCAAGTTCTTCAAAAAAACTGGAAATAGAGTAGCCGTGTGATCCAGCAATCCCACTCCTGGGCAAATGGCCAGACAAAACTGTAACTCCAAAAGATACATGCACCACTATGCTCACAGCAGCACTATTCACAGCAGCCAAGACACGGAAACGACCTACATGCCCATCAACAGATCAATGGATAAAGAAGGTGTGTGTGTGTATATATATATATCTCACATGGAATACATGGTAATATTACTCAGCCATACAAAAGAACCAAATCATGCCATCTGCAGCAACACGGAGGGACCCAGAAACTAAATGAAGTAAGTCAGAAAGACAAATACCGTATATCACGTATATGTGGAGTCTAAGGTACAACACAAATGAACATACTTACGAAACAGAAGACAAGACTCACAGACGTAGAAAACAGACTTGCGGGTGACAAGGAGGAGGGAAGGAGGGGGAAGGAACCATTGGATTAAGGTGCAAACAGTTACATATAGGATGGATAAACAATAAGGTTCTATGGCATAGCACAGGGAACTAAAGTCCACATCCTGGGATAAAACATAATGGGAAAGAATATGAAAAAAATATATATATGTATATATCTAACTGAATCACTGTGCTGCACAGCAGAAATTAACACAAATAGTAAATCAACTATATTTTAACAAAATTTTAAAAAGCAATGCATTCCTTCCAAATCTCAATCCAGTACAAAGGTGATGGCAGTGACAGCTGAGCCAACCACTTCCTCTATTTTGGCGTTGCTAAGAGCAAATTCTATATGCATTTGTTCAAGTACTAACAGAGAGCATGACACAACTACTCAGAGCATCTCACAGTGCAGGATGGGATACTGAGGCTATAAAAAGACATGACAGTTTATAGTGTCCTTAGATCAGGCTTATTCCTTTATGTTTAAAAATGTAACTGCTCTCATTTGAATATTAGAATTGCATTTAAAGACAACGTTGAGGTGCAAGAAATGCTACCGAGGCACATGGTCACAAAAAGTTACTCAAAACTGAAGTACCAATAGGAGTAGCTTTTTGAGAATCACGTGAAAAATATGCTGGAGGCTGTTTGGAAAATGGAAAAGAAGAAATGAAGCAGTATGAACATCTTCAAGTATTTAGGGCATGTTCTCAAAACTGGTGCACTTGTGCCTCCGTACAAGTCATGTTTCATCGTTTACACAGAGAACAGTCATCACCATCATGTACATACAGACCGTTCAAGTTTGACTCAGGTTAACAGGGAAACTCAGCGTTTGAGTTACACAGTCGTGGTCAGAATCAGCCAAACAGCCAGGAAATTTAGCCTCAGTCTGAAGACTCAGAGTGCAAAAATCATTAATACTGAAAATCAAGCTATGGGAATGGGGGCCAAAAAAACAGACCCCCAGCCACCACCTACTGCTGTTAGGTATTTCCTGAAGCACCAGAGCACGTGAAGGAGCCGGAGCCTATCTTAGTGCAGCTCTGAAACCAGCTACTCAAGCTTCCCCCAGAGGCCCTGCCATCCTGGGGCTGGAGCCTGCTCTGCAGTGGCCCAGAGGATGGAGAAGTTCAAGAAACTTGCAACTTGACACCACGTCCCCTTAATCAGCAAGTTACTCCTCAGACGGTCAAGAATCTGCCTGCAGTGTGGGATACCCAGGTTCGATCCCTGGGTTGGGAAGATCCTCTGGAGAAGGAAATGGCAACCACTCCAGTATTCTTGCCTGGAGAATCCCATGGACAGAGGATCCTGGCGGGCGATGGTCCATGGGGTCGCAAAGTCGGACAGGACTGAGCGACTAACACTACTACTACTATTCCTCCTCAGAGAAGCAGCTTCTCACTTCTCAGGCACCACTGCGCTACCTCTTCCAACCTCCAGGGGGCACTAAAACAGCACTAGGACAGCCTGTCACCACCAGAGGCCGACGCACAAGGGCGAGGCTTCCCTGGCAGGAGGCTGCTTTCCGTGACAGGAGCTCACAGCAACAGGGCTTCTCTTCCCTCCCCATCCTGTGCTGATCCACTGCGCAGGCAACTGTTCTACAGTCCCCCAGAGGTGCCCACTTGAGACATTCAGGCAATCAGAGGAGACACAGATCAATCAAAAGCAGGGTTTGTTTTTTTTTTTAACCAAACTCCCCAATCCATGTTCCAGCCAATGGATGGAGGGTAAATTACACCCCACATATACTCTTAGTAAAAACAATTTTAACTTTCTACAGAAAAAAAAAAGTTTTTTTTTTAAATAAAGTTCCTAGGCATTTGGAAACAGATGAAAAACTTTCACAGGTTGAATGTTCTGTGCCTTCTTCGTCAATATATTCAAATGCTCCCTCCCTGCTGCCTCTTCTGTGAAGAGGCCCCTTCTGCAGCTACACTGACAGACCTAGTTCCGTATCATTATATCGTCTGATAACCTAGAACCGTGGTAGGATTTCAATTTGTAACGCCACCCGCCCTCCCAAACAGCTGAAAAGATCTCAGCCAAACTCTTCAAACCTTCTTTGAGTGCCTGCTATTGGCTTGGCATCAGCTGGGCGCTAGGCAGTGGTCCTGCTGGTTCTGGGAAAGGCCAGTGGTGCTACGGGGAGGACACTTCCTCCCAAGTGGCTGGGGACTGAGTGAACCAGTTTCTCCTCTGGTTCTACCACTTGGGGCAGGTACAGGGCTCAGGTCCTGGGAAGAAAAGCTGTGTCTCTTCTGACAGGTGCTGCCATGGAAGAACAGAGGGCAGTTTCTAAACAGCTGTGGAATTTACTCCACAATCCACATAGTGATGTGTCTCCAAGGAGCTCTGGGTCACGTGGCCAATGTACGAAATCTTCACTGAAGTTCTAGGGAAAAGGAAACCGAGAAGAATTAATTCTGTTTCTGAGACAAATTAAGTAAGAGAGATTGCCCAAATAAATTCTTGCAAGCTCAGGCGGTAACACACAGGTCTCAGACGCATAACTTCATGGTTACACAACCAGGAAGTCAGAGGATCTTTTCATATCCCCAGAGACACTGTGCCCTGAGATGACCTTCTAAATAAATAGTTCTCAGCTGGGGACATTTTTACCCCACAGGGAAATTCTGGCAGTGTCTAGACATTTGGGGTTGTTACAGCTGAGCAGGGGAGGAGGTAAGCCTCTAGCAGGTAAGGGCCAGGGATGCGGTCAAACATCCTACAATGCACGGAACAGCCCCTCACAACAAAGAACCATCTGGCCCAAAATGTCATCAGTGCCAAGGCTAAAAAACCCTGCTCTAAACCCTCATAGTTCAAATGTCTGCAGCAGACCCTTGTCACTTGCAAATTTAATTGTCATGGTTCTAAAAATAACCCTACAGGTCCATGACATGTCGTAATTTGTGTGGTCAGAGAGTAAGTCTGGCTGGATGCCCTGGGCTTACGCCTTGAGAAAGCTTTTCTCCTCTTTACTAGTCCCATGAGGATTCTAAAGCGATCACACAACTGGACCCCATCTCATGGAGAAAATTCTTTATCTAACTGCTTCCTGTGAGTCTGGTGACTGGTGACAGGGACCTGGACACTGCATCTCAAGGACAGCAAGGCTCTGCCGTGACTGTGCCCACAGTGCATCCGGCATAACCTCTTTGCCTTGTGGGTCCCACAGGCTCTCTCGAGCAAAGCTGGCCAGCTCACGTGGCCCGCCAGTCCGGGCCCTGGGCACAAGGAAATGAGCAACATACCGAATGAAGACCACTATGTTGTGCGCTCCAATATAGGGTAGCGTGCAGAAGAAGCTGCCAAACAACAGACAGAGGAATGGTCAGTTTAGGTGAATCAGCAGGAATGCTGAGCTACCCTGTCAAACTGAGGAGCAGCCAGCCCCATCTGAGTGCTTCCCCTACCCCACACCCGCCCTCCTGGCCTAAGCACTGTCCCGGCTCACTGGTTCCAGGTCCCCACAGTGTCCTTCCATCCTCCCACATCACCATCTTCTTGGTTGTTTTTTTTTTTTTTTAATGCCCATCACAAAATGCTGGAGTTTGGAAATATTTCTAGTGACCTAATGTTCTCTTTTCAGAAATCTGAGCACTTGAGTCATATATCAAATACCACATCCTCCAAAAAAATCTCAGGATAGCAAACCCACAGGCTAAAAGGCTGGAACTTTAGGCAGGACCAGCTCCCCTCAACTGAGCTCAACTCTGAACCCCTTTCATCCCATAAAACGCACACATATAGAGAACACTGTCCTTACTACACATAGGAATATGGTTCTCCCATCTCGGCGTTCACGGTAAAATTCACCTGAAAACAAGACACAGAGTCAGTCTGTGGCCAGGCAAGCTTGACATAGAACGGTTTTATTACTAGCAACCCAAGAACCTGAGCACATTCTTGTATCACACATAAAATATTTCCCCCAGATTGTCACTAATCCTAAGGCCATGAGCCTCTAACAAAACTTCCCACCTCTTCCCTTTTGAGAGGTCAATGGGCCCCAGATCATCCTAAGGCCTCTTCCTGATTGTTGGTGAATTGTTTTTTCCTACATATTCTTGCTTCTGTAACACTTAATTCTTAGCTGATTTTTTTCCCCTAATATTTCATAACTACAGAGCCTGTCAGTTCTTCCTCATCAGCTAGTTCCTACCAGTAGAAATGAGGAGAGGGAGAGGAAAGGAGCGAGGCCACAGCGTTTCACAGCCCAGCGGGGCCAGGCTCCTAAAACCAGGCATACCAGGTGTTCGCTCCGAGGTGGAATGAGGGAGATGTTAGTCGTCATGTACGACCCAACCACGGTGTTCATGTACTGAACCTCACTGGACAGGCTGGTCACCGCCACGGAGTAGAAGTTGGAGTTTCTAATTTTCAGGGTGGCCTGCATCAGTGCAAGTGAGGGAACACAGTAAGTGTCCTGGGTACAAGACTTGCAGGTGCACGACCCAGGAAGGGCGGCCCTAATCTTACCGTGATGGCGAGGATGACAAGGGACCTCTGCTCATTAAATGTGACTTTCACCACTTTGATGCCATCGTCATCCACGAGGACTGAATGTGGAAACAGGAAGAAAACCACCAAACCAGACGCCAGGAGGCAGAGCAGGATAGAGAGAAGGACATACTGCTTCCTGCAAATGACAAAGCACACAACCAAGGCAGGGAGTCAGATATCAAGGTCCAACGAGTCGAGATAAAATGCAAATCCGGGAATGAGGAGGGGAGGGATGAGAAAGTGCACAGGGCCAGGAATCGCAAACCAGGCAAGAAGGCGTAGAGCAGGAGAAGGCTTTCAAAGCCCTCTGAATGCTGTCTGCAATCTGGGAAAACAAGCTGATGAGAGGAACTGTGTGGACACAAACATCTCTTCCCCTGCCAGGACACCCTCTTCTCCAATTCCTCCCAATTCAGCTCCTTCACTTGAGCCTTGGCCCTCAGAGTGTTTCTAGCTTCACGTTTCCTTCCCCAAACTGCGATGAGAGCAGAGACATCTTGCTTAAGCAAAAAGTATTAAAGGAAGTGGGGAATTTTACAAGAACAGATAACATTTTCAAAAACTGAACTGGCATTCATACACAGAAAAAGAGGACTAGGGACTGCTGTAGGCATTAACAGGCGAGACTCAGATGACTCACGTTCTCTGAGGACGCAACCGCTGATCGCTGTGAGGGATCAAAGCCACCAACTCATTAACTTGCTCTAAAAAAGAAACAATTGACAATTTTGGTAAAATAAATCCCCCATGTGACAGTACTTTCCTTCACATACGCAGAAGCCTGCGACAACATATACTTGTCCAGGATTATTTGTTTCTAAGATTCCCGTTTCACATTTTGGGTCTCATGAACAAGAAACAAATAAATCTGTAGAGAGGGCTACAAATTACAAAACATCTATCAGTGCTGCCAGAGCGCTGACTCGGAAGCTGAGAAATCTAGGATCTCGGGACTTCCCTGAGGGTTCAGTGACTTAGACTGGGTGCTCCCAGGGCAGGGGGCCCAGGTTCTGCCCCTGGTCAGGGAACAAGATTCCACATGCCACAATTAAAGATGCTGCATGCCGCAACTGAGACCCGGAGCAACCAGATAAATATTAAGAAGAAGAAGAAATCTCAGATCTTGTTCTGGCTTTACCGCCTGGCCTTGAGCTGAGGCATGGTTATGAACTGCTGTCTAGCCTTAGGTAAGTCATTACCTCTCTAGGCCATTGTGTCCTCATCTATAATATGAAGGCTTTGGATTGAATGATTTCTAAGGTTTTTATCAGCTTTAAACCTCTGTGACCCTTCATCTAAACTGCTAAGACTTTTTGAGAGCCAACTGAGTGATAGATAATTCTGTACCCAATCCAGGCTCCAGTCCGGGGCATGCTTTTTCTCCCCCGACTTGACATTTTATTTTTTCAGACCTTAGGTTGTTAATGATTCACTATCTGCTTCCTTGAATAGAAGCTTCCAAGATGGTGTCTGTTCCTCCTCCCCCACAAAGCCATGCCAGGCCCCAAGTGTCAGTA
Organism: Budorcas taxicolor; assembly: GCF_023091745.1. Lineage (NCBI taxonomy): Eukaryota > Metazoa > Chordata > Mammalia > Artiodactyla > Bovidae > Budorcas > Budorcas taxicolor. Next base: position 77,050,522 of record NC_068914.1, read on the forward strand.
ATGAATAAACGTAGGTCAAACTGCAGAATGTAGAGCAAACCACGTGTTCCAACCCAAGGAAACAACAAACAGAGGAGTGAAAGTGAAGAGAAGTAAGGCTTTCAAATATCAGGAAACCCAGAGAAGCTGTGGAACCTGCCCAAGTTCATCAATCCAGCAGAGCTGGCTCCTGCTCAGGGCATGGTCTATGACCGTGGCACTGCTGGAAGGAAAAAAGTCCAGTCTGGGAGAGGGGGAGTCTTGTGGGCATCCTGGCACTCTCCTTGAGGAATCATCTTTTACCGTGATCACCAAAGACTCACCTGGAATGTAGCCTGTCCCCTGACACGTGAGACAGGTAATGCTATCTCGCCCGGTGAACTCCACATAGGGGAACTGAGCTATAGCCTCCTGCTGCTCCCGTTCGGCCAGAGAATCCTCAGTGTCATCTGCTTTCCTTCGCTTGCTGAAAGGCCGGTGAGCGTAGATGGAATGAGGGGACCCCATGGCCAGGACGTGCGCCTTGTGTCATGTCCTAGGATGCAAAGAGGCAAGTGAGTGCGTGTTACTGGCTGTGCACCTCTATGAGAAAAGTGTAACACAAAAATGACCAAATTCCCTTCCCGAGTGTGGTCCCGAACACCTGCACAATTTCTAGCAGGCCCCTCATTTTCTACCAGGGCTCCCTAACCCACCACCGACTCTCGACACACAGCCTGGGGGAACAGGGGCTGCATTCGCCAATCTGCCCAGCTCCTCACCGCCCCGGGAATCGGGGCAACCCAGCTCCTACGAACTCCAGGCTCACCCCTCCTGTCTGCTACTTGCAAACTCTGTGTCTTCCTGGGAAAAAACCTTCCTGGACAAACAACAAGCCCCAAATTAATAACAGGCCTCAGAGAGTCCCACTCTCTTCCGCCCCCAGCTCCAGGAGGCGGGCTCGGTTCACGCCCCTTGTCAAAAAGAGCGCTCCGAGCCCACCAGAGTCGCCCAGGAGGGAGCGAACGCCGAAGACCCCAGACCTGCAGGACACGAACTCCCGGCAGCTCCTCTCCGGGCCGGACGTCCCTGCCACCCGCCGGATCCTGCAGGTTTACCTGCCTCTCGGGTGTTTAGAGCTGCACGCCCTCGGTGCGCATGCACTCGGTGCGCAAGCCGGCTCGGGACGCCGGCGTGAGCGCGCGTGCGCCCTTCGAAGCCCAGCTGGCGGCGTCGATAGAGGGCAGCAGAGAGGAGAGTGGGGTTGGGTGGGGAGCAGCGCCTCTCGGGGATTGAAGCTGGTGGACCGGTGGAGATGCTCCGCGGTCGGCAGAAACACCGGGAAAGGTTCCAGTGAAGGTTCGAGTGAAGGTTCCAGATGAAGAGAGAGGCGGAAAGCGCTGGCAGACAAAACCATTCTCAGCTAGTCTTTGAGCACAGGAGTTGTGAGGATGCTGAGAGTAGAAAGATGCATCGCTGAACCTACCCTCAACCTGCTTCAGGGCGTCCCCAGCCCTAGAGACAGACAGAACAGACACACACACACATACACACACACACCATGCGCGTGATGGGTTAGAGGACACTTTTTTAAGGGCGAGTTTCTCTGTAGAGACTGCCTGATTGACCTTCGCCTGCCGCAGAAGCAGACGTTGCTGCTGCTGCTGCTGCTGCTGCTGCTAAGTCGCTTCAGTCGTGTCCGACTCTGTGCGACCCCATGGACAGCAGCCCACCAGGCTCCTCTGTCCCTGGGATTCTCCAGGCAAGAATACTGGAGTGGGTTGCCATTTCCTTCTCCGAAGCAGACGTTAACCATATGAAATTATGAAGATGATGCTAGGGAGAGCAGAGATTCTGAACTGGGGGCATGCCCTGCAATGGGGAGTGAAAACAGCGACCTGTGAGCTCCGTGCCACCTCCATCCCTCTCGCCTCCCTCTCTTGTGAGGAAGGCTGATGTCCCTGCTGCTCTCTAGCCACCTGCCAACTACTGGTCACAGTCAGCCCACAGAACATTTAGAGTGAGAAATGTTAAAGAAAAACACTGAGGGGCACACTGAAGACAGTAAGGCAGACTTTATTCAAGGGGGGATACAGTGATAGGTGTAGGACTGCTGCTACCAATGGGGTCTTGCCATGGGGCAGAGAGATTGGGCTCAAGTCTGAATACAGCAGGGCAAGTGGGAACTTAGAGCCAAGGAGCAGGTGAGGGTCAGTGGATGGAAAATTACTAAGAGACAGCATCATGGGTAAGGGGAATCCTGGCCAAACAGACCTAACAGGATTCTTGCTAAAGACAGGCCATGGTGATTAGACATCACCTGGGGGCTGGAGGAGGACAAAGAATCCAATCAGATATGGAAGGTGATCCAATTTTGAGGGCCTGGGATTCCTGCTGAGGTGACTTATCAGGTGGTGTTGGTTTAGATGCTAAGTCATGTCTGACTCTTGCAACCCCATGGACTATAGCCTGCTAGGCTCCTCTGTCCATGGGATTCTCCAGGCAAGAATACTGGAGTGGGTTGCCATTTCACTCTCCAGAGGATCTTCCTGACCTGGGAATTGAACCCGTGTCTTCTGCATTTCAGGCAGATTCTGTACTGACTGAGCTATGAAGGAAGCCCTGATTTATCAGGGTTCATGCTAAAACTGGATTTTATAATAAGTGCACAGATGGACCTGGGAAAAGATTCAGGAGCCTGACCAAAGTCCGGTCAAGCAAAGATTATTTGTCAGAAGCAACAAGGAGCCATTGCTCCTCTTTTTCCATTTCTGGCCCACACCTTCTCCTTCATGAAATTGTTCTTCACTTCTCTCCTTCCAAGCTCTACACCAGTTTACATTCCTTGTTTACACAATTCTGATTTCGTTGGAGGTAGCAGTATGTCCAGTGAAAAATACATTTCCCCACCTTACTTGCCATGTGACACAGTTTGAGTCAATGAGATGCGTGAGACTTCCAGGAAAGCTCCTTATAAGGGATGAAGATTCAACTGGTACTTTGACTTTATTCTTCCTGTTTGGAGTTTGGACTTGATGTTGGAGATGGGGCAGCTGTCTTCTGCCCATGAGGGAAGAAGTGTGAGCTCAGGAAGGCTGCGTAGAGGGATTAAAAGAGCTCAGGTGGCTGATGACATTTGGACTACCTTCCTTCTGACTTTTCATTACATGAGAAAAATAACCACCCCCACCTCTACAGATCGTGGTGTGTGTGTGTGTGTCTTTCTCATAGTGGGGTGCAGTCTTAAAAGATACAGACATGAAGCTAGTTGAGGGGAAAGCCTCGATTTTCACAAGGCAGTCTGACTGCTTTACCCAAACACCATGTAAGCCACCCTTAGGCTTCTATCGTCTTCTAACATCTGCCCTCAGGTCACAGGCCTTTAGAGAGAGGGAGGCCCCTTGCCTGTCTGAGGCCCATCTTCCAAGTTCAGATTTCCTATCTGAAGACCCCCTTTCACAGGGAATTCACTTGGGGCATCTGAAGCACCCATCCTTCAGTCACATGGGGCCTCACTTCGTGGCTTCGCTGGAAGCCTGCCAAGGGCAAGCGGCAGTGAGCCTAATGTCCGCACTATGGACGGACACTGCAGAGGGAATCCAGGCTGTCCTAGGAGCAGGGAGGGTGAGGAAGGTAGCAGAAGAGAAGGTCAGGGGGAGATTGAGGGCTGTGGATGCTTCATAAAGGAAGGGAGACAGGCTAAGGGCTTGGGCCCATGTGAGGAAACCGGTGCTCAGGTTGCTGGGGAATAGAAAGGGGGTCTGGGGGCTAACCAGCAGAGCCCCTGAGGCTTTCCGACAGTCTGTTGTCTGGGACAGACTGTACCCTCCTATTCCTCCTAGTCTCCCCAGCACCCAGCTAGAAGCCCGATGTGTGGTAGGTCCTCAATAAATGCCTGCGGAATGACCTCACCTGGAGCCTGGCCTGCACTGCCTGGGGGAGCAGTCTCAGCATCCGCCACAGCCATCCGGGTGGCTGTTTTAATTGGGCAGTACATTCCTGAAGAGCCACCCATCACTTCTCACCTGTGCCTGGCTTCCAAGGTTATCTGAGCATCCGGTTATGAGCAGTGAGGTTACTGCAGACGTGAGCTCACCGGGGCTCTTGGTGGTGTCGTGAGGCGGCGGGGGGAGTGGAGTGGGACCAACCAGAGATCCCTGCCCTCCCAGTCCCTTGGTTTCTCCATGTGCATCACATACCCCTGCCCCACAGGCTGAGGGGAGTCATGCATCGAGTGGCTGCGGTCCTGAAAGGCCTTGCGCACGAGGAAAGTGAGCGCTTAAAGTTGGCGGAGTTCTTCAGGGTCTTTCTTCATCCTGTGCCCTTTGTTAATTCACACAGTGGAGACAACTTACCGTTGTTGTTTAGTCACTAAGTCCTGCTTGCCTCTGTGACCCCACAGACTGTAGCCCACCAGGCTCCTCTGTCCATGGGATTTCCCAGGCGAGAATACTGGAGCGGGTTGCCATTCCCTTCTCCAGGGGATCTTCCTGACCCAGGGGTGGAGCACGCATCTCCTGCATTACAGGTGGGTTCTTTACCGCTGAACCACCAGGAAAGTCCAGAGAAAATTTGCTTGCTGTTAAAAATACAGACCGGAACCAGACATGCCATTGCCTTGTTCCGTATACTTTCCAAAGAGATTTGGGGACTCACTAGAGTGTAGACAGAGGCTGCTGCAGACACTGTGGCCACGGGCAGATTTAAGGGGCACACAACCCGTTTAACTTAAGGATTCTGTGTTTATTCTAGCTCAGAGATTTCAGTGTGCAGAGCTCTGGCGCATGTGTTGTTCAGATAAAGAGAAATAATAGGCCCTGCCCTCCAAGATTCCAGGTCCAGTTCTAGTGAAACGGAGCAGGACTGTATGGCCTTTGTCCTGCCCCCCATATCTTCTGCCTGCCTTTTGCCTGTGGAAAACTTTAGTCAAAAAATAAGTTCAATCAGAGAAGTGAGAAATGCTGGAACAAAGGAAAACAATCAAAGGAACCTAAATAATAATAATGTGCTCCCTTAAGCATAGTCAAGGACCTTTAGTTCTTTCTCAAGGGCTATAGATAATATTCTGAGCTGTCTTATATATACCAAAACCCCAGATGGAGAAGATAACTCCATGATGACCAGACTGTACCCAGGACATGAGCTGCCATAATTCTAAGAACTGACCACAAAGAAACAGGAACAAACTGACCCTGGAACTGAAGATTAACTGTACCTAAAACAATCAAGATGATGCTGGTCAGACCACTGATGACCAATTTAAAGATGACTCTTAGAGACGACTGTGCTGCTTCTGCACATAGCCCCCCACCCCCTGTCTATAAAAGCTCTCACCCCCTGCTTATTGGGGGCAGTGGCAGGGGGGCAGTCGGCCTTTGGACAGACGTCTACAACCTTCCCCTTGCCCAACCCCCAGTTGCCAGCATCTGAAATAAAGCAAAATGTCCTTTCCACCAACCTGGCCTGTTTATTGGCTTTTGAGCGATGAGCAGCTGGATCCACCATACAAATTCCTTTCGGTAACGCTAGGAAGGTCTAGAGGGAGAAGGGGGAGAAGATGGTCCCTTGCCTTTAAGAACCTCTTCTAGCAGTGGAGCATTTTGCCACTTACCTGGCACTTATTTAGATGGGAAGCAGCTGTTACTTCCATTTTAGGCTGAGTCCGGGAGGCTGCCTGCCCTAGCCGTAGTGGTAAGGTCAGAACTGGATCAAGAGTGTTCCGCTATACTTTACTGTGCTATATCCTATGAAGAATGGTCACAGGAAGTAGGTTTACAGGCCTGTTCTAGGAAGAGAAGTGACCCAGAGGGTGCTTGTATGCAAAAGGGATCTGGGGGCGAGGGGGCTTCCCTGTGTGCTGAGCCCACGGCAGCTGGAGGCAGGGAGCTCTGCCTAGAGAGCTCTTCCCACCTTGATGGGAAGACAGTGGGATGCAGGGGCTGTGCATTCAAGGAACTGATAATTTACCACACACCACTGAAGGTCAGCGAGGCCAGGGTCTTCTCAGCTCCATCCCCAAGGGCACAGAGGAGGCTGACTGTGGGACCCACGCTCACCTGGCTCAGGGGTGCACCCTGGGACAGCCAATAGTGTTCTGAGTGCTGTCTGCATGGGAGGTATGAGCCTTCCTCCAGAAACCCAGGTGGACAAAAGATATCCTATTGAGGCAGGAGATAAATGGGCCCAGCGTAGGTATTTACAACTAGTTTCCTGTATACATTTCCTGAGGAAGGAGCAGGTGGGCTCAGGGCTAGATATTTACAATCAGCCTCCTGTTTGCACTTAGAAATAAGCAACAAAAACAGGTCGAATAGCCAGGCTTTGTCTCTTGAGGACACTTGAAGATAACAGCTATGGCAGGGATGGAGAGAGGCTAAGCCCTACCTGAGTAGAAGATCAAGAGGTCACATATTTCTCATTCTTGGGGCAGCGGAGACACTGCACACATGTGGAGAGGCTCCTTGGCAGTTGAGAAGGAAGGGTATCATCTCAGAACAAGTGATGCCAAGGTCCCTCTATAGGACTCTGGGCTGAAATCTATCTTGGAAAAAAGTTGTGCATGCGTGTTGGGGAGGGTCCTAGGGCAGGTCAGGAAAAAGAAATCAGGTAATTGGCCAAAGATAAGCAAAGACTCCCCATATAAATGACTTAACCACCTCTTTACCGCTCTCCTTCTCAAAGAGGGGACGCCCAACCTCTCTCTCTGGGTGTGTATCTCTGTGTTGCTTCTGTCTTAACTAAACAAGCTGTTTCTCTGTGTACTCTCCCATTTGTTGTGCTGTGTCTCTAATAATACACTTTTAATCTATTTTTACAGTTTTTGCCTCCTTGAGGAATGCACTTTTCAATGGAGGCAAGGGCCAGGGGAATTTTGCTTCTAGTCTCTAGCCCCTGCTGTACTTGTGGCTAGGAGTCCTCATTTTCATCCAGGCTGCCCAGGTTCAATTCCTGGGCAGGGAACTAAGATCTCACTTCCAGCTACTACTCACTGCTGCTGCTTCTGCAAGATCACTATTAAAAAAAGGGGGCCGGGGAACCAACCTAAATCTAACTCGGAGTCCCAGACTGGCACGGAATTTAATCTCCTTGGTCATCAAGGCTTCTTCTCTTCCCCAAGATGTCTCAAGAGCCCCACAGATTTGCTTCTTAGAGTCAGGAAGCAGGGGCAGGAAGGGCCTCTCACACTCGGCCCACCATGGCATGCTCTCTCCTCCTCATCCAGCACTTCACAGGTCTCTGATTTGGGGGCTGTTAGTGCTTTCTCGGGGTCTGGGAATCATTGCTCTGCCTGGCACAGCTGATGCCCAGGGTTCAGCATGCCCAGTGCACAGGGTAGAGCCACGGCAGGGGTCTCAGAGCCTCACAGCCTTGTCAGTGGGCTTGCTTGCAGGCGGTCCTTTCAAAACCTATTGATGTCGCTTTGGGGGCTCTGAAGAGCTCTGATACCATAGTCCTTTATGCCTCGGTGCAGAAAAGAATTCAGAGAGAGCTATGTGGTAGGTAAGAAGTGATTTATTAGAATAGGATGTTTGTCAGGCTTACAAGCAGGCAGGTGAGAAATGCTGTGTCCCAAGAACTCACTGGGCTACTGTTTTATAATCAAAGGAAAAGTGGGGGGTTGGGGGCAGGGTGGAGAATGGCCTTCTTTGTCTTTCTTAAGCAGACGGCACGTTTCCATCATCAGTTCCTCCCCCGGGTCGGACAGGGACGTTTACTTGTCCCTGTATGATCAGGCCAGGACTGTCCATATAGCACTTTGGAAAAATATTTTCAGGTTTCAGTACAATGAGGGTTTTTTATTTTGAAAAGTCACCTTTCTATAAATGATTGCTTTTTGTGTGCACAGAACCTGTCCTAGGGATCATTAACTTATTGAGCTCACTGGGCAGGATGTGGGTCTCTCGCCAACTTTGTTTATTGTTTGGGGGCATGTCCCATGCTTATGTTGTATGGTTTTGTTGCTAAGCAAGCCTGCTTGGTTTTGTGGTTAAGCAAACCTGCTTTTTTGAGTAATCATTAACTTATCAGGGTCTCCCATATTTTTCTACTTACAATCCCTTAATGGGATTCATGGACTTCCCAGGTGGCAGAGTGGTTAAAAATCCTGCCAGTGCAGGAGACGCAGGAGGTGCGGGGTTGATCCCTGAGTGGGGACAGTCCCCTGGAGAAGTGTCACACAAGTGTATGTTCCTCGGTTTTTGTCTCGTCACAACAAAGATTTGGAGTGATGGACATTAAAACCCCCTAGGCGAGTCACAGCTCTTGGGTCTTGGATAGACCGTGTTATAGCTCTTAGGTCTCAAATGGACCATGTTATAGCTCTTAGACAAATCAGTGTTATAGCTCAGTGTTACAGCTCTATTTTATTTAGAAGATAGCAGGAAAATCCATCTTTGAGGCGTGAGGGCACGTCGATCCAAAGACAAGAGGAGAAGAGCGCCCCAGCGTGCGGGGTGGGGTGGGAAGAGAGAGAGAGAGCTGGCTTTGGCTCCTCTATTTATATGTTTATCTCTCCCTGGGCCTGTCCTATGTATATTGGGCAGCCAGGAGTGTTGTTTGTTTTACCTGAGGTCCTCATTCCTCGGACCTTCTTTTGCTCTATTTTCGCAGGCTTTTCCCTTCCTTGTCTTTTAGCCACTGCCATTTTGGACTCCTTTTCCCTATTCTACCTACCTAACAGAAGAAACAGCAACCCACTCCAGTATTCATGCCTGGGAAATTCCACGGATAAAGGAGCAAAGAGTCAGAGACGGCTGAGCACACACGCAGCCAGGCAGTGGGGTTAACTGATCACTTATTTTGTCCCTTCATTCTGCCCCTATCACTTTCCTCACTTGATGCAGGCTCCAGCTCTCCCTGCCCTCCCCTTGTTTTTCCTTTCTCTCTCCAACAGCACCTCAGGGACACCTAGTATTATCTCTCTCAGCTCAATCACTGAGACATTGATGAAAGACAGATTAAGGAATAGTCTTAAAGCAGTCTTTTAAGAAAGCTTCTACCCCACAGAAATCAAAGAGCCCCAAAGGGCTGATATCTAAATGGAACAGGGGACAGAAATACAGGGAAAACCAAAACACAAACGGACATCTTAAAAGGCACACCAAACTAGACTTTCTTGTAGGGGGACTTGCAGATGAAGGAGACAAATGCCCGCCCCTGAAGCCTATTGACAACTGTCCCCAGGGTCTATGTAATGGCTGTGGGGGCCTTGATCCTTATAACTGCCAAAGTCCCTCCACTGACGATGACCTGAGATGAGCACTCTCTAAGTCACATTGATGTGTGTGCTATCCACACGTAAGGTAAACTCCATGGCCCTCCCTCCCCTCTGGGAATTGACACCCCTAAGCAACGCTGCCCCCTAAGAAGGTGATAGGAATAAGGAAGCCCCAGAGAGAGCCTGAGGGCAGGAGGCAGAGATCGACTCCAAGAGGTCCTTAGAGAAACAAAATCCACATCCAACCCCATCCTGAAAGCCAACTGTCTGAAGAAGCTCTGGGTGTCTTCCCTCCTGTCGACTTAAAAAATTATCACAACCTAAAAGTTATTACTTTATTATATGCTTTATTCGGTGGGGATTTTTAGGATTTAAAACCCAGGAGGCAGCATCTCAAGTAACCCTGAGAGAACTGCTCCAAGGAGGCAAGGGGAGTAGACAGATCATATAGAAGTTTTGCTAAGGATTGGTAGTTTGGACTTCAGAAGATTATTGTTAATTGAAGAAAATCAGATATCCCAAGTTAAGGAAATGAGTGCTTTTCTAAGTATGGGAGGATGCAAGAGTCTGGGCTCACTGAAATTCATTTCATATGCATCCCAGCTATCCTGGGCCAGTATCCTCTGTTTTTGCACATCCTGAGCTCCCTTGGGGCTCACCGTAGGGAGTGTCTGCAGTCCTGATGGTTGCTGGATCACAGGGATTCTCCTCCTTCCTGAGTGCCCTTAGGGCTCTCGCCAGTCACGTTGGAGGGCTGCGACTGCTGATGACTATGACATCCTTGTTTACTGATAGGGCAGGAAGTGCTCCATTTCTCACTCCTCATCCCTCTGTGGTCAGTGGTTGGATTCAGTCCTCCACATCTGTTGCCTAAGCAATTGTAATAGCCTGCCTAGTAGGCTTTCTGACTTCAAAAAACATGATCGTTTACTGAGTGTCTATTACGTGTCCGGCACTGGGGTAGGCGCTACCCACACGGTCTCATCTGGTCCCCTCAACAACTCTGCCGATGGGGCATCATTACCGCCTTTGATGGATGAGGAGTCTGCAGCTTGGAGAAGTGAATCCATGTCACCCAGCTGGAGTACACGAGCCCCTGGTGCTTGTTCTTATAGCCCACATTCCATTGGTCTAGTGGTCCTTTTCTAAATAAAATGCAGGGACTTCTCTGGTGGTCCAATGACTAAGACTCTATATTCCCAATGCAAGGGGCGTGGGTTCAATCCCTAGGCAGGGAACTAGATTCCACATGTAGGAACTAAGACTCTGCATGCTGCAACTAAAAATCCCACATGGTGCAACTAAGATCAAAGATCCTACATTGCTGCAACTAAGACCTGGCACATCCTAAGTAATTAATTACCATAAATAAGATGCGAACGTGGTGGTATCATCTTGTCTCTTAAAACCTTCGGTGGCTCCTCACAGGCTGCAGGAAGAGACCCAAACCCCTTCCACAGCTTGCAAGGCCCTTCCACTCTCCTGCTGCCCTCTTCCCTCTAACCACACGCTCTGACCACAGCAGGCTATTTGTAGCTCCCTAAACATGCCGGGACTCTATGTGCTCGCTAGTTCTGCCCTCTCTGTGTGGGATATTCTTTCCTCCCTGCCCCACCCAATCCACACCCTTTGTCCTACTCCCGGAGAGATCCCACACAGCCACCCAAGCCCAGCCCAGATGTCACTCTGAGGTCTTCTCCTGCCGCCCCCGTGCACACGCTGCTCGGCGTCAGCCCTGCTGTCTTCATCCGTCTCTTCTCTAGCGCCTGCGCTTTCTCCATTATAACCCTCTGTTAACCAGGCTGAATGTCCTGTTAGACTGTCAATTCCGTGTGGGGAGAGGTGGTGTCTCTGGCGCCTGGAGGAGAGCCTGGCGGAGAGTAGAAGCTCCGCAGCTGTGTATAGGATGAGGGAACGACTTCAGTGAATACAAGGTGAGCACCTCAGGACAAGCACAGTGTCACAGTCACAGGACACGGTATGCATCCCCATCTCACGGCAGGTGCCCAGCCCCCAGTGCACGTGCAGTCAAGGGTGAGTGAATGAAGGTGAGGAGAGGAGAGAGGATGGAGGGAGGAGAGAAAAGGGAAGGTTGGATTCACAAAGCAGTTGCAGGCACAGGCACTACTTTGTTCCTTCCACCAGGGGGCGCAAGAGGCCCAGGAGCCTGGCCCTCGGTTCTTGAGGCTCAGCCTTAACACCGGCAGAGGTTTGGGGTTGTTTGCTTCCACAGAAGAAGAAGGAGAAGGCAATGGCACCCCACTCCAGTACTCTTGCCTGGCGAATCCCATGGACGGAGGAGCCTGGTAGGCTGCAGTCCATGGGGTCGCTAGGAGTCGGACACGACCGAGCGACTTCACTTTCACTTTTCACTTTCCTGCGTTGGAGAAGGAAATGGCAGCCCACTCCAGAGTTCTTGCCTGGAGAATCCCAGGGACAGGGGAGCCTGGTGGGCTGCCGTTTATGGGGTCGCGCAGAGTCGGACATGACTGAAGCGATTTGGCGGCAGCATCAGCGGCAGCTTCCACAGAAGGATTCAGGAGGAGCCAGGATCCGAGGAGGGGAGTCCACCCAAAGCTGAAGTGCCTCACCAGCAGGCCTGGCACTGACCCGGCCTGGCCTGCCTGGTGGGACCAGAAGGAGCCAGCTGCCCATCCTGGGATCTCCGTGCACCCAGGCGAGGCCCACCTTGGGACAGGTAGGTCCTTGCAACTGGAGTTGAGCTGGCCCAGAGCTGAGAAAGGACTCAGAGCCCTCCACTGCATGGGCCTGGGGCAAGTGGTTTTCACAGATTCCTGGACAGGAGGCAGTTCTTTAGAATTCACAGCTTTGTCTTCGCACTTCTCCTGTGCTAGTAAAGGCCAGCCTTGCCGGGACTTGGGGCAGAGAGACAACGAGGAACAAAACACAGTCATTGCCCTCCGGGTGCTCCCTCCCTCCCTGTGAAGCCCTGCACCTGAGTGTGACCTTGGGCACCGCCTTTAACCCTTTCTGGGCCTCAGCTTCCTGATATATTGTTCAGTCACTAAGTCGTGTCTAACTGCAGCACACCAGGCTTCCCTGTCCTTCACCACCTCTGGAGTTTGCTCAGACTCACGTCCACTGAGTCAGTGATGCCATCCAACCATATGTAGCATTGTTTAAATGATGAAATGAGCTAATCCATGAGACATTTCTAGAATACTGTGCATCAGGCAATAAGCATTCAGTAAACGGCAGCTATTATCAGATATTACGGTGATGGTGATTCAGTATCAACAAGCTCTTAGAAGCTTACATGGAAGGCGCGCGGGAGACTGGCCAATGCCGCCAGCTTTGAATTAGCCTTGAGCATCCACCCAGCTGGTCTTTCCATGGCAAGCCTTAGGGATGGAGAAGAGAGATGAGTACTCTGTGCTCACGAGGCCTTCAGTCCTGAAACACAACACACCAAACAGGTCCAGAGGGAAAACTGAGGCTCAGATCCCGTGACTGGAAGAGGCCTCAGAGATAAGTGGAGGCAAGGCAGAGAGAAGGGGTGTCCAGCCCAGGGACCTGCCACCCTATCTCTTGGGGTCTTGAGGCCACATGGCTGCATGGCCACAAGACAGCTTGGTGACTTTGGTCTAAATTAAATGCCACCAAACATTTGTGTTATAGAGAATTTTTAGTAGTTTTGGCCTCTCACCCACCCTTGTGAACAGATGTGCAAGGGGACCAGTACAAACAGGAAGGGTGAGAGGATTGGATGGGAGGTGTCAGAGGGAGGCGAGAACGCAGCCTGGGATGCTGGAGAGACGGAGGGTGAATCCAGACCGTGGTCGCTGTGGCTGGGCCTGGGCTCAGCTATGCATTCTTTCTCTCTGGGCACTGAGCAGGGGTGGGGGTGGCCTCTCGAGTGGTGGGGGTCATATGCTGGGAGTTGGGTCCCCTGGGTCCCGTTTCTGTCTGCTCTTGCCTCAGCTTTCTCTGCTCTATACCTTCTGCCCCTGCCACTGAGAAAGGCCCAAAGTCCCCACTCTCCTTCCAGAAGTGGTGCTTGTGCGACTTCCTGCACGAAGCCCTCCTTGATTCTGACCCCCTGCCGGGGACCATCTCTGAATTTTCATGTTAGCTTGTTTATACTGTCTCTTGGGGTTCTTGCCTTGCCTTTGCACGTACAGAGGTGGCAGAGTACAGCACTGAGAGCATGGATTCTTGGCTCCCTGGGCCAAGATTCTGGCTCTAGCCTTTATAGTGCTACGGTGGGTGGAAGTTTCCTAACTTCTGTGTGCCTCGGTTTTCTCCTCTACAAGATGCAGAGAACAACAGTACTTTCTGCACAGGGCTGATAGGACTTTAAAATTTCATGTAAATATTTGGCCGTGTTGGGTCTTGGCACCTGCGCCTGGGTTTTCTGTAGCTGCAGTGAGCAGGCTTCTCCTTGTGGTGGCTTCTCTTGTTGTGGAGCAGGCCTTCAGTGGCTGCAGCACTTGGGCTCAGCAGCTGTGGCTCGTGGGCCCTAGGGTGTGCAGGGTTCAGTAGTTGCTGCTCGCAGGCTCAGCAGCTGGGGCGCACGGGCTTTGCTGCCCTGTGGCATGTGGACTCTTCCAAGACCAGGAATCGAACCATGTCCCCAGCATTGGCAGGTGGATTGTCAGTCACTGGACCACCAGGGAAGCCCTGATAGGGCTGTGAGCCACATTTGTAAAAGTACTTAGGCCTGGACCTCGAACGCAGGAAACGCTCTCTAAGCGTACGCTCTTGTTGTCACTGGAGGACCTGTGCCTTACCCCCTCCTGAAGCCTGTTACTCCTTAAGGAGAGGTCTCTTTACTTAAGCTGATTTGTGTCCCTTTAGGGCCCCAGCCCAGGGCCTGGCCACCACGAGTCTTCACTGACCTTGTGTGGAATGGTGATGGGACCCGAGGGCCCTCTTGCCTGGTCTCCTGTCCCTCTGGGGCCCCCAGAGAGCCGGGCTGCCTCCGTGGCTGAGGCCCTGCCTCCCACAACCCCGCCTGAGCTCCGGCAATTTTCCCTGGCAGCTCCCACGTTCTGGACTAACTTTAGGGTTGGTTTCCAGCTGTGGTTGGATTTTTCTGTTTGAAAAATATTTTAAGCAGCTGGTGGGGAAGGGGTGGAGAGGTGGGAAAAGAACAATAAATAAGGTCATGAAAGGAAGATTGTCTACATGGTTTGGAGTGGCCTCTGCCTCCAGCATGGTCTCTGGGCTGTGCCAAGGACTGGGGAGCTTCAGGTGATTGGGGGTGGGGAGGGGACATCCTGGTGGCTTTACAGGCTGACGAGAAAGACTCTCTCTACCCTTCGCAAGCACCTCTTGTTCCTGCTTTCACTTTACTCCCTGCACAGGTTCTGACGGTGCAAGAAAGGAACAGATGGGGAAGAGCTAGTTCTGCAGCAGGCAGGCTTGAGGTTAGACCCCGAGAAGAACGTAGTATCAGAATTCATCCCAGAAACCCATTCTTACGTCACTCAAGGCTCTGTTTCCCTCCAGAACTCAACTTCCTTCTTAGCTCTTATTACACAAGACCTCAGACGGCCCCCCACCCCGTTGCTCTTCATTCCCCTAACAACAGAAGTTCCATCTGCCTGCACCCCAGTTTCATCAGCTTCCTCTTCCCTTTCAGCTCGGCTCTACCACTGAGGCCCTCAGGCTCTCTTCACCTTGTTGGGTGGAGGTGGTGCTGTGAGGTGGGGAGACCTCCCAGAGGAGCCGGCAAAGGCTCAGGCTGGGGCCAAGGGTCAGAAGCCCAGGGGCTGCCCCACCCCCACCCCTCTGCAATGCAGTTAGAAGGTTCCTGCTGCCCCTGTGCTGGCTGGGCAGGATGGAGGAGACAGAGGCCCACAGAAAATCAGGGAGGGGAGACAAACTAAATCACAGAGTCGAACAGAAGCCGAGTCAGGAAGAGACAGGGAGCAAGTTAGATGGGGCGTAGGGAGCTGACGGTCACCAGGCAGAAGCCCTGGCCGGGTCCCACAGAAATTCCTGTGGCCTCTGATGGCAGGGTGGGCTCAGGCCTGAGGGCCACTGGGGTGCTGTGGCCCAGCATGGTGTCTCTGGCCTGGGAGGGCAGCGGGAGCCCTGCCTCCATGCCCAGTTCTCCCGAGGGAGCCTTCTACTGGAGTCAGAGCCAGCACAGGGGGGACGCCGTTGTGCAGACTGGCCTTGGAGCCCTGGGGTGCTGTGGGGTGGCAGAGAATGCCTCACTGTCTAGGAGAGCTAGGAGCAGGGCCAGGAAAGGCTGGGAAGTGGAGCGGCAGACCTTCCAGGCACGAGGAAGGACCCCAGTGAAGCAGGAAGTGGTGGGCCTGGGGACCAAGGAAGGGGCCATGCTGCTGAGGAATGTGGAGTGGCAGCTGGGTGAAGAAAGCAGGCTGTCTGGGGTTCAGGGAACTTTGCAGGGGTGAGGATAATGCCAGCCCGGAAGCTGGTTGGGCAGCTGTGTGCATAGCTCTCAGCCCTCTGTGGTGGAGAGGAGCCGTGGGGAAGAACGGGCTAGTTTTGAGTGAACCTACAGCAACCCACACCTCTTAGGCACCTCTGCCCTCCCAGGCCTCCCCTAGCAAAGAAAACAGCACTGGTCTAGGTTTATAAATGAAATCTCTACTTGTTAGGTCACCGTTGCCACACAGCTAACCCTGACCTCAGAGAGTGTGAATGAGAATGGGACCTTATACTTGCTCATATTATTTTACATTTATGCTGAATATGAAACTTTTCAAAACATTTTTTCTTTTTATGAAACATCACATGCATCTGTTAAATATATACGTATATAAACAGTTTAATAAATAATTTTAAACTAAACATCCTTGTTCCCATAGCCCAGAATTGTTCCTCTGCCAGCACCTCAGAGGTCCTTGTGTCCTTCCCTGATCACAGCCCTATTCTCTGCCCTGGAGGGAGCCAGATCCTGACACCTGATCGTCATTTCCTTGTTTGTCTTCCGAAGCATTTCGTCTCATAGATATTAACCTCATTATTCCCACTTTACAAATGAGGAAACTGAGGCTCAGACGGTTTTAATAACCTTAGTCCAAGATCACCCAACATGTAAGCGGCAGAATCAGGATCACATTCGGACTGGCTGAGGCCCAGGTGGTTTCTTAATCAAATCAAGATCCAAAGGAAACCCTGGGACAGCCCCGGTTTTGGAGATGGGTGCCCCAGTGCCCCAGAGGAGGGGGAGGCCATCTTCATGGCCAGGCCATGCGCTCCTCTCCTGGATTTGTTGACTCCCTTGACTGGGCAGGGTCCTACTGTGTGAATACCTGGCAGGAAATGCTGGAGGCCTGGGGGGCTTGGGCGGGGAGGGGAGGTGGAGTAAATGGAGGCTGGGGACGCAAGAGGATGGGATCTGTGCCTAGAGAGGGCTTCAGGCCCTGCCAGCCACAAGCCAGGGGAGCCTGGGTCTGTGGGGTGCGCCTGAGCCAGCTGTGCACCCAGGTTTTTGCCACATGTACCAGGTGTGCCCTCCTTGATGGGCCAGATGTGCTTGGTGTGAGCATACGCCCAGGACTGTGTGTGTGTGTGAGTGTGTGCACACACCTGGCATGTCTATGCGTGTGCCCAACTCTATCTACATACTTAGACTGCTCTAACCCACCTCCCCCACCCTCATCTTTTTTTTAATTATAAAATTATACACTCTGGGGGGCTTCCCTGATGGCTCGGGTGGGTTAAGTATCTGCCTGCAATACAGGAGTCCCGGGTTTGATCCCTGGGTTAGGAAGATCCCTTGGAGGAAGGCATGGCAACCCACTCCAGTATTCTTGCCTGGAGAATCCCAAGGACAGAAGAGGCTGTCAGGCTACAGTCCATGGGGTCAGAAAGTGTCAGACACGTCTGAGCAACTAAGCACGCACACACATGCTTAGCATAAAAATTCAAATACGAAATTCTTTCCTTTAATTCTAATCCAGATGACCCCGGGCATAAGTGTGGACGTTTACTTCTCTATGCTTCCTTCTAAGCACATTCAAAGGGAAAGTGAAGTCGCTCAGCTGTGTCCGACTCTGCAACCCCATGGATTATGGCCCACCAGGCTCCTCCGTCCATGGGATATTCCAGGCAAGAGTACTGGAGTGGGTTGCCATTTCCTTCTCCAGGGGATCTTCCCGACCCAGGGATTGAACCTGGGTCTCCTGCATTGCAGGCAGATGCTTTACCATCTGAGTCAGTATAGTTATTTAAATACAGATATCCAAGTGCAGGGGTTTGAAGTCTAATTATTTTTAGCAAAATGGTTTCAGAATCTACTTATTGTTTTTCCACTTTCTGTACTTTGGTACTATACTTTGGTACAGGGAGGACGCTCCCTGTCTGGATACATGGGTTTCTTTGACATTTTTAAAAAGTTGATGAGGGCTCCATGCCATACCATCATGTGTGTAACTGGGTGGACCTCTCCCAGTCCCAGGTTGCTTGGAGGCTGAGAGAGTCGGGTATAAGTGGAGGCGGGGGCCACGGAGACTGTCCGCACCATGGGAGGCGGCCCAGTCCCAGCTGCAGTCTGTGTGCTTAGTCGCTCAGCCGTGTCTGACTCTCTGCAACCCCATGGACTGTAGCCTGCCAGGCCCCTCTGTCCATGGGATTCTCCAGACAAGAATACTGGAGTAGGTTGCCATGCCCTTCTCCAGGGGATCCTCCCAACCCAGGGATTGAACCCAGGTCTCCCGCACTGTGGGCGGATTCTTTACCAGCTGAGCCACCAGGGAATCCCAACTGCCCTTTGACCTCCTACAGATGAATTCCCTTCAACCCCACCCACCCAAAGTCCACGGCTCCTATGCTCTGTCACTTGACCTCTGCACAGGGGTGCAGGTTTAGGGGGCCACTAGGTGCAGTGAGCTCCTGAGCTCTGAGGCTGGCTGATCTTAGAGAGCTGGGAGGACTTGGGATTGAGGGCCCAGAGCTCAGGAGGCTCTGCAGAGCAGTGAGTGTGAGCCTCCTACCCAGATGGCCCCAGCAGAGGGCGCCATGCTGGTGGTGAGCCTGGCACTGCCCTAGGCCCAGGTGGCAGCTTCCTGCTTCCCAGAGGGCACGGTGATGGGAACTGAGCCAGACAGTTCAGCAAGGCTCGGTGCCCCCGCCCCTGCACAAGTGTCATGGAAAATCCGAAGCCTTGATCTTTGTTCTTGATCGCTCCTCCCCGACTTTTACAACTGGAAACTTGCAGCCTCTTTGTTCCCATCAGCTTGGGAGGGAGGTGTGTGAGGTGGGTGGGGGCCGTGGCTGAATCAGCAGCAGGGGATACAGAGCCTGCTGTTTCTGAGGATCAACCACGACCCCTTCTCTCTCTTACCCACAGTCACAGTTCGTCTGTAAACAGAGGGCACTCCTGTGCTGGGAGTCAGAAGGAGCAGGCATGGGCCTGGCCTTGGGTTCCTTCTTGGGTAAAATGCTTCCCCTCGCTGAGACCAGTCCCCCAGGGGACCAGGGCCTGAGTCCCTTGATACCAGCGCCCCTAATTCCTCTAAAGTCCTGGTGGCATGTGGCTCCCAGCCCTGCTCATTCCTCAGGCAGGTCCTGTGTGTCTGTTTGTACCACTGGATCCAGATCCAATTAGAAATTTATGGTAAGGAAACCACTAGGAGAGGTTACTGCCTTCCCCTGTGCTTTGCCCGCTTGTGCAGGCCTCTCCCCCTTCTCCAGCATGGCCAGAGTTCATGGAAACTTCTCAGGTCAGTGATTCTCACCTTCCTTTCCTTCCCTGGGAGAGAGGGGCCCAACCCTTGTGCTCTGGAGCCTGGCACCTTCCGCTCCTCAAAGTCCCGCTTTCCTGGGGATGGTGTGCTATGAGGGAAGAGGGGCAAGCCTGGGGGTCTCACTGCATCTTCCGGCACCATCTGCTCGGTGAGAGTTGTGTCTCTTGCTTCCTGCAATCTTAGAAGTGAGCCTGGGAACAGGAAGTGAAGCAGAGAGATGGAGGCCCTAAGGTGAGCTAGGACAGGGGTGCTGAAAGAGGGGGAAGGACCAGACCCTTATTCAGCAGGTTCTGCACCCATAACTCACCCATCACCCAGCAAGTCATGGATGCTGTTAGATCAGCCTTCCCTCTGAGGACCCTGTCATCTGCTGTGTGTGCGAGGGTATGTTGGGGGCAATGTGTGCATAACCTTTTGGACCTTGGGCAAGGAGATCTGAGGGAGGCTGGGGTGGTCGAGGCCTGCCTCCTGAAGTAGGGTGGGAGGCCACCCCTCCCTGACCTCAGGCAACTGGGGCTCTCCAGGCCGCGGCTGCCTGGCTGGGGCTCAGCGGGGCTCTGCCTGCTTGTCTGTCTGGGTGATGTTCTCATCTGGGGTCCGGAACAGGCAGTGCTGTGAGGCAGAGGGGACCGAGCTCGCTGGCCTGGGCACTGGTGCATGGCCATTAATTGAGGAGGCTCTGCCTACCAGGACCCATTGCTTCTGGCCGGGCCAGAGCAAGACTGAAGAGCAGAGCCCACCCCTGCATGGCAGGGAGGGCTGCTGGGGGCTGAGGGACCGCAGGCCAGGCCTCTCCAGCCCCCACATCCGATCTGCCTCACCGCCCAAGCGGCACAGATTATTTTTGCTCCTTCAGGCTCTGCCAGGGCCTTTGCCCCATCTCCAGGAGTTACTCAGTTACCAGCACTGGTTTTCTATTTCCAGAGTGAGGCAGGCCCTCCCCTCCCAGCTTCCTTCACCCTGGTCCTGGCACTTCTCTCCGTGCAGACCAAGGAGGGGCCCGAGGGGCCCAAGAGGCAGAGGTCTGGGTTCGAGGGTAGGTGGTGATAGTCGCTAAATCGTGTCTGACTCTTGCGACCCCATTGACTGGGGCCTGTCAAGCTCCTCTGTCCATGAGATTCTCTAGGCAAGAATACTGGAGTGGGTTGCCATTTCCTCCTCCAGGGGATCTTCCTGACCCAGGCCTCGAACTGGGGTCTCCTGCATTGCAGGCAGATTCTTTATCAACTGAGCTACGAGAGAAGCTCCGTTCGGGGGTAGAGGTTTCCTCAACTCTATTGGAAGAGGTAGGGGTGCCTGAGGGAGGCCTAACCCCCATCTCATTCACACTTTCATTCTCTGGCTTCCACCCAGAATGCAGAACAGGTCTTTCCAACATCCCTCTACCAGATCCACACCGCCTCCCCTAGAGCCGTAAGTTGTGGGGACATGACACTTGCCTCTGCTTCCTCCTCAGCCATCCCCTCTTCCCACATCCTCCAGCCTGACTTCTGCCATGCCACCATTCATGATAAATTCACCAGACTCTCACCTCACAGGCTTCCTCTCTCTCGGCTGCTTTAACTCAGCCTACCCCACCCTGAAACCCTTCCCTCTCCGGGCTTCCCCACACGGCGCTCTCCTGATTTTCTTCCTGCCCCGGTGGTGGCTTCAAAGTGACTCTAAAGCCAGTGCCCTTGCACTTGGCCTGGGGCTCCTCTCCGTGCGTTTCCATGGCTGTACAGACCACCCACAAGATGGCAAGTCCTCATTTCTGACTGGCCCTTTCCTCCTCTTTGAGGCCCAATTTCCAGAGGCAGGTCCCACGTGACATTTCTGCCTGAGGCGCCTGGTCATTCTGAGCCTGCTACCTAACCCCCCAGGCTTGCCTATGTCACCTCTGCTTCCTCATTGCTAAGGACTGTGCTCCTTGATTCCTCCTCACCTTCCACATCCATATTATCATCAGGTCCAGCAAACCCTGCCTCCAAAGTGTACTGCTAACCCCACCATTTCTCTCAATTGCCATGACCATCCCCGCGTCTTCAAATTACCCTCCTCTCCCCACCTGGACTCTGCCCTCATGACCAGTCCCCTGCTCCCAGCTTGGGACTCCTCCATTTCAGTCCCCATGAGCATTAAGAACCACCATTCAGACCGTAGTAGCCTTTCCCCCCGCAAACCATTCAGAGAGTGTGTGTGCATGTGTGTGTGTGCGCACACGTGCGTGCATGCGCATGCTCAGAATGCTACCGTAGACTGTAAGGCAGGTCCTGAGTAATTCTGGACTTCCCCCATGTCCCCAGCTTCATCTTCTGCCCTCCCTACTGCCCAGGCACTTGGCTGTTTCAGTTCCTAAAGGTTGAAGTTCTTTTTCTGCCTCAGGGCCTAGAACTTCTACTCCCCCTGCCTGCCCCTCCCCCTCCAACAGCCAGCCCCATTCTCAGCCTGTCTGTTGGCCTGGGTGTCATCTCCTCGGAGAGGCTTTCCACGCTGTCCTGTGCACACTAGCCCTCTAGGTCTCAGCTAGCAAAGCCAGGTTAGTCTGTGGGGCTGGAGGAGAGGAGAGGAGGGGCCGCTCCCTGGGACAATGCTGCCTGGGGCAAGCAGTGGAGCACAAACTTCCAGCAGTTTCTTTATACCCAAGCCTAGGGGATCTGCCTGAACACAGGATGGAACCAGCCACCAGCATATGTCCAGGGGTGTCCTGGCCTCACCAGCCTCTCCCAGTGACATTAAACATACTGTCCTCAGTCCCTCAGAGGATTCCAAGGTCTGGGGAATATGAGCAGTATGGGGGAAGGGGCTGGTGAAATGCTAGCCCTACCCTGATCCCCTCCCATCCCAAGGGTCTCAGATCCTTCCAACTCTGGGGGTATAGGCGGGCTCACATTGCTTTGCTTGGAAACCCCAGGTCTCAGCCCCAGTCAGGTTGGGCTCTGAGAAGGTATCCTTGCCCTCCTCCTCCTCCTCCAGAAGGGCCAGGCTCCACCCCCACTTAGGCTCCTGTGGCGTCAGAGATCTGTGCAGCTCACCCTCCCCAGGGTCTTCTATGCCTAAGAACTAGAAGCGTCTTCCCGGCTTTGTCTCTTCCAGTGCCATTTGTGGTATACGGAGCCCAGGTCTCTGAGAACCAAGACGATCTTGTTTTAGCTAACTCTTTCTGTGTTTCCAATTCCCCATGGCTCTGTCCATTTCCTTTGTGTCTCTGTGTGTGCTGTCCTTAGTTGCTCAGTCATGTCTGACTCTTTGTGACCCCCCCTGGACTGTAGCCCACCAGGCTTCCCTGTCCATGGGGATTCTCCATACAAGAATACTGGAATGGGTTGCCATGCCCTCCAACAGGGAATCTTCCTGACCCAGGGATCGAACCCAAGATCTCCTGCATTGCAGGCAGATTCTTTACCAGCTAAGCTACCAGGGAAGCCCTGTGTCTCTCTATTGCTTCCCAATTAATTGATAATTTTCAAGAAGATGTAGCTTGGGTATGGGGAATCCCTTCCTTGAGTCCTCGTGGGACTGACATGTGGGATTTCCCAGCATTGGGTCCAGCACCTAAAGAATGAGGCTGCTGCTGCTGCTAAGTCACTTCAGTTGTGTCTGACTCTGTGCGACCCCACAGACGGCAGCCCACCAGGCTACCCCATTCCTGGGATTCTCCAGGCAAGAACACTGGAGTGGGTTGCCATTTCCTTCTCTACTGCATCAAAGTGAAAAGTGAAAGTGAAGTCGCTCAGTCGTGTCCGACCCTCAGCGACCCCATGGACTGCAGCCTTCCAGGCTCCTCCATCCATGGGATTTTCCAGGCAAGAGTGCTGGAGTGAGGTGCCATTGCCTTCTCCAAGAATGAGTCTAGACACATGCTTTACACATTTCTCTCGTCACGTTTGATCTAATTCCTAGGGCCGCTCTCTACCTGTGCAAATACACACATAGTCACATGTACGCACACTTGCATATGTATATTCTCTCAGCCATGCTTGCACATACATTGACACACGTGCACCTGGATGCCATCCATCTATCTATCCTGTAACAGAAGGCATTGGTGTATGTGTCAGGAAGGGGCCCACTGTTGCTGATATCCACGGGAGAATTCATCCTCTGGACCTTTGTTGAACAAACCTCACGATGTGCTGTTTGAGTCTTAGCAGGCACTCCTTGCATGAGATGGCTTATTGTTGTTGTTCAGTCACTCAGCCATGTCTGACTCTTTGCAGCACACCAGGCTTCCCTGTCCTTCACTGTCTCCCCCAGTTTCCTCAAACTCATGTCCACTGAGTCAGTGATGCCATCCAACCATCTCATCCTCTGTCGCCCCCATCTCTTCTTGCCTTCAATCATTCCCAGCATCAGGGTCTTTTCCAGTGAGTTGGCTCTTCGCATCAAGTGGCCAAGGTACTGGTACTTCAACTTCAGCATCAATCCTTCCAAAGAATATTCAGGGCTGATCTCCTTTAGGATGGACTGGTTTGATTTCCTTGCAGTCCAAGGGACTCTCAAGAGTCTTCTACAACATCACAGTTCAAAAGCATCACTTCTTCAGTGCTCAGCCTTCTTTATGGTCCAACTCTCACATCCATACATGACTACTAGAAAAACCATAGCTTTGACCATATGGACCTTTGTAGCATATTGGACACCGGGGAGAGATAGGCTTGTTTGTGGGTGAGGGCTGTTTCGCTTAGAGGGCAGTTGGATAAAGAAGGAGCCACAACATGGTAGGAGGCTTGAGCCCAAGTAGTAGACAGTTCCCCATGGCAGGAATGTAGGGAAAGAGAATACTGGAAGACTTTTAAGGATACAGATTCTAGTAATCATCATTAGGAGCTATTCTGTTGTGTGGCAAAGAACAGCCTTTCTGTTCCTTTTCCATTCACATCCACTGACCTTGGTGAGCGATGTTTTGGAGAAATCAAGCAAAATGGAATAAATCTGCTACTCTAATCCATGCAAGTACAGAGTGGAAATGTCCGCAGGAGGCAAGACATGGTAGAGAAAATCCCACAGAAGCACAAACTTAGAACCAGAAGTGAGCGAAGTGGCTGGGGTCAGGGTAGGGGGACCTAAGGCCACTATCCACTCCTAGACATATTGGGAAGGACCCTGGATTTCCCATCTCCTATGGGACGAATGTTTGAGTTGATATCTCAAAGAACAAATGACCCAAGCCAAGCTCCACGTAAATCACATGTTAAAACATGTGTGCTCACACTCACATAAGAATTTCTTTCCCCTTAATAGAGCATGAATGAAGCAGTGATTTGGCAAGTAACAGGTTAACTTTATAATGAAGACAGCCAAACCAGAATATTTAGGTTCAAAAATCTACCACTGGCCTGAAGGATCTGGTTTGGCCTTCCTGACTTAGCCAATTAACCAGAAAATTGTCAAAGCCCTGAACTGGTGCAAAACAGACAACTGTTTTAGCACGGCCTGTATCCTTGTAGACATAGAGATATCTCTCCACACATTATTATTAAGTGTATCTCTCCACATGTTATTACATCTAATTTATATTTGTAACCAACTCAGTGATTGTCTCAGATTATCCAAAACCAAACTTTCGTAGCAGGCCGGTTTTCTACAGCTGCCTAGCATGTGACTGAACCATAGATAGAAAACACTGAAAAAATAGGACATACCAAACAAAGAAAAGGCCATGATTGCTTCTGTTCTTGTCATTGGGATGACATTTACTATTAGCCTAAATTGCACAGAAGTTGGCAAAGAAAACCTGCTTTTCTTGTAACAGAACCCCGAGTAATAAGCACTAAATAGGAAACAAATTTAAAGTCAAGAAATAGGGGGCTTCCCTGGTAGTCCACTGGCTAAGATTCCACAATCCTGATGCAGGGGGCCTGGAATCAATCCCTGGTCAGGATACTGACATACTGCCTTCTGCAGCTGAGACCGGGGGCAGCCAAATTAATATTAAAAAAAAGAAAGAAAGAAAGAAATAGGAAGATGGCAGATTTAATGGAAGCCGTTTGAGTCAAAAGAGAGATTTTTTTTTGCATTTTCATCTTTGTTTTCTTAGAGACTTGCTTTCAGAATGTGTCAGCGTCATCTGTACCACGATGAAGTAGGTATAGGTGCTTTAGAGAAGTCCTTCCAGGTATAAAATACTGAAACTCCCCCAGAGTGGGGGCCTTAGTACTCAAGTGGGCCATCAGGTGTTTATGAGAATGGGCTGATATGGTGGACTTGTGTGCTAAGTCACTTTAGTCATGTCCAACCCCATGGACTGCAGCCCACCAGGCTCCTCTGTCCACAGGATTCTCCAGGCAAGAATTCTGGAATGGGCTGCCATTTCCTACTCTATGGGCTCTTCCCCACCCAGAGATTGAACCCACCACATATCGTCCCTCTCCTGCATTGGCAGGGGTGTTCTTTACTGCTAATGCCACCTAGGAAGCCATTGGTAAACATAGTATGCCTCAAATTTTAATGTGAATATTAAAATATGAATCACCTAAGGATCTTGTTCAAGTGCTGATTCTGATTCACCAAGTCTGGGTTTGAAATTTCTTATTTCTAACAAGCTTCCAGAGTGGACAGATGCTGCTGGCCCATGGACCACACTTTGAGAAGAAAAGGCATTAAACCTCCAGGGTCTGGAGTGAGAAGTCCCAGCTCTGTCCCTAGTTTCTTATCTTTGCTGAGCCTCAGTTTCCTCTGTTGCAAAGTAAAAGCAGTATTAAATACACCCTCCCAGAGGATGTTGTAAGACTCATAGGAGATAACGTATCTGAGCAATCGCTCTACGTGGTAAAGTGTCTTACAAATGGTTATTATTGTTTCGGGGTTGCCTGGCTTTACCTTCAAAGACTTTGGAGTGGAGCTGACATGGTGGGCGGACTGATGGGGTGATAGTAGGGAGCATTCCTACATCCTCGCATCGGTTCCACAGTGTGCTCACGTGAAGCCATTCCCCTGGAAGCTGTTATTTGCAAAGCCAGATGCTCTGTGTCTGTCCCTCCGCCCCATGATTGCTGGTCCGCTTGTTCTGGCCCAGGACCCAGAGAGGCCACATGGCTTCCAGCCGCGCTGGGGCTTCCGGAGCACGTTCCTCCTCCTCCACCCCCATTCTCCTGGTGAACTCTCGCTGAGCTCCTGCGTGCTCAGGGCTGGCCCCGGCAGAACTCGGCACTAGGCAGTTTTAACTCCCTGTTTTCCCCTCAGGCAGTCAGTGCCCTCGTGTCCTCCTGCCTTCAGCTCACTCCACCCAACCCGCCCCTAGTAATCTTCATGTCAGGAAAGCATCTGCTTCTCAAATTCAGGGTTAGCAATGGCTGATAACCTTAGGGTGACCTCTCCTTAGGGGGCTTCCTGGTGGCTCCATGATAAAGAACCTGCCCGCCAATGCAGGAGACACGGAGTTTGATCCCTGGCTCAAGAAGATCCCTTGGAGAAGGGAATGGCAACACACTCCAGTACTCTCGCCTGGGAAATCCCATGGACAGAGGAGCCTGGTGGGCTACAAGTCATGGGGTCGCAAAAAATTTGGACACAACTTGGCGACTTGGAGCACTCACACATACACTCCTTAGGGGACAGAGCCAAGATGTGCTTAGAACCACAAAGGAACAGTTCAGGCCTCAGTGCCTGGAAAGGGCATTTTTGGAAGGGCTTAGGAGGCTTCTCTACAACTTCTGAGATCCTAAACTTTGGTGTCCTGCATATGTCAGCCTTGCAGTGCTTCGTTTTCAGCCACAAACATTCCACCCTGGCAGTGTTCTCTCTCCTGGCCCGCATGGTGTTTGTGAAAGCTGAGACCAATTCCTTTGATTTCAGAGACTGATATGAACACCTGGCCAGTCCAGCTTTCTTGGCCACATAGAAGCTTGGACACAGATGTCATGATGAGCTATGGGTTTCCAATCTGCTTCCCCCCTTAACAGCCTTGCTGTTACATATGGGGCAGCCTTGTAGTCACGTATGGGACATGATCTCCTCCAGGTGTTCTGGGTGATGAAGACCACCCCTAGCATCCTTGCCCCTGCTCACTGTTATTCAGACCAATCTCCTCCAAGTAAGGAAGATGAATATTATAAGGATAACTTTAATTTACTCTGATTATTGTTCTTTTTAAGTATGGAGTTTCTAAACTGTGGTGCTTTATTTGACAGTAAGAACAAACAGTGACATTGCACAGTTGTTGGGAACTCTGTCCATGGACTGTTTGCTCCAATATTGGGGCCACGGACTGCCTACTCACTTGATTATATATAACAAACCCACTGAATATCTATTTTGTACCAGGCTGCCAGCCTTTGAAGATACAAAGATAAATAAGACATGAGCCCTGTAGCCGGCTGGAAAGGGGAGGGAGAGCTGTCTTCCCTGAAGACGTGCTCTTCTTTCAGTGTATCAGACAGTGTATCTACACTGTCTCTGGAGAAGGCAATGGCACCCCACTCCAGCACTCTTGCCTGGAAAATCCCATGGACGGAGGAGCCTGGTGGGCTGCAGTCCGTGGAGTCACTAAGAGTCGAACACAACTGAGCGACTTCACTTTGACTTTGCACTTTCATGCATTGAAGAAGGAAATGGCAACCCACTCCAGTTCTTGCCTGGAGAATCCCAGGGACAGGGGAGCCTGGTGGGCTGCTGTCTATGGGGTCGCACAGGGTCGGACACGACTGAAGCGACTTCACTTTTACTTTCCACTTTCATGCATTGGAGAAGGAAATGGCAACCCACTCCAGTTCTTGCCTGGAGAACCCCAGGGACGGGGGAGCCTGGTGGGCTGCCGTCTATGGGGTCGCACAGAGTCGGACACGACTGACGCGACTTAGCAGCAACAGCACACTGTCTCTAGTTGCCATTAAGGCTGTTTCTGCCAACTTTTCCCCACTTTTTCTTCCTGAATGAATTTTCCTATTTTCTTTTCCTTAAAGTTTGTCAGGTTCAGTAATGTTCTTAGAAACCAGCTTTGGAATTTTTCCATTATTTTTAGCCTCTAGACTATTAATTTTTGCTTTTATTTTTATGTTTCTACTTTCTCTGTTCTCTTGATTTTTAAAACTGAATATATATCTCACTAACATTCAGTCTTACATTATTACCTGCTGCTGATAAGTCGCTTCAGTCGTGTCCGACTCTGTGCGACCCCATAGACGGCAGCCCACCAGGCTCCCCCGTCCCTGGGGTTCTCCAGGCAAGAACTGGAGTGAGTTGCCATTTCCTTCTCCAATGCAGGAAAGTGAAAAGTGAAAGTGAAATCGCTCAGTTGTGTCCGACCCTCAGCGACCCCATGGACTGCAGCCTACCAGGCTCCTCCATCCATGGGATTTTCCAGGCAAGAGTACTGGAGTGGGGTGCCATTGCCTTCTCCACATTATTATCAGTATATTTTAAATTATATATTTTCCAACAGAGAGGTTTCACTGCACCTACAAGTTTTCATGAGTGTTGTTTTAATTATTAGTTATTATTTTCATAACCATAGTTATTTTTCTTCAGCCTATAAATTATTTCAGAGAGCATTTGAAGGTTGCCAAATAAAGATTTTGTTTATATTTTTGAAATTGAAGTTTTGTTTTATTTCTTTTTTTTATTGAGATATAGTTGATTTACGATATTGTGCCCATCTCTGCTGTACAGCAAAGTGATTCAGTTATATGCCTCTATTCTTTTTCAATATTCTTTTCCATTATAGTTTATCACAGGATATTGAATATAGTTCCCTGTGCGATACATTAGGACCTTTTGGTTAGAAGTTTTGTTTTACTTCATTGTGGTCAGAGAACATGAAAACAAATAGTTGGTCTTTTTTGAGATTTGGTTTATGGTCTACTTTTGTGACTATTTTGTCACGTGTTCTTGAAAAGATGTGTATTCTCCAGTTTGGGGTTCAAGGTTTTATACATGACCTTCTGATCAAGACTTAATAATAAGTTCTATTGTAACAATTTATGATTTATGTTCTTACTCAATTTTTGACTTTTTAAGCTTTGAGTTTCTGAAACAGGTAAATGGAAATCTCCTCTTCTAATTGTAGTTTTATTAATTTTTCCTTGTAATTCTGTCAATTTTGCATCATGGATTTCAAGACTATGTTGCTAAAGGGATGCAGATTCAGTTATTTTGTATTTTGTTTGTTTGTTTGTTTCTTGAAAGTCAGAGGATGAGATGGTTGGATGGCATCACCAATTCAACAGACATGAAATTTGGCAAACTCCAGGAGATGGTGAGGGATAGGGAAGCCTGATGTACTGCAGTCCCTGGGGTCGGAAAGAGTCGGACATGACTTGGAGACTGAACAACAAAAAGTCTATTTGATAATAACTGTTAATTAATAACATTATTGCTGACATTAATATTGCTATGCCAACTTAATTTTGTGTGTTACTATTAATTATGAACAAAAGATAGACTGACTTTTAAAAATCCAATCTGAGAGATTCTCTATCCTTTAGAGACATGTATGTATGTATATCAATTAGCATTATACACATTTACTTTGTTTTATCCCTGGACTTTAAACAGGAGGTGTCCAGAGGAGCTGAGGATGACATGGTTATCCCCAGAAAAATGAGTGTGAATTATCCTCTCGCAGTTCTCCTGAGCATGGCCCGGGAATTACCTTATCCTTATAGTAAAATATACTTATTTTACCTTTACCATCCGTTTAAAGTGCAGTCATCTTCACGGCCACCTGCATCTATGTGCCCTGGATCTGTCCTTTTGCCCCTGTCTCCTACTGCTTGGCTCTCGCAGTCCACAGGAGGGCGTTCTCCTTGGGTGGTCCATTTTCTTCAGCACGTATGAGGGCTGTATGAACGGGCTGACTCAGTTCTGTGCACAGTGAGCCACAGCATCCGCATGTCTGAGCCAGGCGCTCTGCTCTCCCAGGCTCTGTCCACCTGGATCTTCCTCTGTCCTCCCCTCCACGCATCACTGTGCTTTCTCCTATCTCATAGGTCCCTTCACAAGCCTCCTTCCTTGCACGCACAGGGGCGCACATATGTGCACTCGCACATCTGCCCACAGATTCCTCTGCTGGTTCCAGTATAGACTGGTGAGGCAGATCTTGCTCTAATGAGTATCATTGTCAGGAATGTCTCTGCTTTTCTTTGAAGTTAGCAAAGCAGATATTTTTGATTGAGGAGGGGAAGCACAGGTAAGGGTCACTGATCCAGTGACCAAATGGTGCTGGTGGAGGGGGAGACATAAGAAGCACTCATATTTACTCAGTTGTGGCTGCCACAACAGGGTTGGGCTTGGAGTGTCCAGGGTCTCTCCCCACCCAACCTGAGGTCAGACCTCAAGCTGAGCTTGAGTTGGAGGGAGGGGGGCTGTGGAGATGTTGTCTCTGAAAGTCCCATCCCAGTGGTTTAGAGGCTGGAAACTGTGGAGGCTGTGTGAGCGTCTGTGGTCTGGGGAAAGCCCTGCAAGGTACAGGGCAAGGGCCCTGAGGTGCACCCAATACAGCAGGAGTCTGTGGGACACATGGGGGCAGGTCAGAGGAGGCCCCAAGAGAGCTGTGAGCAAAAGAGCACCTAGTCTTTCACAGCCTACCCTCCCTTCTGCCCAGAAGCGGGGCTCTCTTGGGGCTGACCAGGGGCCAGGTGACTTGTAGGGACCCAGGGAGACAGAGGTGGCAGACCCTGCGGGTGTGAGTGTCGAAGGGGAATTTATAAGTATCATCAGGGTCATGGCTACCATCCAGCCTTCACTGAAGTGGCAGGATCTGAAGACCAGCTCATCAGAGATGCTACCAGCGGGTACGGGCAGGGGTTGACTTCCATCGCTTGAAAGCCTTCCTGCTGGGAGGAAACAATGGAAGGAGCCAGGTTTCCTTGGTAACAAGAGGGTTCTCAGAAACTTATAACCCAGGTTAGGGACCAAGCACCCAGTTAAAAATATATGTTCAAATACACAAATCAATTACCCAAGATGATATATCGTAACAAATCCTAAACAATGTCCTATGGCCAAATATCTGAGTTTTCAGGGCTCAAGGATGGGACAAAAGGGAGCAGCCACGTGAGTTGTACAACATATTCTGCTGATTAAGCTGAGATCAAAGCTTCACTGTGTGCTGATCCCCAGCAATGGGGACATCGTCTCACTTGGGTTGTCCCCAAACATACCCAGGTATCAGCAAGCCATCTGGCACCAGCTGGTTGAGACTGACTTGGATGGACAGATCTAGATGAAGATGCCATCCTGGGCCCCACAGCAGGGCAGCAAGAACCCAGGGTTGAGGACAGTGGCCCATAGCACAGGTACGGACTCTAATGGACTCTGTGCAGACACCACCCCTCGCTCAGCTGAGACAGGCTCAAGGCTCCTCTGTAGCATCTTGAAAGTGCTCTCTGCCTGCTCCCGCCTCAACTTGCCATGAGTTCTGTTTCCTGTGGAGGGGATGGGGGGGCGGGGGAGTCATCAGGAGCAGAGGGGACACTGAGTTCCCAGAGAGCACCCAGGTGTCAGCCCCACTCAGAGGGAAACAGCTCTGGAAGAAAGTTTCTCAGCGGCGGGTGTGTGGGTGGGTCCCTTCCTCCCCGGTGAACGGCAGTTAGAGTAATTGGCCAGATTACTGATTACCAACATGGTGGGTGGGGTGTGTAATTGGGCTGGGGTGTGTGTGTGTGTGTGGTGGGGACTGGAACCTAACAAAGCAAGTTTAGGATACTGAAAGCTGGCTTGTTAACCGGGAGAGCACCCCCGCGCCTGGTGCTCTGCCCCGGGGGGCCTTGAGGCCTGGAATCAGCAGTCAGGGTGAGGATGGAGGTGCTGATGGTACCCAGAGATCCCCAGCTCTGGGCTGCTTGCTTACAGTGGGTTGCTCCTGCTCCATTTGTGAGGGTCAGTCACATCTGACCCTTAGCTCGTCTTTGGACATCAACCCAGGGAGGGCCTGGTGGTGGCTGCCAACTCCTCCCAGCTCCGGTCCCCTCACCCATCTTTCCAGCCTGCACTTAATGGGTCCAAAGTCTGGCTGAGGGCGTCATGCCAAGCTCATGGGCCCCAGGAGTCCCTGGGGAGCCATAGAGGGCCTGGACGGCAGGGGCTGCGACGCCTCCAAACGCGTCTCGTCTGTGGTCTCAGGCAGGCGGCAGATAGCGCAGGGCTGCATGGTCTTGGGCTCAGCTTCCACCCTCGCCGCTGGCCATGCTGACCCAGGCCTCCCACCCCCACGTTGGCCTGGGGACCCAGGGAAGAGGGCCTGATTGTGCAAGTTTGGGTCCAGACCTCCGCTGTGGGGGCTTTCTCTGGGCTCAAGAGGAAACTTGGGCCAAGGGGTAGAATAAACAGGCCGTGTTCCTGGGAAGAACTGTCCTGACCAGCTGCTTGAGGTTGAGGGAGAGGGCCTGGTGTCCAAACCCAGAGCTAGGGGCCCAGGCCACACAGGATCATTTGGACGGTGGGGAGACTGGACTCAGCCAGGCGAGAGCGTCCTCTCTTGAGCCTCTCACCTTCCCCGGACCTTCACGTGGTGCCGCAGCCTGCCTTATCTTTGTTTGCAACTGCTGACCTGGTCCTTAAAGTTCCTCAGGGCTGGAGAAGTTTGCCCTGAAGCTTGTCTGGGGCTGGCTAAGCCATGGGATCAGGCTAGAAGTGAGAGATAGTACTTAGCCTTTCTGAGCCAAATGCTGAGAGGGAGCAGGGTGTTGTCCAAACTGGATCAGGCAGCCTGGAGTGAGTGTAGTGGGATTTGGGTCACTTAAGGGCTTCATCTGAACTAATAGTACTGACTGTGGCTCTTCACCAGAATTAATTTTAAAGTCTTTGGATGGTCAGAAACTTTCCTAGGATCATTCTCAGCCCAAGGAAGATATTTTGGGAAAAGAATATCCTTATTTAAAGCTGAAAAAAAAAAAAAAAAACCAGTGTGATTCTTGCTGTTCTAGTAAATTTATCAACCCCCTATAATTTTCTTGACCCAAAAGATAACAAGCTGTGCTCTTAAAGAAGGACTCAACCACATCCTTCCCCTGGGCCGTCTCTGTGCTGCCCCTCTCCCTCCAAAACACAGCCCTGGCACAAGCGGTCAGACCAGCCCACAACTCTAAGCACGGTTTCCCACCACTCTGAATATGTAGACCCCAAATAGTTCAGGCTGCAATCTCTGGGAAGCCCCTAACGTCCCTGGGCTAGAAGCTCCCACAATGAACATATGATACCCCTGTGTTCATTCTCCCAAACCCTCTCCTCTTATGGGAGGTGACTGCACTCACAGAGCATCCCTGGACTGGGGCTTGAACTGTCCCTGAACTGTTGGGTCCCCAACACGTGGGCTTGGCTCTCATGGGATCCTTTCTCCTGTCAGACCACTCCTCCTCTGGATCCCACCAGCAAAAGTAGAGCCATAACGAGGGTCCCAGGGTTAAGAGCCATCATGGTTGAGCCCACAGATGATCTTGGCCATGGCAAAGTCAACATCATGGCAAGGCCCATGAGCCACTTGCTTCCCTAACGTGTTGTTTTCTGTTCTTCTTTCCCACCTTTCCCCCAGAGCCACCATCCACCTTTCTCTGCCCTGTTCTGGGCTGCAGGAGGATGACACATCTGGACCACATCTTCCTGGGCTCCTTTGCCGACTGGCATCTGATGAGTCGGCTAGGGGAGGCACTTTAGGGGATGAGGGAGGAAAGAGAGGTCAGGTGTTTCTCTCTGCCCCTCCTTGCTTCAAAGCTCACTCTTTGGCGATAGTCGCTTGCGTCCATGACTGCCACTCTCACTCAGGGGCCTGTTCTGCTTGGCTCCAGCTCTCACCAGGCCCTGGTTGCTATCACATTCCTTATTCCTTAGATCACTGAGGTTGAGGTGGTAATGGTTCCTTTCTTGAGGTGGTAATGTGGAGTCATTCCTACACTCTGATTTTATTCCCTTAACCTTGCCCACACATACGCCAAAGACATTTCTTCAAAGTGTCTTCATTTGAGCCCTCTGGGGAAAACTGCTTTTCCTGTGGGGCCCTGACGCATCTCACCTTGTCCATTGCCTAAACTGACAGCACTTCTCTGACAGGATCCTTGGATCATTTTCAGAGCCCTGCTGCCAACACGTCTTCCCTTACTTCTTATATGCGATACCCGGGCTCTGATCCACTCTGTTCCTTCCATGTAGAAAAGTTGATTCTACTCCCAGTCACCGTCAGCCAGTCCCGTCACAAGGGCCTGGTGGTGGATGTTGGTGGACATTGTCAAGGCTCTGACCCTACAGCTATGTCCTCTTCTGGCTGTCCCCAGGCAGGACTCCTACTTGAAGAGAAACAGTGCCTGAGTGAAGAGCAGGAACGATACAGGAGGATGTTAAACATGAAGGAAAAGAAAGACAGATGCGTAAACAACTGTCTGGACCTCTCAGACGTTAGTCAAGTAAGAGAAGCATTTCCATGTTGGACAGGAGATGACAGAGCTTCCAGGAGGGAATGACTCTGCCTACAATGCAGGAGACCTGGGTTCAGTCCCTGGGTTGGAAGACCGCCTGAAAAAGGGAATGGTAACCCACTCCAGTATTCTTGCCTGGAGAATCCCATGGACAGAGGAGCCTGGTGGGCCACAGTCCATGGGGTCGCAAAGAGTTGGACATGACTGAGTGACTAACACTTCACTTCACTTCTAGGAGCGAGAAGGGAGGTAGAACGTGGTGCTCAAGATAAGGCCCAAACTCCTCAACATGCATGACATTCCATGAGTTTCCTGATCTGGCTCAAACTCAGCTTGGTAGACATCCAGGATAGTGCCTCTGTACATGTGGACCTCATGGTTCCCAGCTACTCATTCTCCCCTGAAGTCCCTGAGCACTCAAGTTTTCCCCTCTGAGTAGAAAATGTTTCTTGTTGAGCTTTTGATTGCTTGGTTATAAGGATCACATAGGTAATGGCTTAAAACAACACCTGTTTATGATCTCACTGTATTATAGATCAAAAGTCCGGGTGGGCTCCACTCAGGTCTCTACTTAGGTTCTCACAAGGCCAAAGTCAAGGTGCTCTTCTGGGGAAGAATCAACCTTCAGGCTCATTCACGCTTTTGGTGGAATATATTACCTTGGGGCTGCAGGACTGAGGCCCTGGTGTCCTGGCTGGCTGTCAGACAGGGGTCTCTTTCAGCTCCTTTGATCCACCCTCATCTCTTCTCCTGTCCTTCCTTCTGCAAAGCATCAATGGCATGTTGGGCCCTCCTTGTGCTTCAGATCTCTCGCAGTACCTTTCTGACACCAGCTAGATAAAATCCTTTACTTTTAAAAGGCTCATGTGATTAGATTAGGCCTATATGGACAATTTCCCTTTTGCCATATTATTATAGGAGTAACATCATCGATCTGAAAGTTCTTCTCACACCTTCTATCCTTAGTTCAAATGCTACCACCACTGTAGAGCCTCCTGGTCAGTTTACTCAGAATTAACTGCTCTCCTAGCACGTCACTGGCTCTTCATTCAACCTCTTACCTCATTGTATTAATGAGCAATTTGAGAATAGGAACCATGTCTTACTCATCTTTGCATCTTCTGTTGCACCAACGCCTCCCACTTAGGGGATGCTCAATAAACATTTACTGAAAGACAGGAGGAAAGGAGGGAAGGGAGGGGGAAAGTAGAAAGGAAAAGAAAGAAAGGAGGGAAGAGGTAGAGACTACAAGGACAAAATGGCAAGCATCTGAAAGGTCACCCTATCTGAAGGGCTGTGCTGCGCCGTGCTAAGTGACTTTAGTCGTGTCTGACTCTTTGCGACCCTGTGGACTATAGCCTGCCAGGCTCCTCTGTCCATGGGATTCTCCAGGCAAGAATACTGGAGTGGGTTGCCATGGCCTCCTCCAGGGGAATCTTTCCAACCTAGGGCTCGAACCCCTGTCTCTTACACCTTCTGCACTGGCAGGGAGGTTCTTTACCACTCTCGCCACTTGGGAAGACCTGAGTCTGAAGGGTTATATCTCTAGAAAGATATTGAGGATAACAGGACCACTTCACTTTTTTTTTTAAAGTTTCCCCTCCTCCCTCCCTCTATTCCTGTTTCTCCTTCTGTTTCTCTTTTTACTCCTTCTTCCTCAACTTGATTTGGAAAAGTTTCAGACTCAGCACTCGTTTGCTACACCAAGGGGCAAGAACTAACGTTTCATAACTTTGTTTCTTAGCAAAGTGCATAGTATGTTCATCAAAAAAACCAATTCAAGAAATTTTTCCTGGGATTTCCCTGGTGGTCCAGTGGCTAAGACTCTGTACTCCCATTGCAAGAAGGCTGGTTTTAATCCCTGGTCAGGAAACTATATCCTAAGCTAAGCTAAGCTAAGTCACTTCAGTCGTGTCCGACCCTGTGTGACCCCATAGACGGCAGCCCACCAGGCTCCCCTGTCCCTGGGATTCTCCAGGCAAGAACACTGGAGTGGGTTGCCATTTCCTTCTCCAATGCATGAAAGTGAAAAGTGAAAGTGAAGTCGCCCAGTCCTTTCCGACTCTTAGCAACCCCATGGACTGCAGCCCACCAGGCTTCTGCATCCATGAGATTTTCCAGGCAAGAGCACTGGAGTGGGGTGCCATTGCCTTCTCCAAAACTACATCCTACATGCCTCAATTAAAGATCCCTCATGCCACAACTAAAACTTGGTGCAGCCAAATAAATAAATACTTTTTTTT
Organism: Budorcas taxicolor; assembly: GCF_023091745.1. NCBI lineage: Eukaryota > Metazoa > Chordata > Mammalia > Artiodactyla > Bovidae > Budorcas > Budorcas taxicolor. Next base: position 77,086,952 of record NC_068914.1, read on the forward strand.
TAAAGAAGAAAGAAAGCAATCTGTCCTAAATTGTGTAAGCCCAGTGGTTATATCCTCTCTCAAAAAGCCAGGATCAAGGAGACAGATCGCGGAGGACAGAGTGGTGAAGGGGCCCCCGCTCTTCCTGTGTGAGTCCTCAGCTGGCCTCTTCTGATTCTTCTCACGTTTTCTGGGTCCTCTTCTTCCTACCCTGGCCTCAGATACCAAAACGGAGAGAGGCTGCTCAATTAAGGAAATGCATTCTTTTGATACATTGACCTTGAAGAGAAAACTAATAAATGTAACATATACGTATAGTAAATACCCAAGCTGAACAGAAAGATTAGACAAAAAAGTCAAAATCTCTTGTACACTTCTCTTACCCACCCTAAGTTCCAGGCCCTAAGTTCAAAGAGCAATCTCTCTCCAAAGTTGTTACTGTTAACGGTTTCTTAAAACTCCTTCCAGAGAAAACATTTCATGGTACTTGCATTTTAAGCTCAGTAATGATACTCTGCTGCTAGCACACAGTTTAATTGAGACCTGATTTCCATAAAGACCATTTTCTCTTCTCTGAACTATTAAGCCAATTTAGAAGCAGTTAACAATACCACTTTTCAAGCAAATTATTGAACCTGTTTACACTTCATCCCAAGACGAAGATGAGGTGTTATTTTAATCTCCGGGATAACAGCTTCCTCTCCTTCCCGACACTGTGCCCTCCCCATCTCCCAGTTCATCTGTCTGTTACCCAGATGAAAGCAGTTATGAAGTTCAGAAAGACATTTTCAAGGATATTTCAATATTTTTTTCTCCAGAAGATAGATAGTGGACAAAACCATCTCCCTGGTACTTTCCCATCTGCCTTGACTTCAGCCGTTCATGGAAGCATCAGCAGGCAACGACTGAGACAGTTAGACAAGGAATGTCCTAATGGTGGGGGGACGAGGATGCTTGCTAGTTTCAAAATAACAGCCTTGCTAGTTACTTTCTAATTTACCTGTTAGGATGTTATTTGGAGCATTTATTGAAGATGTGCGTTTGCGTGTATGTGTTTAACTTTCTTTTTACTCAGGATGGTAACCTTTCTGTTTATAAGTAAAGCTTCAGCAGAAGCAAGTAATGGCCAACCCTGGGTACAACTGGGCTGAGCAAGTGCTTAATGTAAAGACATATCCTAAGAGAGATCTAATGATCTAAACACTGGGATTCAACTTTGGGAAAAGGTTTGCCTCTACCACTTCTGAGATCTTCTCCATCCCCACTCCCATTTTCTAGACGTCCTTTTCCTACCTATAGCTTCACGGGTCATCTTGACTCTCTTAGTCCTCTAAACCAGCCTTCAGACAACCAAAAATTCATTAAGTATAAACTCATTTATACAACCTGAAACAGTATCTACAAAAGTATAAGCAACAAAAAAGTTTCCACTCAGTGCTCCAGGGAGCATTTAGGTTTGGAAAAGCCTGAGTACTACATTTCCTGCTTTGAGAGTTCCAGTACAGATCCATGCAGGAAAGGCCCTGAGAAGTCTTACATGGAAGAAACCTGTTTAATGCTGATTCATTCACTCACTCAGTATTTACTGAGTTTCTAGGAAAGGCCCTGAGAAGTCTTACGTGGAAGAAACCTGTTTAATGCTGATTCATTCACTCACTCAGTATTTACTGAGTTTCTACACTGTCCCACATGTTTTTCTAGCCACCAGAGCCATGGCCAGGTATAGGATAGATGGTTTTCCATTTTAATCGGTGGAACAGATACACAAGTTAAAAAAAGTGGTAAAGATTATTACAAAGTGTTAAACGGTCTGGTCATTTGTGACATCTGAACCAAGACTTGAATGAATAATCAGAAAAAGCCGGCTGTGTGAGGATCGGGGACGACCATCTCTGGCAGAGGGGCTAGCAATTGCAGAGGTGCTGAGGCGAGGGTGAGCTTTTGCACGTTTGGGTCTGAAGGGTGAAGGCAAGTGCCCTAGACCAGAGAGAAGACACGTGGTGCCAGGTGAGAGCTGAGAGGCAAGAAAGGTCCAGAACATTCACCCTCTTGCCATCTACTGTGAGCTATTCCCCCAGCATTTCCTAACCATACTGGCTCACAGAACATTTTTGTAACGGGTATAAAAATATCTGTTGGAACTTCTCTGGTGGTCCAGTGGCTAAGACTCCATGTTCCTAATGCAGCCGGCGGGGGAGAGGGGGGCTTGGATTTGATCCCTGGTCAGGGAACTAGGTCCCACATTCCACAACTAAGGGTTTGCATGTAACAACTAAAGATCCCACATGCTGCAGGTAAGGTCCAGCGCAGCCAAATAAATAAATGTATTTTAAAAATCTGTTAGCATCCCATATAATTAGTCTGCTGTGCATCATAGTTTGTAAATTCCTGGTGTAAAGGCGCTATCCCTCTCAGAATGCATCTTCCTGGAGGAATCGCATTTTAACGGGGGTTTGTTCTGACAGAATAAAGCTCTAAAGTAGAATTGCAGACTTCAACTAGCAGAGTAATTTCTTTTTTCTTTTCTTTTGATTTTTGTTTTGAACAATAAAACATGCCCTGGTTAACAGAAGTTATTTTAAAAGTTTATAAAATGTTATTTTTGTAATATATTGCTTTTTGTAAGTTTGAAGTATTTTAAAATCGATACTTCTTGAACTTTGGATTTTTTTTTTATTACAGCCTAAGAAGTTTTGAAATGAGTATGAATGACAGAGAGAAGGGAGGGACAAACCAATTAAGATTCTTCTGTGTGAATAAGAATAGGGATGGAAAGTTTTCAGCTATTATCATGGAGTTAAAGATAAAATCCTCATTGAAGAACGAATGAGTAAATGGTCATGAGCCCAGGAAAAGGAACTGAAATCAGGAAAAGACTCAAGACGAGCAGAAGAATGTGGTAGTATAAGGAATTACTGAGAAATTGTATAGAATGTTCTGGCTGCTCAAGAGCCTAGAAGGACGTGGATAGGCTTCCCATCTGCCTGGTGAGATTTTAGGTTAATTTCCTGGAACCCCATTTCAATGCCAAGGCAGGGAAAGTGACAGCAGGGGGCTAAGTAAGTTCAAGAAAGGACAGTTTCAGAGTTAGGACTTCCCTGGTGGCTCAGGGGTAAAGAACCCACATGCCAAAGCAGGAGACGCGGGTTCAATGCCTGGGTCGGGAAGATCCCCTGGAGAAGGAAATGGCAACCCACTCCAGTATTCTTGCCTGGGAAATCCCATGGACAGAGGAGCCTGGTAGGTTATAGTCATGGGGTCACAAAGAGGCAGACACAACTGAGCGACTAAATGCCACCACACCAAGAAATAACAAGAAATAATTTCACCCCAAGGAAGAACTCAGCTTCCAAAACGAATAATATTAAGACAAAAAACAAGGGAATAATGTCTGACATTTATTGAGTGCTCGCTATACTTCAGACTGGGTGCTTTATTTAATTCAATGCTTGTGACACCTCGGTGAAATAGGAAGAAATATCATGTCCGGTGTTTTGCTAGTAAGTATGTTTGCCACAAGGGTTTTCACCACAAACATTTTCACTGCATAACTAATTGACCGTAAGGCAGTTTTGCCATAAAAAAATAAAATAAGAGAAAAATAAAAGAGAGACTTTAAGAAGGACATAATAAAATGTGAGTCTGAGTTGATGGGCATGAGTCTGAGGAAGCTCTGGGAGTCGGTGATGGACAGGGAAGCCTGGCATGCTTCAGTCCATGGGGTTGCAAAGAGCTGGACATGACTGAGTGACTGAACTGAACTGAATAAAACACAAAAAATGAAATAAGAAAATTACAAAAACTGTCATGAAATACAAAATATTTGAATACATTTAAAATGTGTGCATAGTCGTGGTGTGCATAGCACATGACTTCCAGGTCATTTGTTTATAGCATTTTATTTTATACATGTTGGGGGCTTGTTGATTTGCTTCCTCATTCAGCATTTCACTTTTTCTTTTTCCATAAAATTTCTTCCTTCATCGAGAGAGATATCCATTTCCAAATCATAGAATGTGTATTTGTAACTGAGCTTTATATTGCCTTGTGAGAGCCTCTCTACTGTTGGTTGTTCTTGGCATGTTACAATGTCTGTTGATAGACGTTCCAAAGTTCTATGGGAAATGTGGGTTCAACTCTGCAACTTCAAATCACTGAAGGATTTGCACAGTGATATGTTATCATTTTGTAGTATAATGTGCAACTTCTCTTAATTCACACGTTCAGTGAGTCTTATCACTATATTTTCCACCAAATCCATATCCATCCACAGTTGTTATCGTCCACTTTTTTAAGCCTGCCAGATCTCCTCACTGTACAGACCATTGTGAATGCTAAAATTTATATAATATAAAAATGAGGGTACTGTGCCAATGCCACGGATTTAAAACCAAACTGCCAACAGGTTATCTTTTAATTGGGTTACGGCCTATTAGTTATGCTGTGAAAATGTTTGCGTCCAAAATGCTAATGGCAAAGATGTCTATGGCAAAGACGCTTGCAACAAAAGTACCTGGAATAAAAATAATTCCTATTATATACATGAAGAAGATGGGCATCTGAGTGGTTAAATAACTAGCTTAAGGTCATGAAGTTGTTAAATAGCAGGAATGAGATTTAAACTTAGATCAGCCTGAGTCCAGAACCACTATACTTAATCACTGCTCTCTACTGACAGAAAGTGAAGTGAAGTCGCTCAGTCGTGTCCGACTCTTAGCAACCCCATGGACTGCAGCCCACCATGCTCCTCCGTCCATGGGATTTTCCAGGCAAGAGTACTGGAGTAGGGTGCCATTGCTGTGGAGGCAAAACATTGATCATGATCTTGTTGAATTTGAAGGTAAGGTGGGAAAAGGAATCTTTTTATCCTAGGGCTGGATGCAGATTTCTAAGCAGAATATTTTTCTTGCCTTGAAATGGGCAGAACATAAACAGCAGAACAATAAGGGGAAGACTGGGATGCTGTGAGTGGGCAAGATTCTCCCAAAGATGACGACAAGACATTCTCATGAAAGGTGGTGATCTTCAGCCTCGGTTAAAAGGATGGATAGGGCCGGGGAACTCGGAGTGAGATCCAGGCGTTAACAGATCCAGTCCCAGTGGGAATGAAGTCCAGCAGATCTGACTGTGGCACGTCAGGAGGAAGCATGTGCTCAGGAATGACATTGCCCTCAGTCAGGGGGCACTCTGGAAGAAGACCACGATGACGATTACCTGCAATGACTGGAAAGAAAAGGAAGACTTCTAAACACAAATTTAAAATGAGAAATTGGATGGACTGGATAATGGAGTCAACCTCAGAAAGGGGAAGTGAGGAACGGATTCTACCTACTAAATGCTTCCAGCTCACTCATATCATCAAAAATATGTACACACATGCTACGTAAAAAGAAATAATAAATAAAATAAATATGTCATCATGGTTTTGTCATCAGCACTTCTTTCCTTGAGGCAGTTATGACTAATGGACACACATATAATACACAAAAGAACATACTGTTACACACATAGTGAAGTATTAAGGCTAATATTACAATGAATACTCATATATCTAGATTTGGAAAGAGAAGAATATCTGTACATCAGAAGCTCCTGTATGCTTCTCCTCATGTATTTTACTCTTATCCTAAACTTTGTGTTAATCATTTCCTTGTCTTTATAGTTCTGTCGCCTGGGTAAGTACCCCTAGCTATTGTTGCTGTTGCTCAGTCGCTAAGTTGTGTCCAACTCTCTGTGACCCCGTGGATTGTAGCCCGCCAGGCTCCTCTGTCCATGGGATTTCCCAAGCAAGAATCCTGGAGTGAGTTGCCTTTTCCTCCTCCAGGGGGTCTTCGTGGCACAGGATTGCCACATTGCAAGCAGATTCTTTACTGCTGTTCCACCAGGGAGCCCCCTATACAGTAGGTCCTTATTAGCTGTCTATTTTATGTATAATAGTGGTGTATGTATATCAACCCAAATCTCCCAGTTTATCCCCACGCCCTTTCCCTCTTGGTAGCCATAAGTTTGTTTTCTACATCTGTGACTCTATATCTGTCTTGTAAATAAGTTCATTTGTACCATGTTTTTTAGGTTCCACATATAACCAGTATCATATATTTGTCTTTTCCTAATTAATGATGAAATTAGACACCCTGCTCGTACCCCCCCCAACCATGTTTATCTGTGTTTCTTCTACAGTGAAATGCCTATTCATGTCTTCTGCTCATCATTTTATGCAAAAATTTGTATTTTTCTTATGGACTCAAAGTTGTTCTTTGGGTATCCTTGATACTGACCCCTTGTTGGTTATCAATGTGGCAAATATCTTGTTCCACTCTTTGGCTTGTCTTTCTGTTCTTTGGTGGGGTCTTTTCGTAAAGTGAAGTTCTCCATTCCAATATAGTCAGATTTGTTAGTCTTTTTCTTTTATTTATTAAAAAAATTTTATTGGAGTATAGTTAATTTACAATGTTGTGTTAGTTTCTGCTGTATGACAAAGTGAATCAGTTATACATATACATATATACACTCTTTTTTATGATTCTTTTCCCATATAGGTCATTGCAGAATATTGAGTAGAGAGTCTTTTTCTTTTCATTTGCTCTTTTCCTTTTTTGGTTAAGGAATCCTTCTTTTAAACATCCAATGAACTTTTAATTTTAGAATAGTCTTAGACCTACAGGAAAGTTACAAGAGTCTTATAGACAGTTCTCATATACCTCACACCCGGTTTCCTCTATTGTTAACACCGTTAATTGCTGCTGCTGCTGCTAAGTCACTTCAGTCGTGCCCGACTCTTAGTGACCCCATGGACTGCAGCCTACCAGGCTCCTCTGTCCATGCATTAGTCACAACTAATAAACCAATATCGATACATCATCGTTATCCAAAGTCTTTATTTGAACTTCCCTGATGATCTAGTGGTTAACAATCTGCCTGCCAATGCAGGGCATATGGGTTCCATTCCTGCTCTAGGAAGATTCCACATGTCACAGGGCAACTGAGCCCGTGAGCTGGAGCTCCTGAAGCCTTCATGCCCTGGAGCTCGTGCTCTGCAACAAGAGAAGCCATAGCGATGAGAAGGCCATGCACTGAGGCTGGAGAGCAACCCCTGCCCGCCACAGCAAGAGAAAGCCCACATGCGGAGATGGAGACCCAGCACAGCCAGGAATGAATAAATGGAATTGAAAAAAATAAAGTCCATATCTCACTCAGACTTTCTTAATTTTTCTGTCCTGGGATTCCATTTAGGATGATACTATATCACATTTAGTCATCATGTCTCCTTAGACTTCTCTAGACTATGACAGTTTCTCAAACTTTCCTTGTTTGTGAGGATCTTTACCGTTTTGAGGACTGATCAACTATTTGCAAAATGCCCTTCAATCTGAGTTTGGTTTCTTTTCACATAGAAAATAATGGTTGGACAGAATTATGGATTTTCAGGAAGAAGACCACAGGGATAAAGTGCCATTTTCATCATATCGTATGAAAAGTGTATACTATTAATATTGTCTACCACTGATGACAGTAATTTTGATCCCCTCACTGAGGTAGTGTTTGTTAGGTTCTCCACTGTAAAGTTATATTTGCCATCCCTTTCCATTCTGTGTTCTTTAGAAGAAAGTCATAATGTACATGCCACATTTAATAAGTAGCAAGTTATGTTTCATTTTCTTTAGGGGGGAATACCTAAAGTATTTAGAATTCTTCTGTATGGAAGTTGTTTATATTCTTCTATTTACTTATTCAATCACTAACTGATAGTTGTTTATTTATCATGGATATTTATTTATGGCACATGAATAGTAGAAGCCTAGTTTCCCACTATTGGAGAGAAGGTCACATATAAGCAAGGGGACAAGGCTGGGATAAACCATGGAATTCTGGATGGGAGTTGGAGCTATTAATATGAACTCATGTTTTACTTAATAGAGATAATAGAAATAATTATAGATGTATCAATATGTATACACATGTAGAGTACACATACACATATTTCCTAGTTCTGTGTGCAGAGACGGTCTACAGTACCCCAGTAACTATGAGCAGACCTGGTGCCAAGCTTTTAATTTCTAATGCCATTCTCTAATAAAAAGAATCAGGTGTTTATGCCTTGTCTCTCTGCTACACTATGACTTTGTCAGTGTTACTAGCTACAGTATTTGTATCTTATCTATTTTATAAGATTGTTGTTTCTTACAGTGTGTAATCAGGCCCCCAATGAATGTAATGATGACTAGGTGACTTAAAACAATTGATCAGATATATAGTTTTGTATGTGAAAATGATTATAATAGTGTGATTCTATGTATGGGAAGAAACAACAAGGAAAATATCTTCAGGATCATAATAGTTTACAAGATAGAGGATCCAGAGAATCTTTAATCATCTACTAATGAGCCTAATCTGAAAATTAACACCTTGAGTGGCATATTAACAAGAACTTTTGCCCAGTCTGGGAGGAGCCTCCCAGCACCATGGGACAAAAATTGGTCTTAAAACATCTCCCAAATAGTGGTTGGATTTCATACCATGGGAAGGAACTGAGAAATGGAATATTTCCTGCCATATCAGTTAACAAAAATGTCACAGTCATCAACCATTGCAGCCCAATGTGAGCCCCTGAGCCCTAGGGGCACTTAGGAAGGAGAAGAATGTCAGTCATCGGGCAGCCATCAGATGCAGCCACTCCCTAAGGTGAGCCTCAAGGAAGCTCAGGACGCAAACAGCACAAGATACTGGCTCCACGTAGCCGAGATGCATGATGAAAGGGATGATTTCAGTGAGCCCAGATTCTTTGCATCTTCCCATGTAAGAAAAACACTAAATTCCTCAACCTGAGATATCTGGCTTCCTTCAATTAGCAATAGTCTTCTGATGTTCAGACTACGTGCCCTTTGTTGCAAAACTTCTATATTACCTGGTTCCTCCCCTCACTTCCTTGATGAGGTTCTCTCAGGGTTATGTGAGATGCTATCTCCTGGGCTTGAAGCCTTAAAAATTTCCACAGTATAAAACATAACTCTCAAAATAGATTAATTAAAAGAACCAGGAATTTCAAAATTAATTAATTAATTTAATTGGAGGCTAATTACTTTACAATATCGTGGTGGGTTTTGCCGTACATCGACATGAATCAGCCATGGGTGCACATGTCTCCCCCCATCCTGAATCCCCCTCCCCCCTCCCTCCCCACCCTATCCCTCTGTGTTGTCCCAGAGCATGGGCTTTGAGTGTCCTGCTTCATGCATCAAACCTGCACTGGTCATCTATTTTACATATGGTAATATACATGTTTCAATGCTATTCTCTCAAATCATCCCTCCCTCGCTTTCTCCCACAGAGTCCAAAAGTCTGAAGAACCATGAATTTCTAGAGAAATAGCTGATTCTAGGACTAGGCAGGAAATATACTAGATGAGCCTGAAACATCTTATAGTGCCAGAAAGAAAGGAAGTACTCAAAACCCCCCACAATGATGGTAGTTTTCCCGAGGGACACAGCAGCCTTCAGAGTTCCCCATGCTAAAACTGGAATGCTTTTAACAACAAATAAATGATGTAGTATTGGATTATTACCCAAAGTATAAAATAAATCCATTTTTAATGTCAGAGTCCTATTAGGAGTCGTCTATACTATCTACTAAGAGTTTTCTAGGTTTGCTTTTCCATTTAAGGCTTAAATCAACTTGTAATGGGTTTGAGTGTACTGTTTGAGGTAGCGATCCAATTTAATCTTTTTCTAAATGGATAATCATTTGTTCCAGCTTATTCAATAGTCTGTCTTTTCCTCGCTAATATGCAATACTCAATCTGTTGCAAATAAGCCTCCATATATGCATGTTTCCTTTCTGAGTCACTGATCTATCTTTCTCTGCTCTGATATCTCATAACACTAATTGTTAGAGTTTTATATTATGATAATGTTGTGTAGAGTGAGTATCCCACCTTGTTCTTTTTTTATCAGGACTATTTTGTCTGCATTTGGCACTTGATTTTCCAAATAAATTTTAGAACTAGCTTACCCAGTTCCAAGAAAAACTCTGTTGGGGTTTTATTGGAATTGCTTTGAATTCATAATTCAATTTGTTAATAATCGACATCTTTATTGTATTGAGTCACTCTAGCCAAGAACATGGTGTCTTTATCCATTTATTTGATCTTCTCTAATATATTTCCATAGAATTTTATATTTTTCTCCTTGAAGAACTTGAACACCTTTTGTTAGATTTAGTCCTAGGAACTTTATATTTTTGCTATTATTGTAAGTTGCTTCTTTTCATTTTTTTAATTTTCCCATCAGATCAGACAGTTAATTTCTCCCTTTCTAATCTTCATAGCTTTCATTTCTATTTCTTGACTTATATCAACTGTCTAGGACTTCCATTATAATGTTGAATAGGGAATTTTACAACTATGTTTTGTTGTTTTCTAGTTTAATTCCATTGAGGTCTGAAGGCATTCCTTGCATTATTTAAATTCTTTTTAATGTCTTAAGTTATGTTTTAAGGCCTGGCTATGGTATAGGTTGGTGAACGTTTCATGTGGTCTCGAGAAGAATGTATGTTTCATTGTCGTCCAGTCTAACAATAATGGGCAGTCTCATCTTGTTTTAGGTCTTAATAGAATAGTTCATTGTTAAGTATACTGTTTTATGTATGTTTTATCAGGTTTAGGAAGTTCCAAACTATACCAAGTTTGCAAATTTTTTTTTAAAAATCAAGAATGAATATTATATCTTATTGAACACTTTGTGGGGGCGGGTATCTATTTAGATAGTTGTGCAGCTCTTTTGGGCTTTCCAGGTGGTACTGGTGGTAAAGAACCTGCCTGCCAATGAAAAAACCATAAAGAGACATAGATTCAGTCCCTGGGTTGGGAAGATCACCTGGAGGAGGGCACAGCAGACCGTTCCAGTGTTCCTGCCTGGAGGCTCCATGGGACAGAAGAATCGGGAGGGCCACAGTTCCCAGGGTCACAAAGAATCGGATACCACTGAAGCAGCTCAGCACACACACATGGATGTGGCTAGTTCCCCGTTTTAATAGGCTAGTATTTCACACATTGCTGGATTTCGATTTGCTAATATTTTGTCTAAGATTTTTATGTCTGTGTTTATGGCTGAGATTAGCTTGTAATTTTCCTTATACTGTTCTTATTCTCGAGTCAAAGTTATTCTAGTCTCTTAAAATGAGTTAAGAAGCATCTTTTCTTTGTTTGACCACACCTTGCGACATGAGGGATCTTAGTTCTCTGACCAGGGATTGAACCTGTGCCCCCTGCACTGGAAGCACAGTCTTAACCACTGGACCACCAGGGAGGTCTGAGGATCGTCCTTTTATGAATGCTTGCCAGAACTTCCTATATGTATCTCCTCTTGTGCCCACAACACACCCCTTTGGCATTCCAGCTATGGCAGTGACAACCAGCTTGGCACAGGTGTAACCTGACATCTTACATCAGCAGCCCAACCAACCTCGCACTTTTTGTCCTGGGGCTTCTCCACTATGGATGTGAGGGGAGCCTGGAAAAACCCTTAGTGCTTGAGGGTTAACAAATCTGGAAATTCAAGAAAGTTAATATCCACATGGGGCAACTCTTGACCAATGGAGGATGGAAACTGGTGGCTTTCCTCTTCTATCCCTCAGGCAAACACTTCTAAAGTGCATTCCATCCAGCAAGATTGAGACTTAGCCCGTAGCAATGACTCCCTTGTCCTGGCTGTTCCTTCTTCCATTTCTTTTTTCCTGGTTCTCCATTTCCAAAATAAAACATTTCACTTTCCAAAATAAGCCATCTGTGCCCAAACCCTTGACTTCGACTTTGCTTTCTTGAGGAACCCAGGCTACAACAGCCACCTATAATTAAGTTGTGTGGTCTGGTGTTTTCTCTGAGGAAACAATTTTAACTGACAGTTCAATTCTTTTTCTCTAAGGCTTATAAGCTATTCAGGTTTCTATTTCTTCTTTAGTCAGTTTTAGCAAATTGTAGTTTTCTAGGAATTTATCCACTTCCTTGAAATTTCAACTCTATTGGCATAAAGTTGTTTATAATATTTTCTCAACTATTTAATTTCAACAGCATCTCTAGTTAAAGCCCCCTTTCAATTGCTAATATTATTTCTTTTCATCTTTTTGTCTTAATTAATCTTGTGATAGGTTTGTCTATATTATGAGTTGTTTCAAAGAAGCAATGTTTAACTTTGTTGATTTTCCCTAAATCTTTTTCAACTTGCCTTAAGCTCTAACAGTCTTTTCCTCTTCTTAGGCTTTTCCGGGGCCATTTTGCATTTGGTCCTCTCTAACTTCCTAAACAAAGTTCTTAACACACTAATTCTCAGCTTTGAAACTTTCCTAATGTAAACATTTGCAAATATAACATCTGGACTTGGAAGCCATGCAGGCTAAGTCCAAATCCTGGCTCTGTCACTTGCTAGGTGTGCAGCTTCAGTTCACTTTTCTGTGCTTTGGTTTCCTCATTTACACTTGCCTCAAGGGTTGTTATGAAAATTAAATGAGTAAAATATGCAGAGCTCATAAATCAATGCCTGCTATATAATAAATCCTAAGTAAATGTTAGTATTATGTATTTTCCTTGAAGTACTATTTTAGCTGGGGCTTCCCATGTGGTTCAAAGGTAAAGAATCCATCTGCCAGTGCAGGAGACACAAGAGATGGAGGTTCAATCCCTGGGTCAGGAAGATCCCCTGGAGTAGGAAATGGCAACACTCCAGTATTCTTACCTGGAAAATTCCATGGACAGAGGAGCCTGGTGGGCTACAATGCATGGGACCACAGAGTTGAACATGACTGAGCATGCTCACACACATGTATCCATACACAAACATACTATTATAGCTATTTCCATAAGTTTGAATATATAGTATTGTTAATATTAAATTCTTAGTATTTTCTCTTTTACATTATAATTTATTTTTCAGATTAAACTTTTAAACTTCTAGTTTTTAAAATTCTAGTCAGTATTCCCATTTTTTTCCTCCCTTCCTGAACTTATGAGAAGAGCCATTATAATTTATTCTTCAGAAGTGTGTTTTTAAAATTCTAATCATCGTATTTTTGTCCCTTCCTGGACCTGTGAGAAGATTATCCCTCATAGACTCCATGGGGTTTGTCACAGCCAAGGGACTTGCTTTAGTCAATGAAATGTGAGTAGAAGAGTTTAAGAAAGTAGTATGTGATTTCCCACGCTCATTCTTTTTTCTGCAGGGATTGGGGAAATACATGTCGAGATGTAGGTGTCACGAGGTGAGAGCAGTCTGGAACACGGAGCCATACATAGTGGGCAGCTGCCCTGGGGGGCTCTCAACACCTTGAGCAAAAATATATGCACCATGGTGTCAAGCTACACAAGTTTTGATATTGTTGAAAAGTGAAATTGGTAGTGCTAGTCACTCAGTCGTGTCTGACTCTTTGCGACCCCATGGACTGTAGCCCACCAGGCTTCTCTGTCCATGGAATTCTCCAAGCAAGGATACTCGAGTGGGTTGCCATTCCCTTTTCCAGGGGATCTTCCCAGCCCAGGGATGGAACCCAGGTCTCTTGTATTGCAGGCAGATCCTTTACCGTCTGAGCGACCAGGGAAGCCCACACTATAATCTAGACTATCCCATTTGGTATTATTTGTGTTTTAATTGAATTATGGTCCAAGAATACAATCTATTTGAAATTTTAAAACATTCTTTAAAGTTGTTGAGGCTAGCTTTATGGCATACCATATGTCCAGTTTCCATAAACATTCCATGTAGTATTTGAAAAGAATATTTATTCTCTAATTGTGTGTGCATTAAAGTTGTTGTTGCTGCTGCTGCTGCTGCTAAGTCACTTCAGTCGTGTCTGACTCTGTGCAACCCCATAGACGGCAGCCCACCAGGCTCCCCCGTCCCTGGGATTCTCCAGGCAAGAATACTGGAGTGGGTTGCCATTTCCTTCTCCAAAAGTTGTTGAGGCTAGCTTTATGGCATACCATATGTCCAGTTTCCTTAAACATTCCATGTATTGTTTGAAAAGAATATTTATTCTCTAATTGTGTGTGCAATGTTCCTTCAAGGAATATTAGAGCAAACTTGTTAACCTTCTCCATCCTTACTGATTTTTAGTTTCCATAATCTATCAATTCCTGACAAAGATATGTTAAAATATCCCATTATGATAGTCTATTTATCATTTTCTCATCATCTCTTTTTCCTATATTTTTGAGGCTATGTTATTAACATACACAAATTTAGTATTATTTTATCTTCTTGATTAATTAACTCTTAACAGCTTACATCTGGAATTTTAAAAATCTGATCTAACTTTGTTTTTCACTGGAACATTTATTTAATTACAATTTGGGGGTTATTGACATTTTTATTTACTGCTACTGTCTTATTAAATGCTTTGTCTTGATTTTTGTATTCATTTCTTTCTACTTTTTCTTGACTTCATCTGTTCATCTGCTCCTTGAAACTATCTCCTCAACATCTGTTTTTTAATTATTAGCCTAGCTATTTTTTATATCCATTCTTACCTTAATAAAGTGTGCAATGAATCAATTTCTGTGTCTCCTTCTTGAACAATACAAAAATCTTGTATTGTTTTGTACTGAACAATACAAAAACACTTTAGGTGTTTCTTTAGGACTTTTCTAGGTCGATAGTAATTATCTTTCAGCACCTTGAAAAATGAGAGTTGCTCAGTCGTGTCTGACTCTTTGTGACTCCATGGGCTGTACAGTCCATGGAATTCTCCAGACCAGAATACTCGAGTGGGTAGCCTTTCCCTCCTCCAGGGGATCTTCCTAACCCAGGGACTGAACCCAGGTCTCCAACCCAGGTCTCCCACATTGCAGGTGGATTCTTTACCAGCTGAGCCACAGGGGAAGCCCAAGAATACTGGAGTGGGTAGCCTATCCCTTCTCCAGACCCAGGAGTTGAACCAGGGTCTCTTGCATTGCAGGCAAATTCTTTACCAACGGAGCTGTCAGGGAAGCCCCTCAGCACCTTGAAGATACTGCTATATCCTTATCTTCTGGCCTCCATTTTTTGCTGTTGAAAAGTCAGCCTTAAGTCTAATCACCATTCCTTTGTAGGCCAATGTTCACAATCTTTTCTCTCTTTTTTTGTGTTTAGTTTCCTCTGCAATATTTTGACCATCTGATGTGAAGAGCCGACTCTTAGTAAAGACCCTGATGCTGGGAAAGATTGAGGGCAGGAGGAGAAGAGGGTGACAGAGGATGAGATGATTGGATGGCATCGTCAATGGACACGAGTTTGAGCAAACTCTGGGAAATAGTGAAGGACGGGGAAGCCTGGCCTGCTGCAGTCCTGGGGCTCACAAACAGTCAGACACAACTGAGTAACTGAACAACAACTCAATGTTCCTAGATGTGAGTTTCTTCTTATTTATCTTCTTGGTATTCACTGGGTTTCCAGAAGTTCTCTACAGTTCTAGAAACATCTCAGCTATTGTCTCTTTGAATATTACCTCTTTCCTATCTATCTGTATCATTCCAGAGCTTCAGTTTGGCACAATTCGATTTTTCTCTCCTTTATATCTGTTAATCTCATACTGTCCTTGTCTTGTCTCTCTGGATTACATTCTAGATCAATTTTTCAGCTCTAGCTTCCAGCTTACTAATTTTTTCCTCAGCCGTATCTAATCAGCTACTAAATCTATCCACTGAGTTTTAAGATTCAACACCTTTACTTTTTACTTCCAGAAATTCTTTTTGATTATTTTCCAAGTTATTTATAATTAATAAATAACTTATTTCCTGTACTTTTTTGAGTTTCTCTTTTTTCTTTCTAGAACAAACAAACAAAAACCTTATATTCTGTGTCTAAAACTTTAAATATGTAATGCCTTTGTGGGTCTGTTTCAGCTGATTCCTCACTCAGTGTGCTATATATTTGCATATGTGTTTTGTGACTTGGACCATAAGCTGTAATTTTACCTGAGATTTCACCTGTGGTGAGTCTTTGCTTACTAGGATGTGGTTAAGTTCCTAAAGAGAGGATTACAACTGATTCAACCAGTTACCTGAGTAGTACCAACTTGAAATCACTTAAAATTTTCTGTTTGAGTATTTGTGGGGTGGGTGGAATGCAGACCCAGCTGAGCCCTGGCTGTGGTTATGAAATCTGAGGAGTTATTTATTATTTTTCCTACCATCCAGAATGACACAGGTCAGATTCCCTGCTATATGGAGGTTTATTTCTCATTCTCCTTACACAGAGAGTTCTGGGGTATACCTTTGAGAACCCAACTTTATCCGGATAACCCCTTGGCCATACCTCTTGTCCCAGCAACAGTGAAAGCCGTCCAAGTGAAAGGCCAAGTTTCCCAAGGTTCTAAAGACACTTTCTCAGGATGAAGACCAGTTTTGGTCCTTGCTTTCCAATCTGTGTTCCTATTTTCAATTTATCTTGAATTCTGTAGATTTCTTTCTTTTGTGCCAGCTTGGTGATATATTTAAGATTAAATGTTGCTTAATTAAAATTGTTATTTCATCTGAAAGGGTGATTCAAGGCATCTAATCCATTGTACTGTTAGAAATGAACATCTTTTTTAGACTGAGGTTGAGACAAAAGTAATGCAACCTTGACACACACAATTCTTTGTCAATTGTTCTGGTCCCAACACCAGTTGTCCTCAAATGCCCTCTACTTAAAAGGTGGCAGAGAGAAACATGGCAATAAATCTTTAATTGCTGCAGATCAAATGTAAACGTATAGTCTAATGCAGTAAGATAACAAGTGATTAGAGGGGAGACTATTATTAATCACAAAGCAGGAATTGTATCTCCTCACATTCAGGGCTTTGTCAAGGAAATAAACCAGCTGTAGGCACCAAATCAGACTCTCTATCAGGCTAGATTGCACTGTTACAACTGACAGGGTATATGATATCAGTCCAAAGTTTAAGCCTCATGAAATAGGGGAGAAGATGAGGGGGTGAAAATGATATAGAAATATGTATTTCTCTAGAGTTCCAGCTTCCAACATGGAGGAAATGGTTGAATTACTTCAGTCATCTCTAGGAAGTAACGGTGGAGATTTTGACATTTTGCTTTTGGAATTCATTGCTAATTCTTGTCAAGATCAATCATAAGGTTCTCGGGAAGAGAAGAGAACAGGGAACTGGGGTACTAAGATTACTTCAAGGACATAGAACAAAGACTCAGTTGCTGTAATTTATTTTTCTGTGTCCAGCGTCCCGCTCAGCATCTCCATCTCAACCTTGTGAGGAGACAACAGCTGGTGTTTTCATGCCTAGGCACCTGAACTACTTGCCTAAATGTTCTCTCTTGACCTATGCTCACCCATGTTTTAGGTTTCACTGGAAGGAAAGGCAGGGAGAATGTGGGGGAGTGTTGGCAGCTGGGATGTTATTCTCCTTTCTAGGCAGGTCTAAGTCATAGTTTCATTGACCATCAGCCCTGGATGGCCCTCAAATTCTCCATCACTTGACAGATGAGGAGCCTGGTGATGAATATGGTACAGAGGTATGTGAAGTAAACTGGGGAGCAGAGGGAGGGCAGCAAAGGAAGACCTAGACAGGAGTAACTGACTTGTCTGGACAGAGAAGATGAGTGGGGAGGAGGAGGGTTAAAGGGTAAAGGGATGGAAACCCCTGATGGTTTGATTCTCTTCACCACATTCTTTCTGGGCTTGGCAGCTGGCACTCAGAGGTCAGGCAACTCCTCCCTCCCAGAAACCCCAGCTGAGGGACACTTCTAGAGAATGTGGGTTGAAGGAAGGCCGTTGGTGGTGGCCAAGCTAGGAATTTAAGGGCTGCCCTCCTACTCCTTGTTACCACAAGTGGCCACCACACCCTTTCCTGCTGGTAGCCACTGCCGGGAGAACCTGTCCTGTTTGCCTCTCTGGTTTAATCTGGTTGAAGACCTGTGGCATCAGACTACTAACAGCTGTGGTCCCAAACACACCACAGTGAATTCCACCTGGATCCTGCCTCAGGCTCTGCTTAAATAAGCCGATCAGATCACAGTATTTAGTTTCTAACCCTCAAGAGATTCTCTCACACACAATGTGCTTCCATTTCTGCACAAAGCAGAGGGAAGAGGAGCCAGATGGTGGTGGAAAGAGCAAGACCTGGATTTCGAGGAAGTAGACTTGGCCTCTAGTCCCCGCTTTGCAATTCACTACTTGTAGATTTGAATGGGTCACCTAACTTGCCAAACTCTCTGGATCTAAATCTTGCTTCTGTGTCCTCTAGAGCACAAGTCTCCAAGGGAAGGCATGGCTCGTGATCCACTGGGCACAGGAGGATGATAGCAAAGCCTTCCTTTTTCATCTTTTTCTTTTTAACTTTATTTACTTGTTTGTTTTCGGCTGTGCCGGGTCTTCATTCCTGCAAGGGCTTTCTCTAGTCACGGCGAGTGGGGCCTACTCTCTAGTCAGGGCGTGGGGGCTCCTTTTGTCGTGGAGCACAGGCTCCAGGGCACTCAGACTTCAGCAGCTGTGGCTGTTGGGCTCTAGAGCACAAGCTCGAGAGTTGGGACACACAGGCTTATCTGTTCCGTGGGATCTTTCCAGATCAAGGATCAAACTCGTGTCTCCTGCATTGGCAGGCAGATTCTTTAGCACTGAGCCACCAGGGAAGCCTCTCATTTGCTTTTTTATTTTTTAAAAATGAAGTATTAGTGGGACTACCCTGGTAGTCCAATGGTTAAGACTCCAAGGTTCTTCTGCAGAGGGCGTGGATTCAATCCCTGATCTGGGAACTAAGATCCCACATGCTGTGTGGCCAAAAAAAAAGAAGAAAAAAAATTAACTGTTGGTATGTTTAATATACAGATTGACACTGCACCCTCAGTTGGTCCTCTTATCAGATGGTCCCATGTCAGTTATGTTGGGTGAGGCATCTGAGTGCAAAGGAGTGTTAGGAAAGTCGATAAAAAGTATCAAGACCATCATTTGCAATATGAATTTTACATTCATTAATGTTGATGATGAATCTCACCCCAGCTGTATAGTTTGACTTGAAATATGAGCTAATGATTGACCTTTTAAAGTCATATTGGGAAGCCTCATATTCATATATTCATATTTTTTGCCAATTGTTGTTGTTCAGTTGACCTCATGAGCTGCAGCACCCCAGGCTTCCCTGTCCTTCACTATCTCCCAGGGTTTGCTCAAACTCATGTCCACTGAGTCAGTGATGTTACCCAACCATCTCATCTTCTACCGCTCCCTTTCTCCTCTTGCCCTCAGTCTTTCCCAGCATCAGGGTCTTTTCTAGTGAGTCAGCTCTTTGAATCAGGTAGCCAAAGTAATGGAGCTTCAGCTTCAGCATCAGTCCTTCCAATGAATATTCAGGTTTGATTTTCTTTAGGATTGACTGGTTTGATCCCTTGCTGTCCAAGGGACTCAAGAAGGTTTCACAATCAGAAATGTTTAGAGATCACGTCCTGGCTATAGGACATGCAAATAATACAAAGCAGCACAACATCACTACCATTTAGTCCAGAGTGATCCCTGGTGGAAGTGGAGACGAACATCAGAAACACCAGTCTTAACAATGTCAACATCTGCAATGACATAGGGCAATGAGGCAAATACAAAGAGAGGGGTGTCCATTTTCTGTAGTGTTTGTCCCAGGCCAGAGGCCAAAGGAAAAGAGCTGTCAACAGCCACATCTTTCTGGAGTTGAGGCCCCAGGGAAGAGTTGTTTAATGCATTCCTGGGTGACTTACGGAATGTCCTTCCTGTTCTTCTGGAGAAAGAAGCAGGCATGCCCAGGATGGGGCTTGTGAGGCTTCTGCTCACTGGTATGAAGAAAAGGAGATCATTGCATAATCACTTTCTGTGGAGACTTTCCTCTGCGTAGAGGGGGCTTCTTTTGAAAACAGTCAGCCTTTCCCTACTGACCTCTTCAGCAGCGATGTGACGCTAAGGGCACTCTTATCTGCTCCCGGGACATCTACTCCCATGCTATAGAGCCTTTCCACCCACTGGCCTCACCAGGCTCTCCAAAATACACCTCCCTAGAGGAGCGAAATAAGAATTTCCCCAAGGGCTAAGGGATAGGGTCCCTTCATTTCCTGCTAGAGTGGTCGTAGTTGCTGTAAAACTGACTGCCACAGGCCCTTGTAGGTGGGAAAGGACTTGAGCCTCTTGTTTATTCCACTGGTCTCCACAGTTGGGATGGGGGCTTGAAGAGTCATCATTGTCTGCTGGGGTTTGGATGGGAGCCCAGCAAATACCTGGCAGCCTAGGAGAGCTCTGGAGCTGCCTCTGCTGGGAGATTCAGGTGGGAGTCTCCACCTTCCTCTGTCCAGCCCCCAGGCTCCACTTCACTGTGCCAGCAAGCGCCATGTGTGGGCCAGCAGGCTGGCAGCCTAGGGCTCAAGGGTATGGGGGCAGGTGGGAAAGAGCCAAAAGCCCCAAGGATGAAGACATGAGCTGGGCTACTGGGAATGGAGCCCTGGGGCCAGACGGATTTGGATTGAATCAACAGTGATGAGCTACTCTGTCTAGGGCAAGCCAAGTCTGTGGACACTCACTATGTGTGGCCTTGCATGTAACACCTCCACCACTATCCTGTTTTGGGGAAGTCAGGATTTCTGACATGCCATAAAACTTCATGAGGCTGAAAGAACCACCCCAAAGCTGGAAAATGCAGGATCTTGGTAGGATAACAGCTGAGTTAAGGCCACAAAGGCAAATACTGGGTGGATACAAGCTTCCTCAATGACTTAACCCTGGCAATGTGGCCTTGGATGTAGAATTCTCCGAAGCCTTAGACCCTTTGTGGGATTCTGAGAGTGCCCTGTGCAAGCCAGGCTGGGCTCTCAAAGGCCTTTCTGGTAATCTCATGTTGAGGCTTCTAAATAAAGGGATCTCACAATAAAATGGATTTTTCAAACTTTAGGTCACAACCCACTGTGGATTGCAAAATCAATTTGGTGGATCCCAGAAATAAAGACAAAAGGAAGAAAGGGAGGGAGGAAGGAAGGAAGAGAAAAATAATTTAAACATTGCAGGGCATCTCTTGTTTTATAAAATGTGTATCTTCATGGGTATACTGAGCCATGACAAAAATCATTTCTTACTATGAGTTGCAGTTAAAAATTCGATAAAACTATCCCAGG
This sequence comes from Budorcas taxicolor, assembly GCF_023091745.1. Lineage (NCBI taxonomy): Eukaryota > Metazoa > Chordata > Mammalia > Artiodactyla > Bovidae > Budorcas > Budorcas taxicolor. Next base: position 77,108,028 of record NC_068914.1, read on the forward strand.
AAGACCCTTTTGTTTGGATTGCTTTTACTGCTTACAGTGTCTTCCATTTATTCATTCCATTTTCACCATGTGGAACATAAACAAAGAGAACAACCCTAACATAGCTTAGAAAAAATAAATAAGTTCACCTTTCTGGACTTTTTTTTTTTTTAATCTATAAAAACAAGAGAACTAACTGGGATGACCTGGTAGCTTTTGTTTTTATGAATCCATAACTCTGTGTCTCTCTGATGTTACGGAGTCTGCTGAAAGTGAAAAGCGTTAGTCGCTCAGTTGTGTCCGACCCTTTGCAACCCCATGGACGGTAGACTGCCAGGCTCCTCTGTCCATGGAATTCTCTAGGCAAGAATACTGAAGTAGGCGGCTTCAGGGGATCTTCCCAACCCAGGGATAGAACCCGGGTCTCCTGCATTGCAGGCAGATTTCTTGACCATCTGAGCCACCAGGGAAGCCCCAGAGTTTTCTGAGTGAGTGTCTTTCCTTCCTTCCCACCATACCCATAACCATAAAAAATTTTTAGAAGAGAAAAGGGCCCTAAAAAAGGGAAAAGCAAACAGCTAGATTGGAGTGCTACAGAGAGGGCTCAAAGGGCACATTTTTACCTGGAGAGCAGCCTGGAAGAGGGTAGGGCCTGGAGGGATAGATGAGAGGGAGCAGTTCCAGTACTGGGGGACGATAAAAAGAAATTGGTTAGCGATGGGGCTAATGAGTGCCACTTCCCCAGGTAGTGCAGTGGTAAAGAATCTGCCTGCCAGTGAAGAAGACACAAGAGATATGGGTTCTCCCCCTGAGTTGGGAAGATCCTCTGGGGTAGGAAATGGTAATCCTCTCCAGTATTCTTGCCTGGAAAATTCCATGGACAGAGAAACCTGGTGGGCTACAGTTGATAGGGTCACAAAGAGTCTAACACAAGTGTGCATACATACACACTAATGAGTACCTGTGCTGGGGAGTGGTTAATGGCTAATTCTGCCAAACTCAGAACCTCTGAGTTCTCCAAGGCTGGGTTATCTAGTTTGTGATCCAATAGATGAAAAGCCTATAGACTTTTTTTTTTTTTTTTTTTTTTGAGAGGCAGCATGGAACCATGAAAAGTACAGAGAGATTTGAGTTCAAGTGGTTCTGTCACTCCTTAGCTGTAAGAGCTCTGGTGACTCTGCACATCAGTTATACCATGGGGAGGGTATTTTCCAGCCTGCCTGGCTCAGAATGTCATGATGAAGATCAAATGAAGAGCTGTGAAAGACACTACCAATTACTATGGAGCACTTAGTACTCATCTTCTACCACTTTTTGATAAGGTTTATTTTCAAGATGCCAGGTTCACCTGGCCAAATAAGCACTACAAAGTGACTTCTGAGTGATCAACTTCTCCCAGAGGTTCATGGAACTTCCTGAGGGTGTTTCAAGGTGTTGGTTGTTAGAGGTTTCCTCTTAAACTCTCTTGCCCATGAAAATAGCTGCTAGCTTTCCCATGGTGCTCTGGGCAAGGGGATCCTTTCTTTGGCTTTCATTACAAGCAGGGAATCCATCCATCAGGCTGGCAGAATCTTCCAAGGGGCACTTCCTTTCATCTGTTTTCTCAGAATGGATAGCCCATTCCCAAGGTCAATCAATCTGTGTTTTTTCTATACTTTAAAACCTTTCCAGAGAGAAAGTATCAATGATATTATCTTAATGAATTGTTTCAGTGCTTAACAAACTTGACTATTTAAAGGTTCTTTTTTCTTTTTAGCCTTGGTCCCTTTCTCTTGATCCAGTTATTGAGAGTTTGAGAGGGCTGGGTTATCCTATAGCCTAGCATAACTGTTTCAGAAATGGATGAGGCCACTGCAGCGACAACTTATTGAGCTTTAGAACTGCCCCTCATGGCATAGCTGTGTAATGTTGGGCAAATCACTTAACCTCTCTGTACCTCAATGTCCCACCTGTTCAGCTTGTCCCTCAGAGCCATGGTTTCCTCCTCTATAAAAGGTGAATGGCAACATCTTCCCTGCCTGAACAGGGGTACCATCTGGTGGATGACTTCCTGGGCATCTCTATTATAGAACATTAGGTTGTAATTACTGTTTACACATTCTCCCACTGGACAGTGAGCTCTAAGGAGGGAACCACATCCTTTTGGGCTCTCCTCTAGCATCTACAGCGGTGCCTAGCACATAGCCATTCGCATTTTCTACGGCGAATTTTCCGCATCCACCTACAATTCTAGGTCTCAGATGTGCTTCTCACCTCCTTCCATCTCTTCACACCAAGGTCGCATGGCATGGTTGGGTGGGTGGTGTTGGGGCCCAGGGCCCAGGGAAGCTGAGACTCAGCTTGCTTGGATGACTTTCGCGACGGACCAAGTACGTGGTCAGCCGTGGTCGCACCCGTGGGGACATCGAGTAGGGATACAGTGCAACTCCAGACTCGACTTCAGCCCCGTTGAGTTCCCTGGAGCTCGGCTGGGGTAGCGCGAAGGCGGCTGGCCCCCAAGATCCCCCTAGACCGTTGGGAGAACAGCTCGTGCCGGCTGCAGGCGCCTCCGCCCCTCTTCCCGAGACCAGCAGACGACGAAGACGTCCTGGCCGGGTCATCCCAGGTGGGGGTGACGCACCTGGAGGAGGCGTCCGCGGAGAGTTGGGTGGAACCACGACAACGGGAGGAAAGGGGAAGCATCACGGATTATCGCAAGCAGACTCGTGGATCTGCACACGTATAACCATCGAAAGCTCTCGCTCACGGAGGGCAGAGCTTGCCTGGGCCCATGGACAGCAGTCCTGGACAGTCTATACTGGGCAGTCTCCCAGGAGAGAGTGCGGTGGTTGATTCCAAGTCGGCATGGTTGCAGCGCGGTTGGAGCGCTCGGCAAGTGAAGACTGGACCTGTGGGTGGGGCTGGGGCGGGGCTGGCTCGGGGGCGGGGCAAGCGAGGGGCGGGGTCAGGTGCTGGGTCGTCTCCGCTTGTCAAAAGGCAGCCGCGGAGCCCCGGGCGCCGGGAGCGCTGAGCAGCGTGCCCACCAGCAGGACCAGGTGCGCACCCGGGAGTGGCGGGGCTGGGCGCGGGGGGGTCCCAGGATCGAGATTAGGCGGCGCAGGGTTGGGGGCTTCGGGAATTCCGGACCTCAGTGCCCCGGAACAAACACTAGAGTCTGGGCAAACTTGGCGACTGAGAACTGGGCTTTCGTGCCCTAAGGCTGGGGCACTAAGGGGATCCTGAGGTCTGAGAAAGACCTGAAGTTCGTGCCAGGCTGGCACGGGGAGCGGCGAGCTCCTCGGGGCTCAAACAGCCGAATGCAGAAATGCTGCTCCGGCAGGGTGCTCGGCATTTGAGCAATCAGAAGCGTTTGCGTCCTTCCCCAGTTTGGGCGCCTTGGCGTGAGCGGGAGGAATAAGACAGCGAAGGATTGGCTCTCGGAGGTGCTGAGGTCTTCTGGGGGTGGGGTGTGTGTAGCCTTGTTATCTTGTAGGGCCCGTGTATGGTCACCTGCGATGATGGAGTTGGATCTTTTAAGTGGAGTTTTTTCTTTTTTCCTTGACTTAAAAAAAAAAAAAACACCCTACCGATTATTTTAGACCTGGTTGACCCTAGCGCACTGGACTTATTTTTTCAAGAAACCCCTTTCATAGGTGTCCGGATGAACCTGGGAGACAAGCATCTAACTGAGGAGAGGACTCAAGGAGTAGTTTCTACTGGAGGAATGAGGAGCCCCACATCTGTGGGTGGTGGGTGGAGAGGGTTTCAGGGGAAGTACGTAGGAGGAAACATCATATGGTCTCCAGGGAGCAGGTGGACACTGTCCCCTCCCCACCATGGACCACTGAGACGGAGACCCAGGCTGCCTGGGCTGGGAAAGCCCTGTGAGCCCAGGCCCTTTCCGCATCTTGTCCTCGTCTTCCTCCTCCGTGTGGTGAGTGAGTCAGCCAGCCTCCTGTCTGGGCTCAGCTGCAGCCAGAGGGGCCAGAGCCCAGGCAAGCAGTTGGGCAGGCATTTTCTGAGTGTTGCAAAAGCTCTCCTGGGCAGAGTTCAGCTCTGCGCCAGCTCCCTGCTGGAAGCCGGTGGCGGCCACTCCTGAAGGGGACACAGCACAGCAGTGATTATGGGGTGGCTATGGTACGACTCCAGAATGGGTTGACAGTGAAGGGGCTGTGGCTTCGTGGTAAATCTACATCTCTTATTCTCCTCGGACCAGGAGGTGCATCCCAGCACCACAGACTTTTCCAGTCCCTCATTCCATGTTTGCCTAGTGATCTCGTTAGCTGCCTGTGTCTTAGTGGGATGGCTATGCACAAGAAATCAGGGAAGATTCTGCGACGAGAGAAGCCATGGCGTTGGCAAAGGTTTTAAGTTGGGCTGGGAAATAGAGGTGGTTTGCTGAGGTGGAAATGGATTATCTGGACACTGGAGCGTCAACTCTATAAACCAAGAGTGTCATGTTTGGGGGAGACCTTCCCCATCGCATCCTTGTCAAAGTGCCGGAAGAGATTGTAGGTCCTTCTGAAATGGTGTCAGACCAGGAGGTTGTTACTAAGACTTCACATTTCTCTCTGACTTTTGTTTTGGGTGCTTCAGATCCTTGGGCAGAAGTAGGAGCCCCAGAACTCTTTCCCCCTGCAACCACCTCAGTAGCCTCTCTGGACCCATTTGAGGAGAATCCACAGCCAGGCCATAGGGCTGACTCAAACTGCAGAAAGCTGGGGAATTCACAGTGTGTGCTCTGGCTGGGTCCCATGGCTTCAGTTTGGCTGTCCCTCATCAACCATGACTTGGACCCTTTCCAGGATAATGGATAAGAAAGGAGGAAAGAGAAAAGGCATAAGAAAAGAAGAGAGCAGGAGAAGGAAGAAGGGGAAGAAGAGGGCTAGGAAGTTTTTCTAATTCCTCACAGCTCTTCAGCCAAGGCTGTCACTTTATTCGAATAAATGTTGTAGAAAGTCTGATGCTGTGTGAGGTGCCCTGATTACTTGTGTTTGTGATTTCTTGGTCTTACTTCCCTATTTGACCTCAGAATTAATCTCCTTTGGAGACTGAGTCCCAAAGGAAACACCAAGAGGTCTTCTTGGACTCCCACCCTCTATTCCCAGAGCAAATAGCCAGTGCCAATGCCAGTGCCTTCCACATTTGGAGGAAAGCCTGGGGGCTCATGGGCCAGACCAAGACAGGAGAAGGGCTTGCAGTTGTTCATTTCTTTATCCCACATCCTGAGAAGGCAGTGGCCGTCCTGCCTGAGAACCAGAGTTTCTCGCCTAGAAATGGCCAGTGCCTACATCCAGCATGTGGGTTCCAGTGGCCAGAGAGCCAGAGTCCTGAGCGCCTGGAGGTCTGAGCCGGGATGGCTCTCCGGTGTGTTGCTAACAGGGTGAGCTATAGGAGCTCCAGCTTTCCGTTTGTCACAGCTCATGTGGGCTTCCCTGTGGCTCAGATGGTAAAGAAACCACCTGCAATGCAGGAGACCCAGCTTCAGTCCCTGGGTTGGGAAGGTCCCCTGGAGGAGGAAATGACTACCCACCGCGATATTGTTGTCTGGGAAATCCCATGGACAGGGGAACCTGGTGAGCTACAGTCCATGAGATTGCCAAGAGTCAGACACGACTGAGTGACTAACACTTTCACTTTTCTTTCATGTGTGTTTTGGATGCAGGAAAAGACAAGTAAGCAAATGATAAGATTTGCTTCAGAGCTTCTTGTGTGCCCAGCATGGTAGTAGGTCCTTTGAGGGATGACGGGGAGCAGAACCCCCCAGACTGGGCCTCCTCCCCCTAGACGGTCTGAGCCCAGGCTGGGCAGTGGGTCCTGGGCTCTCCCTCCACTACTGTCCTGTTCTCAGGGGATCCAGCTGGGCAGAAGCCAGCCAGGCTGCCGCTTGGGAGCGGTGTGGTCTTGATATTTCTAGTTACACTTTGCTCTGATTCGCCATTGACCTTCTGTGTCAGTCCCCTCTTGGATGGGCTAGAGAGAGTGACTGTAAAATTTTTTGCCCAAACTGGGAGCGAAAGAGGTGAGATGAATAGTTCTGTCAGGACAGTAGACATAAACCCAAGTTGTTCAGGACAAATTGGAACATTAAGGCATTCTAACAAACCCCACCACAGACCCAGTTGAGGTCACGGTGTGGAAGGAAAGACAGGTGAGTGTGAGTTTAATGAAGAGAAGATGGGGGTGGGGCTTAATGGTGAAGGGAAGTTGGGGGTAACCTGTAATGTGGCGTTACCTCCAAGCGCAGTCTCTCCCTGAGGGCGGCACTGTTCCTCGCTCCCCTCTCTAAGGACCAGCCTACCATTCACCCCCTTTCCCTTCCCCATGACTTTCCTACACCCTTGACTTGTGACTGGCCTCACCTTTGGTTTTCCTGTCCTACCACTACCTCAGACAGGGACAGGAAGGCCTGCCAACTCCCCTTCAGGTGCCCCTGGGGGAACCGGGATTTATCCTGGAGACAAGACCCAACCTCACGCTTTCTCTTCCCTTTTCCCCCAAGTCTGCAGCCTCTTCATTCTGTCCATGCATCTTCCCAGACCTCCAGGGGCCACGCCACCTGGCAAGGGAGCGCAGCATTAACGCGGGTAGACAACCGGAAATGGAAGGGTAGTCAAACCTTACCATGTGGATACAGGGCACGGGTCACTTGTAATCAGGTTCCCAGGATATAGTAAGTGAAGTGGAGGTAGGAGCCGAGAGAAGCTGCAGAGCAGGAGATGGAGTCGGGTCCCCTGGATGCTGGAGTTTCACTCTCAGCAGGTCTGACTATTAGGGAAATGGTCCAGGGTGGGGACAGACTGTTCTTGCTCAACCCAGACTAAAAGGCGTTGGTGGCAGCCGCTGCATCCTGACATGGTGACATGTGGAAGAGAAACCACTTTCCCTTCTGAGTCCTGTGTCCTGGTGGTCCAGATGTTCAGGGTGGGTTCCCTGGAGAATCCCCGGAGGTTCAGCCTGAGAGTGACGGGGACGTGGGGGTGGAGCCTCCTTGATGACTGTGCAAACACTGTCTACTGTGGCAGGAAGGAAGTCATTCTCATCATTGGCAAATGAAAAGGGCAGGTGAAGACCTCTTGGGAAAGTCTTATCCTTTGAAACAATTTGTGGGGAGGGGAGAGGAGAGACCTTCTGGGGTGGCAGGGGTGGCAGGCTGGTGGGTACGCGGCGGGAGCCAGAGGGAGAAATGGCAGACTCTCGAGGAGTCTGCGCATGTGTCATGCCTTTGCAAACCTGCTGGGCAGGTCCCGTGCCAAGGAATAGACCGAGCAGTGTTCCCAGAACCAGATGCCACACAAAGTCCCCATTCTATACAGGGGAGAGCCCTGGTCCTGAGCAGGGCGTTGGCAACCACACTGGCGGGGAAGTGTAGCGTGGGCAGCACCTTGGGAAGCTGCTCCTCTCACTGGCCTTCTGAGGTCACGCGTGACTTTCCAGGCCCTGTGGGGCACCCAAGAGGCCCAGAGCTCTGCTAGTGAGATGCTCAGTGTGTGCCACCTGCTGGCACTGAGGCTGTAGCTCCAGGAACAGCGACTTGCCGCACGCTTGGCTCCATGGTACCAGGTGCGGCACGGCCTCCCAGACCTGCCAGGGCCTGTGACGTGGGAACCACACCAGGTTCCATTTTCAGATGGGAGACCAAGGCTCAGGGAGGGTGAGCCAAGGTGACACAGCTGGTGAGTGGGAGAGTCAGGACCCACACTGGGTCGGTCTTAGCCTCCGGGCAACCTGACACCTCTGTTCTCAGCAGGCGGCCACAGGCATTCAGGGCCTGCCTTGCACATCGTACATAGGCCTGCAGAAATGTTCCTGAGTGGCAGGTTTGGACTTACACACCAATCTGAAGGAGGTGACCTGGGAGTGAGTTCAGTCTGCCCAAAGGTTACTCTGGGGACAGTGCTCTCTCAGAAGAAGTCCCCCTCCGCTAGAGCCTCAGACCTTGGTGCCTGTCCCACTTTCTTGGGTTCCTTACTTGGGTAAAAGCAGCAGACAAGAACCCGTGTGGAGAGATTGCATGGATAAAACAAGACTTGGATGGTCTGGAAGGCAAATAAACTCAATTTCAAACAAGTCACGTTATTGATGAGCATCTAAGTGCTAAGTCTACCAAGGAAGAAGAGGCCATTGTCCCATAGGTCAACTGGAAGCTAATCTCACTCTGTTTACCTCTTCCTCTCCTGGCTGTCCCTTAAGGAACGCTCCTGGACCTACACACGTGGAAAGAGAATTGGATTCCAGCCTCACCTGACAGCCTCTGCCAGATACTGTGCTGATCCCTCTCCTTGTCTCCTTTCATCTTCCCAGCTTTGCTAGCTTTTCTTTGAATTAGGTTATGAGTACAGTAAGCCCCCTACATGCTAGTGAATTCTGTTCTGAGAGCACATGAAGTCCAAGTTGTTTGTAAGCCCAACAAAGTTTGCCGAGGTACCCAACTAACAACAATCAGCTATGTTGCACTGTACTGTAATAGGTTTTCACACAAATAATATATAAAAAACAAATGCAAAATATAAAGAAAAACTTCTTAATCTTACAGTGCAATACCTTGAAAAGTACAGTGACTGGCTGGCATACAGGGACTGGCATTGAGTGAACAGGCAAGAAGAGTTACCAACTAGAGAAGGGAGAGGAGGTGGGAGACGGTAGAGCTGAGGGATCATCAACAATAGGAGATGGAGGCCAAGCTACAACTCCAGTCAAGCCTGATATGACTAGATATGCGAATACACATTCTAATGTTTGAAAGTTTACAACTTGAAGGTTCGTACGTAGGGGACCTACTGTATTCTCTCCAGCATGTATATGGAAAACCAAGCTTTAAAGTAAAGATGCAGTGACCTGCCCCATATGTAAAGTTTACCCATGATTACCGTTCTATGGGCT